>NC_090725.1:246209238-246254238 GCF_036898095.1 Palaemon carinicauda | reverse complement strand
CTTCACCTGAGCATTGTTTATAGAATGCCATAATGCTGGAATTGATAAGTCACTAATTTCTACTGTTTTCTTAGGCCCATCCGTCTTACTTCTGTGGTCTAGTATTGTAAATAGGGCGCTTCAGTTGATATTGGTATGTATATAATGAATAGATATTTATTAATTCAGTGTTTTATGAAGTTAAGTCCGGTTCCAAGGTACTTAAAACGTTCAAAAGTAATATATTAATCAACATAAAAATGGATAAACTGATTTTATTGATATTCAAGTAAAAAAAGGTTTTGGATTTTGCGAGTTTTACATGCACATCATAATTTAGTCTTCGGTATTAAATTGTTAACTGTCAAAAGTAACTAACTAACTGCTGTACATTACGTCAAAAGATGATATTCGGTGTTCCCCACTAAAAGAACTAAGTGCTTGCCCAGCAAAATTAAGGTGAGATGAAGATTTGAGCAAGGGTCTGAAGTAAACATTTTGTTTAAGCTGCCCTTCGACCGATCACAAAGGACAACCTCATCAACTTAATAGACATCCCCACTGCAGGGGATTGTTGAAGTGTCACAGAAGTGAGAATCCTGGTTCTCCTCTCAGTGACAATTCCCAGCACAAGATTTATCCTTGGAGAGCCACCCTGAGATTATAACCCATAAGGCAATAGGCCCACTCACTAAGTGTAACCCATTAGTTGAAGTGGTGTGCTGGAATATGGTGCTTGAAGCCTACGCATGAGTATTGATAAGCTAATGGTGAAAAGTATACTTAGGCCACCCTTTAGCCATTCGTCTATGTATTATCAAATTTGCTACATCTCCATAGAATGCCATTATATATAATAGTGAAACACATAAGCTCACAGATAATGCAACGAATGGTTATCTATTTCTGAGGGTTATATTGCCGGGTATAAAGATAGTAATGAAATCAGACTCGCTTTCAGTTGTTGATGGGTTATCGGTGTATCAGAATATAACCGAAATTCTTAAAACCAGCGCTCAGAGATCCTCTGGCTATTACTTATAAATCTCGTCTAGGGTTCTGAAAACGTCTTGACAATACAGTGATGTGTTTGTTTGCCAGGACTGTATAGTATAGTGCATATTAGCTATTGGTGGAAAGGCCCAGGAAATATCCTCAACTCATGGAATATCAAACAATTATCATTTTAGCAGTAAATATATATTCATTTTAAAGAAGGTTCAGGTCTTAGCAGAACTTACGCGTTTGTTGTGATTGGAAAGGTCTTATACTTTACTACACTAAATTGACAAGCTAAAAGTACAATAAAAATAGCTAAAAAAGTGACAGCCAAACCTTTAGTAGATGTTATTTTATTGAACTTCAAAGCAACGTCTCATAATATTGCAGAAGTACCCCCTATCTATTACTTTGTTTGATGTCTTTAAAATATTTCATTTTGGTTGTATTACTTCTCTTGTAATGTATGCATTTCCTTGTTTCCTTTCCGTACTGGGCTATTTTTCCCTGTTGGAGCCTTTGGGCTTATAGCATCTTGCTTTTCCAACTAGGGTTGTAGCTTTGCTTCTAATAATAATAATAATAATAATAATAATAATAATAATAATAATAATAATAATAATAATAAAGTTCTAAACATTTCAGATATCCTGTAGTTTTAACTTATTTTTCTCAGTATTCTCTCTCTCTCTCTCTCTCTCTCTCTCTCTCTCTCTCTCTCTCTCTCTCTCGTCATCATCATCAACCTCAAAGAGCACCCACATTTCGAAGGAAAAGCATAAATTTGAAGTGTTTCTCTTTGCTTTGCCCTTGTTGCGTGTGTGCCTTTCTCGTTCAGCTGAAATTCTGTTGCTGAAACGATTCTCTCTCTCTCTCTCTCTCTCTCTCTCTCTCTCTCTCTCTCTCTCTCTCTCTCTCTCTCTCTCTCTCTCTCTCTCTCTCTCTCTCTCTCCCCGACAATTCCGTCCCATTAAGTCGTTCACTTATCGTTTGATTGATAGAGTACAAACGGCGATATTTTATTATTTTTTCTTCAATGGAAAGGATATCGATACTTAGTTCCACGTTGCTATGGAGGTTGAGGTGAAACAAAGATAAAACGTAACGTAGGCTGCACGAATGTTCTCATTTCTAACAGAGGAAAATGAACGATTTGAAATGTACTTAACTGTTTGTCTAAGTCTTTAATTGTTTGTTATTGCAAATTCTCGTTCAACTACTACGAAGAAAATAAAAGTAAAAACTTTAAGTTATATAAGGAAAAAAGATTATAAAGTGACAAGATTGTGAAATTATTTAAATTGCAGAGAAATCACATTGAGTTCCATTTCTATAAATTCACTAATGGTTAAGAATATTTTTTGTTAGAGTTGCTTTCCCTAGTTAATAAAGTTATTCCGTAAATGACATATAGTAGTCCGAAATATAACTGAAGGAAATATAGTCTCTATTTCCATCATGTATGGGATCCAAAACAATTGTTACAATGTCGTAAGATGTTAAACGTTTTAGTTATCATAAATGTATAAGATTCAAGACTCCGTCGTTTGAACTACAACCATTCCATATAGGGTTGCCATTTCGTAACCCAAAACTAGTGTTTTGATATTAGGAAATCGCATTTAACACTTTAAGAAGCATGTCCTATTTTGAGGATAGAGCTTCCACTTAGAAAAGGATTTAATCATGAGAATTGATTGTCACGGCGAAGCAAGTGACACGTCACTTATGATGCTAATCATTTCCTTATTAACCAGTCAGTTTCTTGATATTCCGGTGGGGGGGGGGTTTCCCCGTGTGCATGAGATGTAACCTAATTCACCCACTTTGGTTTTATAGTAGACACCTTGAATTATCAGAAAAGTCAGGGTGGACATTTTGAAACTTGGCAGCAAGTGAGAAATTTAGGCTTAATTTCACTATATCGGGCGATAATTTCGACCCGTAAACATTGGGTAGATGACATTAAAATGTTCATATCTCCCTTATTAATTAACGTAGAAGGATCATTTACCACTCAAAATGTTCTTCTTGATGTGGTATTTCCAATAGTATATAATATGTAGGTTTTAAGGCTATGGTATGGCTTAAATCAACAAAAAGTTAACAGAATTCGAGAAAAAATTAATAATTTGCCTTATGAAGGGAAAGTGGTATGAATCAAACAATATTAAAACACAAATAGCATATATTGACCTATAATTAATATAATAAGCTTTTCATGACATTCTATGCACATAGGACCTTACTGTAACCTTTGGTAAAAACTTGGATATTTTCATAGTGCCAGTTTGCGGTCATCACTAACTACGTCCTTTCTACCATGGCATGGAGATCAATATTTGATGATTATGTACAGTACTTTGAAAAATTTGTCAATTGAATAAAATCGCAAAAGAGTATATAGGATGCAAAATTTTATGAAAATTATAATTGACTATAAATTCTGGCTATAGAAAAAAAATAATTAATCAACAGTATGATGTAGTTTTGACATTGAAAGGGTACTATGACATGGAAAATCAACAAGTTGTACTGGTTGAATCAAACTCATTAAAAGATTCATAGCAAAAGTTTTAACCAAAAGTAATCCATTCAGTCTTAGTAGGAAAATCAAAGAACTTTTTAAGTAGTTCAACACGCACATTAGTTTTAGGACATGCATCAAGATTCTCCCTTCGTATAAAACTGGGCTTAATTCCTTAATACCAAAAGATAGATTCAAAGCTAGTATTAGATTTATGATTGAAATTTTTATTGCTTATTTTCTTTTTATGGCTCAATATGATAAGTTTTAACTTACATTCGTAAAGGAGTCAAATTTAGAAAAGTCCAATGGATGAATGACAGTATTTGGGTCTTATGATTTTGCTTTTAGTAACATTCCTCATCCCATACTATACCCAAAGGATTGCTACACGTTGCATCACTTACAAATAATCCTCTTTGACATTTACAAAAGCTGCACCAAGGAAAATGATTGCTGCAGCAGGAATAGAAATATGTTCCACATTTTGTACAACTGCACATTACAATGAATTCCTCAGGTATTGGGTTCTTCCCATCAGTGTGCACCAAGAGATCATCTACTACTTTATAACTATGTAACGTTGGATCAAGGAGCCCCATTTAGTACTAGATAAAACAGAAATCATGTGGTATGTGGCAAAATATGCTCTTTTTATGTGTTGTTTTGTAGTAGGTGACAGGTTCTTAATACATGGCCTCTTGGAATGATGATACATATAGTTTCTAAAGTGATCTGCTGTTTTACACACTGTTACCTGCTTCAGTCCTCTTGTCAAATACTCTTCAGTCATGATAAATTGACTTTCAAAATTATGTTTAGTTCCAAATTCTTTTAAATACATTTCTGGGTGTGATTTTAGAGCAGCATGTTCAGCATGTTCAATACCAAATTTGCTTATGTGGTCACAGCCAGTCAGGGAATGTACAGCAGGCAATACTTGACATAGTTCCCTCACTAGCTGACCAGTCAACGTATGAATGATAATATACCTGACTGAATCCCCAGATCCAGTATTAATTCAAAGTTCACTGCTTCCTTGACAATGAAGCTCATTCCAGTAATACAAGAATAGAATTATGAAATCAGTATCAGACGAAAGGCTTACAAGTTGATTGCATCCTTCTTGGAATGCATGAAATGCATAAACAATTCATCGCAGGTCTACTTTTACATCAGAATTCAGTGATGGGATATTTTATTCACATGGACCTCTGAAATTCCTGATATAAATCTCTAGCGCTGCATCTTTCCAAGGATGATCTAAAGCCACTTGATGAACAAGGGGCTCCTGCTTTGTCTTGTTTATAATTGATGACTAAAGCTTGTCCATCTCCTTAGGCATCAATGTAGTGCAATTCTATTGGAGGCTTCTTTCCCCTTTTTGACACTGAATCTTTTATTGTCATTTTAACGTAGGAATCAAACAAAATATATTTTTGAAGCACACACTGCGATACACAGGGTTGGATTTAACGTGTTATTACAAAAATATCTCAATGTTCCTACATTATATGTCTTAAATTTACTAACATTGGCCATTGTATCTACAAAAAATAATGGTGGTTGAAGGTGTAGTTTGATCCCCAGTCTTCAATTGTTTCTCCAGCTCATGAATTATGGAACTCTGTTGTTGTATTCATTACTTGTCCGTGTGTGCGCAGATTACCTGGACGTTGTCATGAAATAGATATGAAATATGGGATATATCGTATTGAAGTAATTCCTCCTTAGAGTGCCCTCAATCCTTAGCAGCATCAAGCTTTCGATACAAGGAAGCGTCCTCACGCTAAGCTGATTTCTGTTGGTATTTTCCTGATGACTTGCTTGGTTGATGGAGTGAAGCAAATATTTTAAGTTTGTTCTATGAATTGTGGCAGTTGCAAACTTATTTAGAGCTAAATCTTTCTTAACGGAATATCTTGTATGCAGTCTTGCCAATGATTTCCGCGTTTAACAATTGTTTTCTGATATCTTTTATTGCTACTTCATATGTCATAATATTGTGAAGTCTTCCTTTTTCTGAAGGTATTAAAAATGTGTTTTTATTTCTTTCTATAAGTCATATAATTTATTGAATATTTCTCTCCTCAGAATTTTTGATGTTATGAAAATTTTTTACATCTAATTCATATGTGTATGGGTTTGAACCTGACACTTGTCTGTGTAAGTTTGTGAATGCAAGTACTTCATGATGATTTATCTCCCTCTTAGTAACGTAATTTTTTCGTCTTGAACTACCGATGCTTCATGCAGGGCTCTTTTGAGATCTATTAATTGTTTGCTCTAGGAACATATCTCCAATTGCTTTGAAACATCCTAGAGTTCGTTTTATTAAGAATTCTCCTTCCATGAATGCCTGGATTCTACAGAGTATGTTGCCATATCAGTTTGATGATGCATGGGTTCCTGGTAGCTTACACTTAAACAAATATGATTGAAACTTGTAATGAGTGTTGCACTTTTGTATGATTCATAGATTGCTTCGCAGTTCATAATGTGTAATGGTGTTCTTTTCTTCCATTGTGAACATTAAAGTACATTATCTGAAATAGACTTTGCAACTTGCGTTGTCTAGACACTGAGAAGCTTAATGACCCGGGAACATCTCACTCTTCTTGTTCATCATTGGTTGCTCTGAACTCATTTTTTTTCAAAATTAGAAAAACTGCAAAGAAACTCAAAAGAGGCTCTGGTATAGAAAAGGCATTCAAGAACTGTTAACCTGCAGCATCACAAAACTTATCGTTAAGATTAAAATCTACACCATGAGTGAATTATGTATTTGTTGAGCACATTGTTTTATTGGATCATTACATCGAATTGTTTGGGTTACTTCCTGTATTGTTACTCATAGACTCAAAAACATTTATGATTTATTTACTTGTTTGGGCTGTGAGAAGTAAATGTTATCGCCAAAGTGGTTAACTAAAAGTAGCTGGACCTCGTGGTTTGTAATATTAAGTTCACATTGAGAAAATTGTTTTTCAAAATATTTATTGATGGAGTCGCTAACAAAACTTAATTCATGTCCCAGCCATTTGAAAGCCCACCCTTAATAGTTTCAACAAGATTTCTCCATGACTTTTGCTTTTCAGGGATATGATAATTTCTTCTAGGTTTCGTTTTAACACGGTCATACTTTACCAAGTAATTTCAAATGCAAAGTTTGTGACAGTATAAGTCTTCACTAAATACACCATCAGTATCTTGTGAAACACAATTCTTCGTGAACAATTCATCCTAAAAGTAAACACTTACTTAAAGAAATTTACTGGGTCGATTTATATCAGAAATTCTGCCATTTCTCTATTCCCATTGGTACTTGTAAAAACAACATAGGACACACTTCAGGTCATACATTTTACACTGAATTGTTGGTTCTCCTGATGGTATGGACAGATACATTCTTTTCTGCAGTCAGTTTATAACATTACTTTCAAGTTTTTCTACAGTCTGTTTACATGATACACAAAATCCTTATTTCAAACTATCTTAAGTCTCTTACACTGTCTTTACTTAGTCTGCTTCCCATACACGTTTTCGACTGTTTTCTGTTGTAGATGTTAGTTCTGTTGAAGAATCCTGGCATATACATTTTCTGTTGTCTACATCTTCAATGACTTTGATTAATGGCACTCCCTTCATAGCCATGGCTAGTCTGTGGCATAGAATCTAGCAGTTTACAAAATTTTCCTGCTTTAGTCAAAAGTTGTAAAATCAACAATTTTATGAGGAAAAGGAACATTAGAACATTTTCAGAATGAATAATCATCAAATATCAATCTTAATATCATGATAGGGAGCCACCAAGATAGCAATGACCATAAAGTAGTATTTTCAAAATATAGAGTTATTATGAAAAGTTACTGTATGCCTCTGTGTCTATAGAGTGTAATAAACTGCTTATTATCTTGATAATACATTGGTGTTCTGTTGATTATTGCCAATATATGTCATTCATTCTTGAATATAGTTTGATTCTGACTCTTTCCTTCATGAGATAAAACATTAGATTTTCTCGTTTTCCGGGAACGTTTTAGAGATTTATGACCTAATATAGCACTAAAAGCTAAGAAAGTTAAAGAATTATATATCATTGGAAATAGCTCATTAAAAAGAACATTTCAAGTGGTAAATGATCCTTCTTTGTTAATTTTCAAGGGAGATAATGGCCTTTTTATCTCGTGTACCCAGAGTTTACGGGTCCAAATTATCGCCCGATATAGTGAAATTAAGCCCAAATTTCTCCCTTGCTGCCAAATTCCAGAAAGTCCACCCTGACTTTTCTGATAATTTAAGGTGTCTACTATAAAACCGAAGTGGGAGAATTAGGGTACATTTCATGCACACGGGAACACCCCCAGGCCATGTATTATGACAAAATATGTGATCCTTCTTTTGGCGAAGTGTTAGTATATGCATTTAGCATAACCACTGATAATATGACGAGCCAAGAGTAGGTTGTGAGTCAAAGGCGAGATGAATGCAACTGAGTACTTTATTACAGACACATTGAGTATATATACATACTAGGTCCGGGTAAGAAGGTCACAAAATACAAACATACTATTTCTTATCAAACCGGCAACCAGTTCTGTTAACAGTTAACAATGAAGTAGGCCGATCTGTAGGCGGGTCATCTGGCCGGAGATAAGCAGATTTGAGACAATCAATGGAGACCCAGTCTTCTTTGCCCTGAATGTTTAGTAGGAATGCTTTCGGATTGCGTCGGATCACAAGGAAAGTGAGGGGCCTTTAGCGGTGGCATGCTAGTGTCGTTGTGTAGGAAGACGTGCGTTGCAGAGTGCAAGTCTGTCGGTGTGTGATGCTTCGCTGGGGGCTTGTAAGTCTGGCGGACTGGAATAAATTTTCCCACGACGTGACTTATGCACTGGAGATCGTCAGAGGAGGATGCAGAAGGAAAAAATTCAGCAGGGACGACCAACGGGTCGCCATACACCATTTCAGCTGCCGAGACGTCCAGGGCATCTTTAGCAGTGGTTCTTAGTCCCAGGAGGACCCAGGGAAGCTGAGTAAACCAGTTGAAATCCTTGCAGCGGGACATCAAAGCTGCTTTGAGGGTGCGATGAAAACGTTCAACTATTCCATTGGCAGCGGGGTTGTAGGCAGTTGTATGATGTAGGGTGACGCCTAGGAGATTCGCTAATGATGTCCACAATTGAGAGGTGAAAGTGGTACCCCTGTGAGAAGTAATATGCTCAGGGATACCAAATCTTTCTATCCATCCTGAGAGTAAGGCAGATGTACATGAGGTGGACGTTGCAGTTTCATGGGAATGGGTTCAGGCCAACGAGTGTAGTGGTCGATGAGGGTAAACAGGTAACGATATCCTTGTGATGTGGGTAGGGGCCCTACAACATCGACGTGAATGTGGGCAAAACGACACTGAGGTTGAGGAAAGGTGCCCACTCCTGAATCCGTGTGTCGATGTACTTTGGAAGTTTGGCAAGAAGTACAGGCGTGGACCTAATCCTTAGCATCCTTAGTAATGGCGTGCCAAATGAACTTTTTCTTCAGCAGCTGTGCAGTAGAACGGCGCGAGCATTGTGAAAGGCCATGAATGAAATCAAACACCTGTTGGCGCATAGGAGCAGGAATCCACGGTCGCGGTTTACCAGTACTGACGTCCAGAGGAGGGTGGTGTTGGAGTCGTCAAAGGGGATGTCTTCCCAACAGAGGGATGTGCAGGATGTCCTACATGCTTGATACTCTGGATCCTGTCGTTGGGCTTCAGCCAAGGTGTTGTAATCCAATCCCAGTTAGACGGCGGCCAACGTGTTTCTTAACAGGGCATCGGCAATGGGATTCATTATCCCATGGACATATTGAAGGGTGCAATTGTATTCAGCCACGGCGGAGAGATGTTGGCGTTGACGGGCGGGCCAGGCGTCAGACTGTCGAGTGAAGGCGTGCAACAGAGGCATGTGGTCTGTGCAAATGACAAAGGGCGTACCTTCTAAGAAATGGCGAAAGTGATGGACAGCCAAGTGCACCACCAGCAATTCGCGATTGAAGGTAGAATAACCCGATTCTGCCTTGGACAGTTTTCTGCTGAAGAAGGCCAATTGGCGGGGCGAGCCGTTGACCACCTGCTCGAGTACTGCACCAATAGCGACGTTGCTGGCATCGGTGGAGAGAAGGAAAGGGGCATATGGGACAGGAAAAGTGAGGGCAGCAGCGGTTGATAGGGCATTTGTTGCGTTGCAGAAGGCCGCTTCTTGAAGGGGACCCCACTTCAGATCTTTTGGCTTGCCCTTGAGGGAGGCGTAGAGTGGAGCAAGAGTGGCGACAATGGCTGGCAGAAAACGGTGATAGTAGTTGATCATGCCCAAGAATTCCTGCAGTGCATTGATGGTCGAGGGCGTGGGGAAATTCTGAACAGCTGCTACCTTCTCAGGGAGCTGATTGACTCCTTCAGGAGTGATGTGGTGCAAAAAGAACTACTCTTCGTTGGCGCCAAAGGTACACTTGTCGTACTGGACTACAAGGCCGTTCTGTTGTAGGCGGTCGAGCACGATGTGCAGGAAACGGAGGTGTTCCTCTTTGGAGGAAGAGAACACAAGTATGTCGTCCACGTAACATACACAGTTGGGGTGGTCCCCTAAGATGCCATCCAAGAGGCGTTGAAAAGTAGCCCCAGCATTACGAAGGCCAAAACAGGAGTAATTGAAGGTGTATGTACGGAAGTGAGTGGTGATGGGGGTCTTGGAGATGTCTTCTGGGATCATAGGCACCTGGTAATACCCTTTCAGGAGGTCGAGCATGGAGAAAACCTTCGCTTTGTGCAGTTAGGAGGTCATGTCGGCGATGTTTGGGAGGGGCTAGTGATCCAGTTCTGGTTGCATGTTCAGACGCCTGTAATCCCCACACGGACGGAGGGAGCTGTCTTTCTTCAGGACGATGTGTGAGGGTGACGAGCATGGACTGGAAGCCTTTTGGCCAAGGCCCATTTCTTCCATTTTGGTAAACGTCTGTTTGGCGGCTGCCAATCGATCTGGTGCCAAACGTCAGAATTTGACGAAGACTGGGGGTCCCGTCGTCTCGATATGATGATAAATACCGTGTTTGGCAGGAGTCGTGGGTGTTTGGCGAAGTTCTGAACGGAAAACCTTCAGGTACGATGTGAGGAGGTGGGCATAGGCATCCGTGGGTGCGCTGATGTGGAGAGCGAAGTTGGAGGGGGCGGGTTGAAGAGGTGTCAATAAGTACGAGAATGCGATGACCAATCGTCGGTGGGCGACATCGACCAGAAGGTGGAAATGAGAGAGTAAATCTGCACCGAGGATTGGCAATGTGACGTCAGGAACCAGAAACTTCCAATTAAATTTGCCATTTCCAAACAAGAATGTGAGGTTCTTGTAACCATAGGTGGGTATCGCAGATCCGTTGGTAGCTACCAGGCGGACGTTGGAAGAATTAGACAGTCTACGTTGTGTCCTGGAGAGTTCCCTTGGCAAAAGAGGACGACAAGCACCCTTGTCTACCAAACATCGCACACCCGTTCCTGCATCATGTAAAAAGAAAAGATTTGAAACACGGGAGGCCACCACCACGAGCGATGGCTTACTTACACGTTTTTGGCCACTGACAATCCTTGGCACATTTCTTTGCGGCAGCCCCGAATCTGGAGTGGTAGTAGCAAAACTGCAGCCAATGGGCAGCAGTAAGTGGCTGTAGAAGTCGTTGGTTGGGGCGCAAGCGAGTGGTGGGTGATGAGAAACTTTGTCGCCGCTCCGGCTAGTCACGGAGTAGGCATGTGTGTCTTACGGCATTCACGTCAGCATCGGTTAACGTTGAATAGGTGTCCTCTTCGTCAGGAGTGGAGGCGTTGATGGAGGTCTTGAAGATCGGTGAGTGGCTGTCCATAAGGGCGTTGGCTTTGGTCATCAAGTCCTTTATGGGTAAACTATCGAAATCGGGTATGGCAGCAAGTACAGCTTCGGGTAAACAGCTTACCCAAAGGATACGAAGTAGGTTCACCTCATGAGGAGAGCCATCTGCGGCAGGTTGCAAGCGAGCGATACTGGTTATTTCCCTGAGGGCAAGCGAAGCCCAATGTTCCTCCAACGGTTGTTGAGAGAGCTGAAAAAGCTTTGCTATACGGGCGGCTGGCAACGGTGAGTACTGCTGCAGAAGGTATGTTTTGGGCTATTGGGGTGTCTCCTTGTTCACAAAGCCATTCGGAGATTTCTAGGAAGGTGTCCTCGGGTATCGCCGTGAGAACAATCTGCTTTGGTGGTTGAGCGAGTCACACCCTTTATACGGAACTGGACTTCTGTGCGCTGGAACCAAGCAAATGCCTCTCCTCTGGCGAATTATGAAAGTTTGAATGGGGCGGCGCCAACTTCCATGGAGTCCGCCATAGTAACAGCGAGGGGAGGAAGGCGGGAGGAGCGAGTCGACCTCCAGGGTCACCAATGTGACGGGCCAAGAGCAGGTTGTGAGTCAAAGGCGAGATGAATGCAACTGAGTACTTTATTACAGACACATTGAGTATATATATATATACTAGGTCCCGGTAAGAAAGTCACAAAATACAAACATGCTATTTCTTGTCAAACCGGTAACCGGTTCTGTTAACAGTTAACAATGAAGTAGGCCGACAGGTTAATACAAGTTGCTGTCAGTGCGAGGGGAGAGCGAAGATACAAAGGATAATATATACAAAAAAGAGAAATGTCGTTACTATGTAGGATCGTGTGACACACGCGTGGTACAATAACATTAGTCTGTATCATTGAAAGTTTTTTAGGTCAAGTGTCAAATCTCTTTACGACCTTTCAATGTTCATTACAACGCCTAATTATGGAGTGAAAACTTGATCACTGAACTAATGATGAGTATACATTAAATAGTATGGCAATGTAGTGAATGTGAGTACTTTTCTTGTGATATAGAAATTGAAAAGGATAAAGAAATATTTCTTTTGTTCTTCCAAGAGAAACGTTTTATTATAAATTTACCCACTAGTTATAAGGTTTATTAGATAGCAACTGGCCCAGTATTATGGTACATTGTTCTGTTAATATTTCTTTTTGCGCTACCTTCTGTTGAAAAAGCTTTTGTGATAGGTGCTGGTATATTAGTTTCGATCCACCAATTTCGTCGAATTTATGACTTTCTCGTTAAAAAATAGAACTTGTGAAATTATTTTTCAATTTAAGATTTGTGAAAAACAACTCATTTAAGTAGAAAAAGTTTGAGAAATGGAAACGTATGTGAACATTAGTGATAAGCTATACTGACTGTGGGGTTCCAATACTAAAGGTAAATGAGGAACAAGGCAAAAGCCCTCACAAAAAAATAGTATATTCATCTAATAGTACTTATAATTTACAGGGAAGTCTAGCTACTTTCGAAGTGATGGATGTCATGAACAAAGTGACGTCTTTAATATTGGTAATAGGCTATTTTAGACCATTTGATTTTTAGATGTCAGTCTATATTGAATTTAATAGTGGTAATTGTAGGACTGTTCCCCCTATTGTTCATAATTGGCTTTTCATGCTCTGTGCTGTCAGACTGACTAAAACTGAGACTGAAAGGTTTGGTATGCCAGATCATCACTCCGTGAAAATCACCAATTTAGAAGATTTGTAAAAAGCTGAAAAAATGGAAAGAGCGATATTGAAAACTTTCCCTTTTCAGTCGTTATCTACTAAATATGTGTATAAAAAAAAACCTCTTATATTTTGTGATTTTAGTTTTCGTATGAAAATACAAGTTGTTGTATTCACAGAATGGCATCCATTTATTTACCAAAAGTAAATCTGAAGGTCTTATGTCCATAAAATTAAAGCAAAGCCAAACTGCTTGACATTTTCTGGGGTCGTTCATATTAACCTTCTTGTTAGCAGGAAACAATCTTGGAGTTGCCTTCAAATAGAAAAGGCAAAACTGGTCATGATTTTTAACCTTCACTTTACCTTTTGATCCTATGCATCTTATCATCATACTGGCCAAACAGTACTACGTTACTTCCCTCTCTCTGGTTACATTCATTTTTCCTATGCCTACACATACACCGAATAGTCTGGTCTATTATTTCCAGATTCTCCTCTGTCCTCATACACCTGACAACACTAAGATTACTAAACAATTCTTCTTCCCTCAAGGGGTTAACTACTAAACTGTAATTGTTCAGTGGCTAATTTCCTCTTAGTAAGGGTAGAAGCTACTCTTTTGCTATGATAAGCAGCTCTTCTAGAAGAAGGATACTCCGAAATTAAATCACTGTTTTCTAGTCTTAGGTAGTGCCATAGCCTCTGTACCATGGTCTTCCTCTGTCTTGGGGTAGAGTTCTCTTTCTTGAGGGTACAATCGGGCATACTATTCTATGTTATTTCGCTTCCTCTTTTATTTATTTTTTTAATTTCTTTTATAGTGTATATAAGAAAATGTGTTTTAATGTTGTTACTATTCATAAAATATTTTATTATAAATATTCATTACTTTTCTTGTAGGTAATTTATTTTCTTTTTCCTTTTCTCACAAGGCTATTTTTCCTTATCGGAGCCTTTGGGCTTATAGCATCCTGCTTTTCCAACTAAGGCTGTAGATTAGAATATATATATATATATATATATATATATATATATATATATATATATATGTATATATGTATATATATATAATGTATGTATACATAAATGCATATGTATGTATGTGAAGAATGTTGCTGTTTTTATTAGCAGAACACCAAAGGATTTGTAATGCTTGCTTACCAGAATGCATGAAATATTACACGAGGTTGGGCTGGAGATAAATAGAAGAAAGACAGAGATGATGAGAACGGAGTATGCAATGGAAGATGAAATATCATTGGAATGAGAGAGGATTAATGAGGTACAATCATTTAAGTATTAAGGAACTATGATCTCCAATACAGGGTCCTTAGAATTAGAGTTTAGTGAAAGATTAAAAAAAGCAAATCAGACAATGGCTAGGTTAAGTAAAATTTGGAAATCAAATCGCCTAAAATTACATATAAAAATCAGACTATATATTAGTTTTGTGAGATCGGTGTTACTGTATGGACATGAGTCTGGGTATGACAATGAAACAATCTACAATAGATTTAGGAGATTTGAGAACAAAGCCCTCGGAAGGATATTGTCAGTTGAATGGCAGGACAGGATTGGAAGTTAAACTATAAGAGAGATTGCTCGAGTGCCATATGTGGATGAAATCATGATGAGGGGTAGATGGAGATGGTTTGGGCATGCTCTTCGCACTCCCCGAGAGAGATTAGTTCACCAAACGTTCAGCTAGGCTCCACAAGGCACTAGAAGAGTTGGAAGACCCAGGCCTACATGGCAGGAGACTATGAAGCGTGAAGTAGGAGATGATGAATGGAGAATTGTTGAATTAAAAGCTTAAGATAGAGACGACTAGCAAAATCTAACCCAGGCCCTTTGCGTCAATATGCGTAGGAGGAGATGATGATGATAGAACAGTTGGGGATGGTGGAGAAGGATTGGACTGGATTGGTAATAGGAAATTAGTAGACCTAGATTATGCTGATGACGCCCTCCTTATAAGCAAAACGCCACAAAACTTGTAAAGCTTTCTTACCAGAATGTATGAAATATCACATGAGGTTGGGCTCATGATTATGAGAACGGAATGTGCAATGGAAGATGAAATATCATTGGAAGGAGAAAGGACAAATGTGGTGGAATCATTTAAATATTTAGGAACTATGATCGCTAATACAGGGTCTTTAGAATTTGAGTTTAATGAAAGATTGAAAAAAGCAAATCAGACAATGGCTAGGTTAGGTAAAATTTGGAAATAAAATCACCTGAAATTACATATAATAATCAGGCTATATGTTAGTTTAGTGAGATCGGTATTACTGTATGGACTGAAGTCGTGGTATGACAATAAAACAATAGCCAACAGATTTTGTAAATTTGAGAGCAAACCCCTCGGAAGAATATTGGGAGTTGAATGGAAGGACAGGATTATAAATGAAACTATAAGAAAGATTGCTCAAGTGCCATATGTGGATGAGATTATGGTGAGGGGTAGATGGAGATGGTTTAGGCTTGCTCTTCGCACTCCCCAAGAGAGATTAGTTCATCAAACTTCCAAATGGGCTCCGCAAGGCACTAGAAATGTTGAAAGACCCAGACCTTCATGGCTGAAGACTATGAAGCGTGAAGTGGGAAATGATGAGTGGAGAAGTATTGATTTGAAAGCTCAAGATAGAGACGACTGGTGAAATCTAACTGAGGCCCTTTGCGTCAATAGGGGTACGAGGAGATGATGGTGATGATATATATATATATATATATATATATATATATATATATATATATACACTTATATATATAATGTCCCAAGCCCCTAAACAGAGAAATGGATGTACTATGTGAACTTTTGACTTTGTTCAGTGACGGTACAAACAATTCTAAAAGTGTCATGACTTTCGGAAATATAGTTAACTGTATGTTTCCATCACAGAGGAGATTTCCACAAATTTAATTGTAACAATGATTTCCCTACTTATGAGGAATCAGTATTGCTTGGGCAGTTATTCAGTTGATAGGAGCCTGTCTGAGGGCATCCTCGCTGTGTAATTGTATAAATTTTAATTATAGTAAAAAATATTAAACATTCTAATGTATCATTTATGACCGCAGACATGGAACATCCAACACACACACATACATACATACATATATATATATATATATATATATATATATATATATATATCGATATATTATATATATATATATATATATATATATATATATATATATCGATATATTATATATATATATATATATATATATATATATATATATATATATATATAAAAGAGGATTCCTTAACGTGGTGAAAGGGTTTGTGTATTTCCATGATCAGCAAAGCTGTACAAGTCAGGAAAATCCATACTAGGTTGGTATACTGTGAACGATCAAACTGAAGTCTTCCCCCATCACCAATCTACACTAAACAGCGTGGTGATGAAGACTGGCTAAACCCCAGACATGAATAAAGACATGTCTAAGGCCTTTGTCTTGCAGTGGATTAGAAATGGCTGCATTTGTTGTTGCTGTTGGAACTTCATTAAAGCCTTAGAACGCAAGGTAGTTATAACTAAAAGAATGACACTGAGAAAGAGAAAAAGAGCAACATGGATATGAGGGGTAACTAAAGTTGAGTATGTTCTAACAATATGTAAGGGAAAGAAATGTACATGGGCAGGACATATAAAAAGAATAGCAGATAACAGATGGGCATAAAGAATAACAGAATGAGTTCCTAGAGATTGCGAAAGAAACAGGGGAAGGTAGAGAAGACGATGGATTGACGAGCTAAGAAAAATTGTGGGCATAGACTGGTATAGAAAGACCATATACAGATGGGAGTGAAAGGACAAGTCTGATGTCTTTGTCCTGCAGTGGCCTGGTTATGGCTGATGATGAGGATACTATTATTATTACTAGTTAAGTTACAACCCTAGTTGGAAAACCAGGATGCTATAAGGCCAAGGGCTCAAACATGGAAAATTAGCCCACTGAGGAAAGGAGTATGAGTAGGCTGTTAGGTTATAACTGAGAGGCGAGGGTAATGCAACTGAACTTTATTAAACCGACATCAAGCGTATATACTAGGACTTGCTAACAAGAACATCACAAAAATTAAAACAAAATTAAACATGAGCAACCATCCTTACACAGGTTGGTCTATTATCAGTGCAGGGAAGAGCGAGTGATATGATTAAAAATCAATGGAGACCCAATCTTCTTCGGCACAAATATTGATTAAAAAAGCCTTCGGCGTACAGCAGATCATGAAAAAAGGGCCCGTGTAAGGGGTCGGTAGTGGTGGCTTGCTAGTGTCGTTGCGCAGGAAAACATGCATTGCTGAGTGCAGATCTATTAGTATATGTTGCTTCACTGGGGCTTGTAAGTCTGGTGGCAAAGAGTAAATTTTCCCACAATGGGACATAGGCGCTGAAAATTATCAGAGGAGGTTGTAGGCGGAAATAATTCGGCTGGAACGAACAACAGGTCGAGAAATCCAGCGTATCTTCAGGAGTGGTTTTTAGTTCAAAGAAGACCCATGGAAGCTGAATAAATCAGTCATAGTCAAAGCTGCTTTGAGGGTGCGATAAAAACGTTCAACCATTTCGTCTGCAGCTGGGATGTAGGCAGTTCTCTGATGTAGGGTGGGCCCCAGAACATTCGCTAATGATGTCCACAATGGAGAGGTGTAAGTGGTACCCCTGTCAGAAGTAATATTCTCAGGAATACCCGATCTCGCGGTCCACCCTGACAGTACTACATTGGATCCTTCTCTCTGGTTACGGCTTATTTTCCTTTTGCCTACACATACACCGAATAGTCGCCTATTCTTTACGTCTTCTCTGTCCTCATACACCTGACAACACTGAGATTATCAAACAATTATTCTTCGCTCAAGGGGTTAATTACTGCACTATAACTGTTCAGTGGCTACTTTCCTCTTGGTAAGGGTAGAAGAGAGACTTTAGCTATGGTTAGCAGCTCTTCTAGGGGAAGGACATTCCAAAATCAAACCACTGTTTAAAGGTTTAAAGGCCACTCATGAATGGCAGAGGCAAGGGACAGTGACATTACCCTATTAAGCAGGAAAATGCCCTAGAGACTGATCATATTACAAATGATCAGCGCTCTAGCCCCCTCTCCACCCAAGGTAGGACCAGGGAGCGGCCAGGCAATGGCTGCTGATGACTCAGCAGATAGACCTATAGGCTCCCCCAAACCCCCCAACCTTAGCTCACAAGGATGGTAAGGTAGCAGACACTAATGGTACTAACGAGACTGAGCGGGACTCGAACCTCTGAGTTGCAAACACCGGGCAGAGACGTTACCAATCAGGCCACAACAACCCTAGTCTCTAGTCTTGGGTGTTGCCATAGGTAGTTGGTTGGGCAAGGCACCAGCCACTCGTTGAGATACTACCCCTAGAAAGTTATTGGGACCTTTGACCAGAAAGTACATTACTACATTAGATCCCTTTCTCTGGTTACGGCTCATTTCATCTTTGCCGACACATACACAGAATAGTCTGGCCTATTCGATCCATGTTCTCCTCTTTCCTCATACACTTGACAACACTGAAATTACAAAACAACTCTTCTTCTCTCACGAGGTTAACTACTGCACTGTAATTTTTCAGTGACTACTTTCCTCTTGGCAAGGGTAGAAGAGACTCTTCAGCTATGGTAAGCAGCTCTTCTAGGAGAAGGACACTCCAAAATCAAACCATTGTTCTTTAGTCTTGGGTAGTGCCATAGCCTCTGTACCCTGCTCATCCTCTTTCTTGGGTTAGAGATCTCTTGCTTGAGGGTACACTCGGGCACACTATTCTATCTTTTTTTTCTTCTTGTTATATGAAGTTTTTATAGTTTATATATGAAAGATTTATTTTAATGATATTGTTGTTCTTAAACTTCTCTTCTAGTTTTCCTTATTTCCTTTTCTCACTGGGCTATTTTCCCTGTTTGAGCCCTTGGGCTTATAGCATCCTGCTTTTCCAGCTAGGGTTGTAGCTTAGGAAATAATGATAATGATAATTGCCTCTGTACCATGGTCTTCCACTGCCTTGGGGTAGAATTCTCTTGCTTAAGGGTACACTCGGGCACTTTTCTATCTTATTTCTCTTCCTTCTGTTTTTTAAAGTTTTTATATTTTATATATGAAAGATTTATTTTAATGATGCGACTATTCTTAAAATATTTTATTTTATTAATAATTAATTCTCTTATAATTTATTTATTTCCTTATTTCCTTTCCTCACTGGACTATTTTCCCTGTTGGAGCCCTTGGGTTTATAGCATCCTGCTTTTCCAACAAGGATTGTAGCTTAGCAAGTAATAATGATAATTAGGGCTTCAGGTCAACAAGTGGAGAGGTCAGTGATAGTAAACAGGTAACGATGTCCTGGTTAAGTGGGTATGTAGATGTGAATGTGGGCAAAACAACGCTGAGGTTCAGGAAAGGTACCCACTCCTTAATCCAAGTGTCGATGTAATTTTGAGATTTGGGATGGAGTACAGGTGTGGACCCAATCCTTTGCATCCTTAGTAATGCTGTGCCAAATGAACTTCGTCTTCAGTAGCTGTGCAGTAGATTGGTGCAAGGGATGTGAAAGGTCATGAATGAAATCAAACTCCTGTTGGTGCATAGGGGCAGGTATACATGGTTGGGTCTACCGGTACTAACATCACAGAGGAGGTTGGCATTGGAGTTGTCGAGGGGGTTGTTTTCCCAACGGAGGAATGTGCAAGATGTCCTACATGCTTGGTGCTGTGGAGCTTTTTGTTGAGCTTCTGCCAAGGCATTGTAATCTAATCTCATGTGAATGGCAGCCAGTGTGTTTCTTGACAGGACGTTGGCAATGGAATTCATTTTCTCAGGGATCTGTTCAAGGTTACAATTGTATTCAGCTATGGCAGAGAGATGTCAGCCGTAATGGGTGGACCAGGCATCGGACTGTCAAGTGAAGGCATGCATCAGAGGCTTGTGGTCCGTGCGAATGACAAATGGCGTACTTTTTAAGAAGTGACGGACAGTCAAATGCACCGCCAGCAATTTGAGGTCGAAGATAGAGTAGCCCGATTCTGCCATGGACAATTTTCTACTGAAGAAGGCCAATGGACAGGGCGAGCCGTTGACTACCTGCTCGAGTACTGCACCAATAGTGATGTCGCTGTCATTGGTGGAGAGAAGGAGAGGGGCATGTGGCACAGGAATAGTGAGAGCAGCAATAGTTGATAGGGTATTTTTTGTTGTGCAGAAGGCTGTTTCTTGAAGGGAACCCTACTTAAGGTCCTGTAGCTTGCCCTTGAGGGAGTCATAGAGGGAGCAAGAGTGCCCAAGAATTCGAGTGCTTTGACATGAGAAAGTTCTGATTGGCTGCTACCTTCTCAAGGAGGGGTAGACTCCTTCAGTAGGGATGCGGTGCCCTAAGAACGATACCTTGCTGGCGCCAAAGGTACACTTGTACCAGACTATAAGGCCGTCATGTTTTTGATGGTTGAGCACTATGTGTAGGTGATGAAGGTGTTCCTCTTTGGAGGAAGAGAACACAAGTATTTCATCCACGTAACATACACAAAAGGAGAAGTCCCCTAAGATGCCATCCATGAGGCATTGAAAAGTGGCCTCAGCATTACGATGGCCAAAACAGGAGTAATTGAAGGTGTAGGTACCAAAGGGGGTGGCGATGGTAGTCTTGGGGATGTCGTCTGGATTCATGGGCGCCTGATAATACCCCTTCAGGAGGTCGAGCGTGGAGAAAACCTTCGCTCTGTGCAAGTAGGAGGTCACGTCGGCGATGTTTGCGAATAGGTAGTGATCCAGTTCTGACTGCATGTTCAGCCACTTGTAATCCCCACATGGATGCAAGGAGCCATTTCTTCAGGACGATGTGTAATGGTAACAACCATTGTTTTGAGGCCTTTTGGCAAAGGCCCATGTCTTCCACTTTGGTGAACGTGTGTTTAGTCACACCAGGGTCACCAATGTGCGACTGGGCCATTAGATTATAATTGAGAGGCAAGGTGAATGGAACTGAACTTTATTAAACAGACATTGAGCTTATATACCAGGACTTGTGAACAAGAATGTCAAAAAAATTTAAACAAAATAAAACATGAACTAACATGCTTACTGTGGTTGGTCTATTAAAAGTGCAGGGAAGAGTGAGTGATAAAATATAAAAGCGAAATATGTAGTGTGTATGAAACTTGTGCAAGGAAAAAAATTAAAAGAAAAGTAATAAACAATTAGAATAACGTATTTTAAGAAGTTACAACATTAATATAATCTTTTATATAAAACTGTAAAAACTTAAAAAAAGCAAGAGAAAAAGAAATAAGATTGAATAGTGCGGCCTAGTGTACCCTCAAGCAAGAGAACTGTACCCTAAGAGAGTAGAAGACCATGGCACAGATGCTATGGCACTACCCAAGATTAGAGAACATTGGTATAATTTTGGAGTGCCCTCCTAGAAGAGCTGCTTACCATAGATAAAGAAACTATTCTATCCTTACTGAGAGGAAAGTAGCCACTGAAAAATTACAGTACAGTAGTTAACCCCTTGCTAATCTCAGTGTCGTCAGGTGTGTGAGGACAGAGGAGAATATGTAAAGAATAGGCCAGACTATTTGGTGTATGTGTAGGCAAAGGAAAAATGATTGTAACCAGAGAAAGGAATCCAATGTAATACCGTCTGGTCAGTCAAAGGACCCAGTAACTCTCTAGCGGTAGTATCTAAACAGGTGGCTGGTACCCTAGCCAGCCTACTATCTACTGTGAGAGAGAGAGAGAGAGAGAGAGAGAGAGAGAGAGAGAGAGAGAGAGAAAGTAATCACTTTGAGATCCAACACCCCAAAACTCGAACGATTCGCTGTTAAAAATAAAAATTTAACATCTTTTGCGGTTGAATAACTTGAATGAACCTGTATAGGTTGAAATAAAGGCAACTAAGCTTGTTTACTCGTAGCTTTCACCCAGCTCAGGTCTGCAAGAAGTTGTTCTGTTATATTTTTCATCAATTTGATTTATTTTAGTTTTTTCCTTTTGCCTTCATCCAAAGTGGTTAGCCGTAAGAGGAGGAGGGTGTTCTTTCCCTAGTTTAGTGATAAAGGAAATGATGGCAAAATAGGCTGAGTTACACAATTTTGTAGAAAAATATTATCCAGACAAGGCAGTAACCAGCAGAGTAAGAAGTTTTTGAAATTATAATGCATTGAGACTTTTCAGAAACATCTTGAAATAGAAGCAAATATAATCTTTTCTTGACAAGTTTATAGTAAAATGATCCTAAAGGGAATTACAAGTAGTTTCATAAAAAAGTAAAGAAAAGAAAGAAGCCCATAACGGCAGGTCCCTAATGTTATTAGAAACACTTATACCTCCTCCTCCCCTCCCCTCCTCATCCATTGACTCTCACTTCAGGAATAGTGAAGTTCAATGTTCATTCATTCCATAATTATTTATTTTATAAATTATAACTCTTTTTTTTGGTATATTTGATGTACTACATTGCAAATTAATGTTGTAAACATTCTGTAAAATTGGCCCATAATTATAGCATCCTTCGATTAGGAACCAATTGATACTACTTCCATGTATTGATTCCATATTCGAACATGGTTTTGGGGGTGAATGATGTTCAATCTCCAAGTTACCACTGTATATATATATATATATATATATATATATATATATATATATATATATATATATATATATATATATATATATATATATATATATATATACACACACAAGCGCGTGAGTGTATTTGATTATATACTGTATGTACAATTGATATAAAAAACATAAATAGAGAAGATAGGGTAAAGTATATCGCCATTCAGAGAAATTACTGTCCCAAATTTATTCTTCCCCTCTATACATGTCTACTGATGTGAGGAATCGTCGTATATGCTTCGAGTGCGTTTTTCTTTCAAAAGAATCTCCCAAATCGTCGTAAATCGTGATCTTCTTATCTGGGTGAAGTGATACAAATACGGATGAAGTTTTCTTGCTGGAACAGGGATTTTTTTTTCAAGTAGTTTATTTTTTTTTTATTTTCAGTTAGTTTTATGGTAATTGGAAATAGTTGCCATACGGTTGTTGCTAGTAATACTGTATGATTTAGATTGGAGTATTCTGGCCGAAATCAGTATTATTATTATTATTATTACTATCCAAGCTACAACCCTAGTTGGAAAAGCAAGATGCTACAAGCCCATGGGCTCCAACAGGGAAAAATAGCCCAGTGAGGAAAGGAAATAAGGAAATAAATAAATGAAGAGAACAAATTAACAATAAATCATTCTAAAATAAGTAACAACGTCAAAACAGACATGTCATATATAAACTATTAACATCAAAAACAAATATGTCATAAATAAACTATAAAAAGACTCATGTCCGCCTGGTCAACAAAAAAGCATTTGCTCCAACTTTGAACTTTTGAAGATCATTCCACAACTTGGTCACAGCTGGAATAAAACTTCTAGAGTACTGCGTAGTATTGAGCCTCGTGATGGTGAAGGCCTGGCTATTAGAATTAACTGCCTGCCTAGTATTACGAACAGGATAGAATTGTCCAGGGAGAACTGAATGTAAAGGATGGTCAGAGTTATGAAAAATCTTATGCAACATGCATAATGAACTAATTGAACGACGGTGCCAGAGATTAAAATCTAGATCAGGAATAAGAAATTTAATAGACCGTAAGTTTCTGTCCAACAAATTAAGATGAGAATCAGCAGCTGAACACCAGACAGGAGAACAATACTCAAAACAAGGTAGAATGAAAGAATTAAAACACTTCTTCAGAATAGATTGATCATCGAAAATCTTGAAAGACTTTCTCAATAAGCCTATTTTTTGTGCAATTGAAGAAGACACAGACCTTATATGTTTCTCAAAAGTAAATTTACTGTCGAGAATCACACCTAAAATTTTGAAAGAGTAGTAGGGTTATAAGTATTGTGATAAATGTTGTTAGCTTGAATAGGAAAAGCAGTACCAGTATTGATAATGATACGGCGTGGGGTGGGGTGTGCCTGTAGTAATATTGCAAGTATTAGTGATAGTCTGATTAGGAACATATTATATTTTCGAAAAAAAATCAAGATATCGTAGACAAAACTTCAGTAATTTAAATTCCGATTTGGGTATGTAATTCAATATTCTCTGGAGTACATAGAGTGCGTGGGTCCAGTTAAGTGCTGTTTACACCATTGACACTTAGTAAATTTCATTCTATTGAGTGCTTTTCATTTTTTTTCCAAAACCCAGGAGCAACATTTAAATCAGGGCTTTGGTTAATCAGAACCATTAAGTTTGATTAAAGATGAATAGAAATATTTTTATTCTCTTTAGTCATTGGAATTGATTTAATTAACAACTATTAAATCTCAATCGAATGTTTTTGTCAATATTTTTATTCTTAACAGAACTATGCAGACCCAAATGGAAAACTTTCCTTGAATATTAGATTCAATATATAGCAAGGATTCGTGATGTCAATTTAGACAGGGACTTTGATACTATTTGATGTTGAAGGTTATTGGGAAAGTGCATTGATCAGCTAAAGCAATATGATCCTTTATATGTGGAAAGCTACACTTCAACCAATCACTCTTTTACTTTATCTTGTTTCATTATGAACTACTGTCACACCACATGCCTTTTCATGTCGGTTGGATATAACAATATTACTAACGAAGGAGGTGTTATTCCAGCTCTTGCACATCCCCTTTATCTAGTCTCGGTGCAGACAAGACCTTAGTCGTTCCTCCAGAACGTGTCCACATTCCATTCTAAATATTATTTTAGGATGAGTAGTCATTTCACATGGTCTCAGTAGATCATTCAGCAGCAGCATTTGACATTCAATTATCAAGATGTGGCCGCTGTAATGAAACTAGTTTCTCCCCGGCATTAATAGGGATTTGCATTTCTAAGATCTGGCTAAGGTCAGCTGTACGCCATTCCAAATCTCAGAACACCAGCCGCCTAACAAACTTGTGACACCTGTTGACTTTCCTATTAATTCATAATTTCATAGAAGATAATCATTCATTTAAACCTTGGTAATCAAAGACCCCTCAACGGATAATAGAACCTGAAACAATTTCCCCCTTTTTTATTTTGTTTTCTTATTGCAATGAAGTTATGAAATATTTTTCTCAATTTTAGAAAAGCTTTTATTATCAATTAAAAGTTTTATGTCGCCGATAATCAAGTATTCACAAAATTATTAAGGCTCTCACAGCTTATGAACAACTGATAGGTTTTAAGGAAAGATAGAGTCAGAATCATAGTTACTGTAAGAGGATAAAAGGCTTTAGTTTTCTTAGTGTTATTATCGTTCAGTGGGGTCAGGTGACTAAGTATAACTTGTGTTAAGATTCAATGGATGTGATAGCCTTTGGTATTTCATGGATAGTCTGCATGTGTGGTAATAGGCACTTCTTAGATTTAAAGTTATAAATATGTAATACCTAGCTAGATTGTTTACCATGGAAATCAATAAACTTTATTCATTGGATATGTAAAAGTTCAGTGATATATTTACAGACTTGGAATAGCATATCCAATACTATGTTTTCAGAAGTAGAATAGTCAATATACAAATTATTATTATTATTATTATTATTATTATTATTATTATTATTATTATATATGCTAAAACCCTTGATTGAAAAGCGAGATGTTATAAACCCCAGGGCTCCACCAGGGAAAAATAGCCCAATGAGAAGAGGAAATAAGTATATTGCAAGAGATGTAATAAACAATTAAAATACAATATTTTAAGAACGGTAACAACATTAAAGTATATTTTCCATATATAAACTATATAAACTTGAAAGAAACAAGTGGAAGAGAAATAAGATAGAACAGTGTGACTGAGTGTACCCTCAAGCAAGAGAACTCTACCACAAAACAGTGAGTACCATTACTACCCAAGAATGGAACAATGGTATAAATTTTTGGCCTTCTTCCAAAAGAGCTTCTTGCCATAGCTAAAGAATGTCTTCTACCCTTACCAAGAGGAAAGTGTCCACTGAACAATTACAGCGCAGTAGTTAACCCTTGAGCGAAGAAGAATTGTTTTGTAATCACAGTTTTGTCAGGTGTATGAGGACAGAGGTAAATGTGTAAAGAATAGGCCAGACCATTCGGTGTATTTGTAGAAAAAAGAAAAAAAAATGAGCCTTAACTAGAGAAAGGGATCCAATATAGTACTGTCTGGCCAGTAAAAGGACCCAATGACTTTAGAAGCATTATCTCGACTGGTGGCTGGTGCCCTGGCCAACTTAATACCTACTTTTGATTCATATCTGATAACTACCTCCTTTACCATCCATTGTTGATTAGTTAGTGGATTATTCCATGTGGAAGCATATAACAAATTTCCCAGTTGATAAGTTCCTAAACTTTACAACTACTGTATGCATTCCCCAATTTTTCACTTATTTATGAATAACTCTTGTTTGGAAAATATACTGCTGACATGTAGCTAAACCAATTGTTGGACTTTGGAGGGGATTTTGATTCCCATAACCAGTCCAGACCTTTAGAGACTACTCTGTGTCCCCAACGAGAATAGCTCCATTGTTTTTTTTTTTTTTTTTTTTTTTTTTTTTTTTTTTTTTTATGTAGGAGACCTCCATCTTATAGGCAGACATTGTTGAGATAATTTGGCTTTGCACAAACCCTGTCCCACCTTAGTCTGCTTCCTTCCAAAGGAAGAATTCCAAAAGGCCAGGGAGGTTGCCTGAGAAAGCCATTTTATTCTAATGCATTTACAAATATTTCATCCTGTTGAATAAGGAGTGCCTTCATTGGAGATGGAACGGCCTTTAAAATCGTTAACGAGGTGCAGTAGTTAACGACCGATGATTAGCATGGCCGAATAGCCCTGGCCAATTTCTTGTCAAAGACTCTTCACTTTTTGTATTCAGCCACAATAAGTACAGATACACTGTTGTGTTATATCCAAAGGCTGTTTAATTTTTTCACTTTTGCAGTTTGAATGGTTGATTGTTGGCTTCACCCCGATTTTTATCATATTCGCAAATGTAGGGGAAATGGTTGACATGGTAATTGGCTTATGGTAAAACCAGCAATTGATCTTTCTGCATTTCTTGTAGGCAGTATGTTTGTTCGCTGTATCCACATGTTCCAAATGTTGATCATGGCCTCCCATTTGGTGACAAAAGTTTGGTTTTTGGAGGAAAAGAAAGGCTAAGGAGTCTTTGGTGTCATCTTTGGTAATTACCAAGATATTGCCAAAAAAACTCTATAGGACTTTTCTCTCAATATCAATGTCATAAACAACTGGAGCTTCTGATTACTGTATATGCTGGGAAGTATGAATTAGGAGCTTGAAGAACTTTGATCTAGCCTACATCGGCGAATTTCTCAGGATTTGATGATGTGAGAGGCCCCCCAGTGATCACCGCATTCCATCACTTGGCGGAAGCTTTCCGATTTCCTTTTAGACCACCGACGACAAGTTTCACCCATGGTAGGCCTGTACTGTACCAGAAAAACTAGTATCTGGAGAGTATAAAAAGGTTTCCTCTGGAAGTGCTGCCCGTGTACCAGCAAAAAATGTACTCATAGGTAGTAAGGTTTCCGATTGGCTTGTTGCATCGGCATGCTTCATCCCTGTGCCCATTGCTTCTGTGCCTGTTACCCAGGGGCCCGCATCTTTCGTAATCCCTGTGCCAGTAACTCTAGCATCTATGGTGCCTTCCTAAAGGCCAGTATTTGTGTTACTAGTGCCAATGAGGGTGCTTGACAGTGACCCTCAGTGATGTGTTCCCATTGCTGTCTGGTTTATGGCTTTCAGGTTTCTGTCTGGCTCCCACGTGTAATACATACATACATATATATATATATATATATATATATATATATATATATATATATATATATATATATATATATATTTATCCATATATTATCACAAATAATTAATAAACATGAAGCAGGTCACAAGCCACCTCAGGCTTGGGAAAAAGTTGCACCATGTATGTTGAATGTAAACTGTTCCTATTCTTTTGCTTCCCAGGTCAAAGCATGAGGGAGGTTGGAAGCACTTGGGGATTTGAGGTGGGGTAACCTAGATCTGGGTGACCTAGATTGCAGATGTATCGTAGTAACAAACTACCACCTATTTCCTGTAGGAAGCACCTGATCCCCATAGATACAGATGCCTTATGAACTCACTCTTGGAAGTAGAGTGAGGGGAGTTGGCGCGAACCGTGGTTGCATACCTGCATCACCGCTGGGCGCCCATTATGCCCAAACAACACTCCATTTGATTGTGATCTTAGTATTAACTTTTGCCTAAGACTTATGATGTGAGATAATTACCATGTGTGCTCCTCCCTCTTGCTTGACCTGGATAGATTGTAATGTTCAGTTGATAAGTCAGATTTGAGACTTGAGATAAATTGCTCATTTATTTATGGAAGAATGTTCACAGTAACTTGCTGTGTCCTTTCTCTCCGAGTGTGTCCTGATAGACTGTAAAGTTAATCCGTTGTTGTCTACAATTTGTGAGAAACTAGATCATCCAAGTAATTTGAAAGTAAATGATTCCTAGATTAAGTACTTATGTAATTGACGACATTCGTTTTGAAAATTTATGCTAATTTTAAGTCAGTTAACTCAGAAAATAAATCCGCTTTACGATGTAAAAGTCGTCTACTTTCCCCCACTCTCATTATTGATTGTGCATGCCATGAAAGTGGTGCCACAATATATAAAGTCATAGTATGACAATGAAACAATCTCCAATAGATTTAGTAGATTTAAAAACAAATCCCTCAAAGATATTGGGAGTTAAATGGCAGGAAAGGATTAGAAATGAAACTGTAGAGAGATTTCTCGAGTGTCCTATGCGGATGAGATCAGGGTGAGGGGTACATGTAGATGGTTTGGGCATTCCCCAAGAGAGATTAGTTCACCAAATGTTCAGCTGGGCTCCACAAGGCACTAGAAGAGTTGTAAGGCCCAGACCTACGTGGCTGAGGACTATGAAGCACGAAGTAGGAGATGATGAAGGGAAAAGTATTGAATTAAAAACTCAAGATAGAGACAACTGGCGAAATCTAACCGAGGCCCTTTTTTGCATCAATAGGTGTAGGAGATGATGGCGATGGTATATATATATATATATATATATATATATATATATATATATATATATATATATATATATATATATATATGTATATACGTATGTATGTATGTATTACACGTGGGAGCCAGACAGAAACCTAAAAGCCATAAACTAGACAGCTACAAGCGTGAAACCGGAATCCCAAGTCGCCAGGTTGCCGACCTATCCAAGATCCGGAGAACCATAATCCCTACAACTTGTTTTCTTTCCAACAGCCACGGTCCAGCAATTAAACAGATTTTATCATTATAAGTGACATTGTTTTGATCTTCTCCATGGCCAATATCCATGCATTTCAATATCTTTATCCATAGCTTTGATCAGTGTGACAGAGATAGAGATAATTATCATCTTTTGCAATTCACTTGAGAAAGAGAGATTATAATTTTCGTTCTTTTAGCACATATTACTTGTTGACGTTAGGGAATTTGCTTTTAGAAGCTTGGATTGCACCCAAATCCAAATCTGATATTGTAATTTATGGGTTTAGTTGAATTTTATTTTCATCAGCGACGTCAATCAAATTTTGAAATAAACGTTTATACGTGACTTCTCTTTTTCCAGTCATTAAAACATACACAAGTGGAAAGAATCTACAATTTCCTTGCCCCTCAGGTGTATGAATTATGTACATCTGGTAGATTAATGTAGGAACAGTGTTAAATGCACCATCCATGATCCAATATGGAAAAATCTCTTCAAATTTACAGTTGTAGTGAATATCAAAAGTCGGTCATCATTTACTGTAGAATCTCTTGCCAAAAAATACGAAACATAATAAACAGAGGAGCAAGACTGATGAAAGGTGTCCCACCTAGAGAAAGGATCCCTCCTATACTAATCGATTTACAGTGGCTGCCGATTAAAGCGAGAATTGAATTTAAGATGTGTGCAATAACCCACCAAGTTATCAGAACTGGTCATCCAAAATATTGAAGTGCATTGCTAAATATTGCGCAGCCAACAAATCGTGTTGACACGAGAATAGTTACAGATGGTTTCAAACTATTGGAACCTAGATATATGTCTACTGTAGGCTCCAGAGCCTTTGAATATGCGGCCCCGAGACTATTCAATAAGCTCCCACGAAACATCCGAATGATTGAAGATATTAAGGCTTTCAAGAGGAAACTGAAGGCTTTCTTATTCTGTGAGTCGTTTGACAGTGACGATTTAACAATAAATGAGCAATATGTGATATGAAATGTTGAAGACTGAACGATCAAGATAAAATGACAGTGGAGGTCCTGTAGAGAGTAGGCTTCCCTTGCTTTATAGGACTGCAAAAACAGCCGTCAAAGTAAGTAAGTTAATCAAAGTTTTAAATGTGAAGGGATGTTGATTTCTTCCAAAGACCTTGGTTCTGATGGACGTTCATAGTGCCAAATCCGCTTTTAAGTCTTTCTCAGCATATTTTTGGAAGACAGATATGGTACAATATCTTGAGGAGCAGAGATAGTACTCGATTGAATAATCTGACATAGTTGATCTTTGTTAATTTTGCTTACATTTTCACCTTATGTACAATTTTTGTAACACTAGTAGCACTTGCACGAGGCGAGTGGTTGTGTTAAAAAAATTTTATTATGAATATTTTCTATTTACAAGTTTAGTCACTGTTCTGCCTTTGCAATTATCAGATTTACGAAGTTCACAGCACCCGTAGTAAGAATCATTTTTGGTTTTTTCATCATTCACCATAAAAAATCCACGCACGTTAATTTTATTTCTTCCTTTTTAAGAAAAAACATTTTCACAATTTTCTTCCATTTCTATGAGAGGTCTAGAACTAAAATAAATTTCAAAATAATATGTGGGGCTCAGACTGTTCTCATGAGCTAGCTTGTTATCAGCCACTTCTTCGCTTGGTACAGTATATACTGCCACCATGAAAATGATGATGGCAAAGGTTCATAGGTAGGACTATTGTTGTGTATTGTAAAAAGATCTTAAATTATCACATAAATGAATTCATTTTGATTCTTATATTGCCTATTTGGAAACTGTGTACACCTACATATAACGCCATCTAGGTTTTCAAGAATACCTTGGCAGTGTATTTCCTTCTCTCGATAGTCCTTAGCTCTGAAAGGAAAGTATATTCACTATGAAATTTTCACCTCATGTTTAGTGTAGTTTTAATCCTCAACAGCATTTATAATAGCAACGTTCAGGAACCCTATTTGTAGTAACTATATATATACTGTTTTATATATAACTGTGTCAGGCCTCTGTGAATAAAATATCTGAAAATATCCTTCGTGTTCTCATTAAAAACACAACAAGATGAAGTGGTGCTGTGAGTTTTGAACTAATGATTATTGACAATGTCGGAAATTGCTCAGCTTATAGGTTTGCTCCAGCAACAGTTGGAATCGGAAAATGCCGCTCACAGATTACAGTTGGAAACTTTGTGAGGCCCAGCAGAAACAGATCAGTGTTATAGCTGCTCAATTAACTTCAACTCCATCATCGAGTGTATTTACTAGTATTCCACAGTTTTCATCATTTGACTCTACATCAGAATTATGGAAAGATTATCGTGCAAGATTTTTAACTTTTGTTAGGGCAAATTCTATACTGAAGGAGAAGCAAGCAATGGTGTTTTTAACTAACCAGTCAACAACCAATTACAAGCTACTCAATACTTTGGCGGCGCAGCAAACGCCACCAATTGAGGTTAATGATCTCACTTTAGACCAAATTGATAAATTCGTGGAAGAGCATTTTGAACCACGTTTCATAGTGAGAGAAAGGTTCAAGGTTTGGTGTGATATGAAAAAAAAACCTGGAGGAACTATCCAAGAATTGGCAGCAAGAATACGTCATGATGCAGCAACTTGTGATTTTTCTTCTATTTAGAAACCCTAGGATAAAGCCATGCGGACTAGATTCATATGCACTATAAATAATGAAGCTGTCTTGAAAGCACTTTTCAAAGTTCCTGACGATGAATTAACTTTCAGTAAGGTATTTCAGATTGCACTAGAAACAGAAGATGCCGCAAAAGGAGCTAAGGAAACCATTCATGGAAGCAAGTCTGCTTTGGTAATGAAAATTAATCAAAAGAAAAACAGAGGTAGAGACAAAGGGTTCAGCGTCAAAGAAGCCAATTAAGGAGACATTTGATGGCAGATGCATACGTTGTTAAAAATCCGGTCACAGACCTAAGGATTGTTACTTCAAGAATTTTAAGGGTCATTTTTGCCAGAAGCAGCCTGCTTGGTGAAAAAGGAAAAAAAGGAAGCCTTTCCCGGACAAAATGTGCCCTGTATAAAGGGAAAGTTACGTATCTCAGTGGAAAAACATAAACCATGATGATGCTTTGAAAATAACTCTCAACACTAAGTGAAGAGACATTCAAATTTGAGGTGGACACTGGTTTGAAAGATAGTTTTCGTTCAGTAGCTATTTGGTAACGTTTAGGAAAACCTAGATTGAAATCAGCATATCGTTGCTATTATTCAGCCAGTAAAGATAGTTTGCCTATAAAGGGTTATCGCAGTATAAATGGAAAATGTAACTCAACTGAAGCAACAGTGATATATTTGAATGTAATTGAAATCAAAGATTTTAATTTACTTAGTCGTGATCGTAAAAAACTACTAAACATTGCTGTGAATGCCCTATTAAAGGACTGTGATGAGAGGGAAGTGAATAAAGTAAAGACTGAAATAGGGACTTAAGTGCTAGGACTGCAAAAAGTGTGTAAGGACCTTTGCAACGAATTTACTGAACTTTTTATGCCTGAATTGTTTTGTCTAAGGGATTTTGAGTTGGAAATTGCTTTTAAAAGTGATGCTAAACCAATATTTTGTAAGCCACGAACTGTGCCATTTGTTATTGTTGATGATTTAAATCAAGCTTATGAAGTGGGAATTAAACATGGTATTTGGGAATACACCCAGTTTTGTGAATATGGAACTCCGGTAGTACCAATTAGGAAGGTATCCTTGCCGGTACAAAAACCCAAGTTATGTGTTTGTGGTGATTATTCAGTCAGTTAATCAGCAACTTGAGATTCACAGATATCCCATGCCAAATCCAGAAAATCTAATGCAGAAGCTAAGCGGGGGTTTTTGTTTCACTAAAATTGGTGTGGCAGATGCATGTAACCAGAGTAAATTAGGACCCAAGAGTCAAAGAAAAATGGCTTTGAGTACGCATCGTGGTGGGTTACTTAAAAAACGCCTTACTTTTGGAATCACGTCAGTACCTGCATATTTTCAAGAAATAATGGAAAAATTAACCTACGATTTGGAAGGAGTGGCAGTATTTTTTAGATGATTTTGTGGTCAGTGGATCATATGCAAAGGAGCACGTAAATAATTCAAGAGCACTCTTAAAACGACTTCAAGAAAAAGGATTGAGATGCTCACTTAGTGTTCATTTGGTCAACCCTCAGTGGAATACCTGGGGCATACTTTGCCCTCTCAGGGTATTTGTAAAGGACATAAAGTAGAGGCAATCTTGAAAATGCCTCCCCCCATCAATGTATCGGAAATCCGTTCTTTCTTGGGATCTGCTCAGTTCTACTGCAAATGGATTCCTTATTTGTCAACTGTATCGGCCCCACTAAATCTTTTACTCAGAAAGGATAACTTCTGGAAATGGGGTACCGAGCAACAACGGGCTTTTCAAAACCTAAAGGAAGTGCTTAGCAGTGATTTAGTGCTAGCCCATTTTGATCCCTCTGTGCCTATTGGAATATCTTGTGATGCATCTGAAGTGGGGATTGGAGCAGTACTTTTTCATCGCTATCCTGTTGGTACAGAACGTCCAATGGCTCATGCATCGAAAACTCTTACGGAAACCCAAAAACGGTACAGCCAGATTCAGCGTGAAGCTCTTGCTATTATTTTTGGGTTAAAGAAGTTTCACCACTTTTATATGGAAGAAAGTTTGTTGTAATAACGGATCACAAGCCTTTGATGAGCGTGTGTAGCCCTACTAAAGGAATCCCTACTTTAGTAGTAAATAGGTTAGTTCGATGGACCCTATGTTAAGTCAATATGACTATTGCATTGAATATAGGAAGACAGCTGACCACGGTAATGCAGATGTTCTCAGCCGCCTTCCAGTTGGAAAAAGACAAAAATTTTGACAGGGAGGATTACCAAGATTTTAATATAGTCTGTATGGTAAAATTAGTAAGCAGACAATTGAACCCAATTGATCCAGGATTAATGGCAATGGAATTTAGCAAAGAACCAGTCATCTCTGCTGTGATGCAATATACAAAAGATGGATGGCCAAAGGATTCAAGTGAGGAAGCGAAGCACTACAAGAAAAATGAAACTTCACTCTCTATTTAACAATGGTTGTCTGTTTCTTGGTTTAAGAATAGTAATTCCTCACAGGCTAAGAAATTAAGTTTTGAAACTGCTTCATGTAGGACATTTTGGCATGCAGAGGATGAAACTACTTGCAAGAACAGCAGTATATTGGCTGCACATGAATGAAGACATTGAGAAGCTATGTCGGACATGCATTTGAAGCTTATGAAGTAGGAATCAAACGTGGTATTTGGGAATACACTCAGTTTTGTGAATATGGAACTCCAGTAGTACCAATTAGGAAGGTATCCTTGCCGTAACAAAAACCCAAGTTATGTGTTTGTGGTGATTATTCAGTCAGTTAATCAGCAACTTGAGATTCACAGATATCCCATGCCAAATCCAGAAAATCTAATGCAGAAGCTAAGAGGAGGTTTATGTTTCACCAAAATTGGTGTGGCAGATGCATGTAACCAGAGTAAATTAGGACCCAAGAGTCAAAGAAAAATGGCTTTGAGTACGCATCGTGGTGCGTTACTTAAAAAACGCCTTACTTTTGGAATCACGTCAGTACCTGCATATTTTCAAGAAATAATGGAAAAATCAACCGATGATTTGGAAGGAGTGGCAGTATTTTTTAGATGATTTTGTGGTCAGTGGATCATATGCAAAGGAGCACGTAAATAATTCAAGAGCACTCTTAAAACGACTTCGAGAAGAAGGATTGAGATACAAACTTAGTGTTCATTTGGTCAACTCTCAGTGGAATACCTGGGGCATACTTTGCCCTCTCAAGGTATTTGTAAAGGACATAAAGTAGAGGCAATCTTGAAAATGCTTCCCCCCATCAATGTATCGGAAATCCTTTCTTTCTTGGGATCTGCTCAGTTCTATGGCAAATGGATTCCTAATTTGCCAACTGTATTGGCCCAACTAAATCTTTTACTCAAAAAGAATAACGTCTGGAAATGAGGTACCGAGTAACAACGGGCTTTTCAAAACCTAAAGGAAGTGCTTAGCAGTGATTTAGTAATAGCCCATTTTGATCCCTCTGTGCCTATTGGATATCTTGTGATGCATCTGAAGTGGGGATTGGAGCAGAACTTTTTCATCGCTATCCTGTTGGTACAGAACGTCCAATGGCTCATGCATCGAAAACTCTTACGGAAACCCCAAACAGTACAGCCAGATTCAGCGTGAAGATTTTGCTATTTGCTATTATTTTTGGGTTAAAGAAGTGTCATCACTTTTATATGGAAGAAAGTTTGTTGTAATAACGGATCACAAGCCTTTGATGAGCGTGTGTAGCCCTACTAAAGGAATCCCTACTTTAGTAGTAAATAGGTTAGTTCGATGGGCCCTTATGTTAAGTCAATATGACTATTGCATTGAATATAGGAAGACAGCTGACCACGGTAATGCAGATGTTCTCGGCCACCTTCCAGTTGGAGAAAGACAAAAATTTTGACAGGGAGGATTACCAAGATTTTAATATAGTCCGTGGTAAAATTAGTAAGCAGACAATTGAACCCAATTGATCCAGGATTAATGGCAATGGAATTTAGCAAAGAACCAGTCATCTCTGCTGTGATGCGATATACAAAAGATGGATGGCCAAAGGATTCAAGTGAGGAAGCGAAGCACTACAAGAAAATTGAAACTTCACTCTCTATTTAACAATGGTTGTCTGTTTCTTGGTTTAAGAATAGTAATTCCACACAGGCTAAGAAATTAAGTTTTGAAACTGCTTCATGTAGGACATTTTGGCATGCAGAGGATGAAACAACTTGCAAGAACAGTAGTATATTGGCTGCACATGAATGATGACATTGAGAAGCTATGTCGGACATGCATTTCATGTGCAGAACATCAGAATAAACCACCTAAGATCGCAAGTCATCCATGGATGCTACCAGAGAAACCTTGGAGTCGACTTCACTTGGACCATGCCATAAATTTCATGGGTTTAAACTGGCTAGTATGTATTGATGCCTTTTCGAAGTACAGTACCCGTGTATTCACCCTACGAGTTCAGGGTCTACCAAGACTACTATTGAATTGATTGAGAAAGATTTTGCTTCTTTTGGAAATCCACATACCATCGTAACAGATAATGCACCTGCATTTTTATCAGAAGAATTTCAAGAATGGTGCAAGAAAAGAGAAATTGCACATCTTATTGGAGCTCCCTATCACCCAGCAACAAATGGAGCTGCGGATCGCCTAGTGCAGACTTTTAAACAGTGTTTACGAAATGGATTTTGAGCGAAGCAAAAAATCTATTTTTGGGTGAGATGGCCATGTCGTCCTGATGGAAGTTCCTAAAGGGTAGCTTCCTTGGGTATATATAACTACGGCGATATTCCCAGAGAATTTACCTTAAGGTACCCAGAATTCTAACTCCTGGAACGAATATCCCGAATAAAAGAACCAGGGATATCACGAAATATCAGAGGACGTATTCTTGACACGCCACATAGCAATCTGCACCCCGAACAGAGTTAACACTTCGAAGGGGTCAATTGGCAAGAAAACGAAAAACGAGAAAGAAAGGAGAGCCGCTCGCAAGGTATCTCTCCTCTCCCGTTTCGTAAGCGTGCATTGCGCCGCTCACGGCACCATCTGTATTCCTTGTAGCGATACACGAGGTGCTACAGATACTGTATGTAGGGAGGGGACCTACAGCCCTTTTTAGAAGAAAAGGGAAGGGCGGGTCCATCAGGACGACATGGCCATCTCACCCAAAAATAGATTTTTCGCTTCGCTCAAAATCCGTTTTTTGGGCTCAAGCCATGTCGTCCTGATGGAAGTATACCAGAGCATTACTGTATCTGTGGATTCTCAAAACGTGCCGTACTCCCCGAAGGTATTTCCCGGCCAGCTAAACCTAGAGACCTAAGATGTTACCGTCATACATCTTATCATCTAACCATATACTATGTTAGTGCTTCCTGCCCCCTACAGGGAAGAGTCATACTAGACTCTGGAAAAGTCTCGAAGAGTACATATACTTATGTATGAATAACAGACAAGCCAATATAGTGGTCTCACCCTATATCATGTAAAGCATAGTTTGTAAAGAACCACTGAGTCAATATGAAATATCGACCAGTTCCCCGTTCATTACTGGATTGGACAAAGGTTTATATCCGGGTAGGAGGAAAACTTGCACATCCGCCACCGTCCCCTTAGGGCATGGAGTCCTCCCGCTAGGGGAAAGCATAAACCAATGCAAAAATGCTTGCATAAAGGAACAATCTATTAGAATTATCCCAGATAAATATACATAGTAAATGTAATGCTAAATCATTTCAAGAAAATGACACAGGCGAAGGAGACGCAAGGTTCACAAGAACTAGTTTATTGACAAACAATGAAATAAAACAGGTTAAACAACAATTATACATATATAAGAGGAGGATAACCAAAAAATAAGCATAAGCATGATAGTAAACAGAAAACTTGTTTATCTGAAAGAGAACAATAACGCCACTTTTAACATACCGAAGTATCAAAATCATAAAAGTCTGTTTTACTAATCAGTTACATTAGCGTTGGAAACGCTTGGCACACATGTCTGCACTTATGCTAGGTTCACCTTTAAATATGGAACAGTCAATGTGGGCACCCTCATGCCCGAACACTTGGTTTGTAGAACAGTTCGTAACTACACACCCACCCCGGAATTAATCGTCCCAATTAAATTCACTGTTCCTCGCAGAGTTAAACAGCAGGTTTAATGACACTACCCACTGCTACCACAGACCTCTTCAGTTGCTCCACTTGCTTCGCATAGTGACGAAAGAAAACTCTGGAAGACTTCCAGCCAGTGTATGAGCGAAGATGTTTGAAATCCATACTATTGAAGAAATTTAAGGATGAGGCAACTTTCCTCGGATCGTGACCTGCGGGTGTACTGTCTGGATCCGCTCTGCGAATGAAATAGGTGATTTTCGCCCTAAGTTGTTTCAGGGATAAATTTGAGCCTGATGTTTCTCCCCTGAATAGTTGACCACCCCTGAAGTCTGAAGTTCTACGAAGATAGACCTTTAGGCATTCCACTGGACATAGAGATGCATCTTCTTTCAGAGGGCAGATTCTCCAGGGACCCCACCTGTTGGTGGGCAACTCCTTCTTGGCGAGAAACGTAGGGTCCGGAAACAAGTTCAGTTCTCCCCCATCCAAGAACTGAACACGACCTTCCTCTCTCGAGAGGGCCACAATTTCACTAACCCTGGCCCCCGAAGCGAGTGCAAACAGAAAAATAACTTTTTGGGTCAAATCCTTTAAAGCACACTCCTCATTGTTCAACAGCGAAGCGAAATGAAGAACTTTATCCAGAGACCATGAAATGGGCTTCGGAGGTGCTGATAGTCTGAGCCTAGCACAGGCTTTCGGAATTTTATTAAAAATATCGTTAGAGAGGTCGACCTGGAAGGCATACAAAATGAGTCTTGTCAAAGCAGATTTACATGTTGATATAGTGTTGGCTGCTAACCCTTGACCATGGAGGTGGATGAAGAAAGATAAGCAGAAGTCCGTCGAGATCTTTTGCGGATTCTTCGCCTTGACAAAGGCCACCCATTTTCTCCATGATGATGCATATTGCCTTCTAGTGGATTTGCACTTATATTCCTCTAGGAAGTCTATACTGTCTTTCGAAATCCCGAAACGTTTTCTCACCGCTAGGGAGAGAAAATCATGAGCTGCAGGTTCCGGGTTTTCTGTGATGAAGCGCAGACAGTTGACTTCTGAACTCGCTGGGTCAGAACTGGATCTGGTAGCGGTAGACACTTCAGCCGTAGTTCCAATGCCAGAGGGAACCACACGCTGTTCGGCCACTTGTGAGCCACTATTGCCGCTACTCCATTGAAAGATCTCAGTTTGTTGAGGACCCTCAATAGAAGGTTGTGAGGAGGGAACAGGTAAATCCTGGATCATCTGTTCCAGTCGAGGGACATCGCGTCCACTGCTTCCGCCAAGGGATCCTCGTACGGGGACACGTAAAGGGGTAACTTCTTGTTGTCTTTCGTCGCAAAGAGGTCTATCTGCAGTTCTGGGACTTGACTCAAGATGAAGGAGAATGATCCTGCGTCTATGGACCATTCCGACTCTATCGGTGTGAACCTGGATAGAGCGTCCGCTGTCACATTGCGGACTCCTTGAAGGTGAACTGCCGACAGGTACCACTTCTTCTTTTCCGCCAGTCGAAAGATGGCCAACATCACCTGGTTAAGTGGTGGTGACCTCGATCCTTGTTGATTCAAGCATCTCACAATCACCTCGCTGTCCAGTACCAACCTTATGTGGATCGAGCGACGAGGGGAGACTTTCTTCAAGGTAAGGAGTACTGTCATAGCTTCCAGAAAGTTTATGTGAAATGTCTTGAATAGATTGGACCAAGTTCCTTGGGCCTTCTTCCGATGAGAATGACCTCCCCACCCCTCCTTCGAGGTGTCTGTGTGAATAGTCAACGAGGGGGGAGGTGGCTGAAGAAGCACCGACTTCTTTAGTTGCCTGACTTGGGACCAAGGCCTGAGAAGCGTACGTAGACGAAGCGGTACTGGTCTTATCAGATCTCTTCGCGCGTTTGATGCATAACTTCTCCAAACTCCAGTTGCATCCTTTAGCTGTGCTCTTAGCACCGGGTCTGTTACTGAGGCAAACTGGAGAGAACCCAGCACTCTCTCCTGTTCGCGTCTTGATATTCTTTCGGAATCCAGAAGTCTCTTGACAGAACCAGCTATCTCCTTCCTCTTCTTCGCCGGGATGGAGAGTTGGTGTGACACTAGGTCCCAGTGGATTCCCAACCGCTGGAACTTTTGAGATGGAGAAAGCCGAGACTTTTTTCTGTTGATCTTGAAGCCTAGATGCTCTAGGAACTGGATCACCTGTAGGGAAGCTTGCAAACATTCTGTCTTGGATGCTGCCCACACCAGCCAGTCGTCCAGGTAGGCTACCACCTGGATTCCCTTTAGGCGTAATTGTTTCAGAGCTACGCTCGCAAGCTTCGTGAAGATCCTTGGGGCTATGTTTAGCCCGAATGGCATGGCTCTGAAGGCGTAGAGTCTTCGATGTAGCTTGAACCCTAGGTAGGGGGAGAGTTGGCGATTGATTGGAACGTGCCAATAGGTGTCTGACAAATCTATGGAGACGTTATATGCCCTCTTGGGCAGTAAGATCCTTATGTGTTGCAGTGTTAGCATCTTGAACTTGCAGTTCACTATGAACTTGTTGAGTGGCGACAAGTCCAGAATGACTCTGAGTTTTTCTGAGTCCTTCTTGGGAACACAAAACAGCCTCCCTTGGAATTTGATGGACTTTACCCTTCGGATTACTCTTTTCTCAAACAGTTCTTGAATGTACTCCTCCAGAACGGGGGTGGAGTGTTGGAAAAATCGAGGGCACGGGGGTGGAGTGCTGTACCAGCTCCAACCCAGTCCATTCTTGAGTAGGCTGTGGGCCCAAGGATCGAAGGTCCACCGATCCCGAAAATTCTGAAGTCTCCCTCCTACCGGTATCATCTCACTTTGACTGCTGTTGCCCTGAGGTCTTACCTCCTTGACCGCGACCACCCCTGAATCCCCTCCCCCTTGAGGGGCGTCTAGACGAACCTCTGGCTGCTCCTCTAGGCTTCGCTCGAAAGGTAGTTGACTGCCCTTCGAACGCTGGGTTAAATGCCGGAGACTGCGTAGACACGGCTTGGGGTACCCACTGGTACGTGGTCGGGGTTTGTGCCACCATCTGGGGCACTGTAGGCATAGGAAGTTGTTGCTGCTGCTGTCTGAATGGCTTGGCTGGCCGAGAGGGTAGCCTAGTCTTCTTAGTCTTCCTCTTTGGTTGGGGACCCTCATCCGGGGAAGACTTTCTCTTGAGAGATAGGCCCCACTTCTGGAGAAGGTTTCTATTCTCCGTGGCGGCCTTATCTACAACCTCCTTGACCGCTTCAGTAGGGAAGAGGTCTTTGCCCCAAATGCTGGAGGAGATTAGCTTCCTTGGCTCGTGCCTCACCGCAGCCGAGGCGAACACGAACTCCCTACAAGCCCTCCTAGCTTTGACGAAGCTATAAAGGTCCTTCGTCACTGTGGCTAGGTGTGTCTAAGCCACTACCATAAACATTGCATGGACCTTGGGGTCACTTCCCATTGTCTCCAGAGTCATTTGATGAGACATTGAGGCAGCAAGTCTTTCTTTTGTCTCAAGCTCCCAACGCAAAAGAAAGTCAGACAGCTTGGGGAGGTTCTCACCGAACTGACGTCCGGCAATATCAGCCTCCAACTTCCCGACTGAGAAGGTAAGATGGACGTCCTTCCAGTCCTTGTGGTCCATGGGTAGGGCCAAAGACAGAGGTTTACACTCCTCCAAGGAGGGGCATGGCTTACCTGCCTCGATCGCTTTCAGCACAGCCGTAAACCCCTTCTGCATAAAGGGGAAGGCTCTAGAAGGAGAGGACACAAAGGAAGGGTGCTTCTTACTCAAAGCAGGTACCTTTGAGTTTGTGAAGCCCCTCTCTTTCATCGAGCTTGACAGTAAAGCTTGAGCCTTAGCGTGGTCAAAAACTATGACCTCCTTCGCCTCCGTTTCTTCCTTTGAGGCTGGTTCCTTCCTTAGATGGACTTAACAGTCCGGATACGACTCCTTGCTGGGCCAGAATTCCACCTCCTCAAGGGGAACTGAGCCCAACTTCTCCGAAATGATGATTTTTCCCGTCGTCATAGGCATGTGCTCGGCATACCTCCAAGGGTTGGCATCTGAGCACAAGGGAAGGTCTTTCACGCTGAGCTTCTTCTGGGGCCCACGTGATGCTGCAAGTCTCCGCATCTCCAGCTTCATTGCAGCAGCCTTCTCATTATTTTCCCTCTGCATCTGTTGGATCATTCCAACGATGGAAGAAAGGGTCTTTCCCAGCTCATCTGGGAGAGAGGACGATGTTGAGGGAATAGGTTCAGGGGCCTGAACCGGAGTAGCCGACACCTAGTTGAACTCTTCCTCCTCATTGTCTGGAGCCTGTTCCTCTTCCTGGTCTTCTGCCAGAAGGTCTTTTTCCAGACACTTGGACACCTCCGACATCCTATCGTCCAACTGGATGTCCTGCAGGGCGTCCGCGACTTCAGCATCCACCGGGATCTGCACCAACGGTATCTCGGCTTGAGGTTGAGGAATCACTGTCTCCGCTGACGCCTTGGGGATAAGGTAAGCCCTCATCTTCTCACTTGGAAGATAGGGGCCAGAAGTGTTCTTCTGGAAGCCCCTTACCCAGGTACAAAGCTTCTCCCTTGCTGCGTCCCTTGACTCCGCCGTCTTAGGGGAATCAAAAGCCTCAGTAATCAGGTTTGTGCACATGGTACATACCTGCGGGTCCCAATACCGGAGATCACCTTTGGAGACTGCGCACGCTGTGTGCCTCCTACACAAGTCATGTCCGCAGAAGTTCTTGCTGCGGACGTTGCATAAAACGTTTCCACACTTCGGATGGTCCTGTAAAGAGAAGAAAATTCCATGAGTATCAAGTGAACTACGTATCACTGGATATACATAGCTTAGAATAACTAAACTAGAAAGGAAAGACACACACTTGTATTTCCCGCACAGTCAATTGCTGCAACCTTCCAGATAATAAAATCGTATGGTTAATCTATTCCAGAGTGACCAAGAAATAATTTCCAGAGGAAACAGGTGTAGCTCACACCCAAATAAGTGATTTTAAAATACTGGATAGTAGATAAAGAACTCACTTTCTTTATCTGTATGGTTACACCAAAGGGCTGTGCAAGACAACACAAAAGTGTCAGAAAAACTTAGTTTTTCGTTTTCTTGCCAATTGACCCCTTCGAAGTGTTAACTCTGTTCGGGGTGCAGATTGCTATGTGGCGTGTCAAGAATACGTCCTCTGATATTTCGCGATATCCCTGGTTCTCTTATTAGGGATATTCGCTCCAGGAGTTAGAACTCTGGGTACCTAAAGGTAAATTCTCTGGGAATATCGCCGTAGTTATATATACCCAAGGAAGCTACCCTTTAGGAACTTCCATCAGGACGACATGGCTTGAGCCCAAAAAAGTCTTCATTACCACCGAAGTCTGGTTTACAAGAAGTTTTGATGCAGTATCGTCTCACTCTATTGGAATCGGGATTCTCGCCAAGTGAACTACTGAATTCAAGGCAGATTAGATGCGAGATTGATGCCCTAGTACCTACACCTGCTACAATAATTCAAAGCAAGCAGTCGAGAGTCTCCATGTTTCAAATGTAAGCAGTAAACAAAGAATTAAAGGCTCGCAGTTTCAAGGTGGGAGATCCTGGTTATACTTTATGTTATGGACCAAAACGCAATAAAGATCCCCGTTGGGTATCAGCTGTAGTAACCAAGTCTTTGGTGCCCGGAGTGTCAATGTAAGTTTATCCTAGGGGCCCTACTTGGCGACGGTACCTAGACCAACTCCAGCCAAGTCATGTTACAGACGAGGATTTTGAACCAGGAGATTCCCCAATTTTAGATTCCCAAGAAAGTACAGAAGAAGATTTTGCACTAGGAGATTCCCCAATCTCAAATTCTTAAGAGAATACTAAACCTCCAAAATGACGCAATCCTCGACTTCCTACAACCACTGATTATGGACCACATAATCCTAGCGGATCAAAAAGATTGCAGAGTAAAAGAAAAGAGAAATCATTGTAAACTTTGTTCTACTATTCTTTGTTAATAGTAAATTCTGTTCCATGCTAAGATAATTATTTTGCATCATGGTTATGTATATTTTGAGAAATACTAATCAGATATATTTAGTAATTTCCATATGATATTCAACCTTCATTTCTAATTTAAATGTCTTAAACATTTTGAGGTTGTTGTAAGTTCTGAGTGTTTTTACGTTGATAGGGGAGATGTGTATTGTAAAAAAGATCCTAAATTATCAATTATATGAATTCATTTCATCCTCATATTGCCTATTTGGAAACTGTGTACACCTACATATAATGCCATCTAGGTTTTCAAGAATACCTTGGCAGTGTATTTCCTTCTCTCGATAGTCCTTAGCTCTGAAAGGAAAGTATATTCACTATGAAATTTTCACCTTATGTTTAGTGTAGTTTTAACCTTCAATAGCAATTATTATGGCTACATTCAGGAACCGTATTTGTAATAACTATACAGTATATACTGTTTTATATATAACTGTCAGGCCTCTGTGAATAAAATCTGAAAATATCCTTTGTGTTTTCAATGAAAACACAACAGCTATATATACAGCATATGAAGAGTGAGATGACTACAAAATTTTGGGTATTATTTAAGAAATCCAAAAATAAGAGATTAGCGGGGTAAACTAAAACCAGTAAATCTAAACTTTTCCCATATCTCCCGATGGTCAAAATTTATTATCCAGTACCATTTACTTGGATGTGACCTGCTTTGCTCGCAAGGTGCATTTTGAAAAGTTATTTTATATCTAGCTACTTGAAAAGTTA
>NC_090725.1:246146577-246191238 GCF_036898095.1 Palaemon carinicauda | reverse complement strand
TCATGTGAAGGTTCCGCATGAATTTGCATGTATTCGAAATCAATGATTAAATTTTTCCCAACAACTCCTTGACCCTGATATTACGATGATTTTATATGCTGCATTTCAATGAAAAATTTTATCTTAAAACTTTTGTTTATAGTCTTAAAGAGCCTCTCGGGTTCTGAAAGTCTCTATTCATAGCTGAAAACCGCTCGTTTCTCCAGAGGTCTCCTATATCTCGTTATTCATTGGTGGAGGAAATGCATTTTCCACTTCACGGGACATCATGCCGTCATTACCACATAGATTGGTCTCTCTCTCTCTCTCTCTCTCTCTCTCTCTCTCTCTCTCTCTCTCTCTCTCTCTCTCTCTCTCTCTCTCTCTCAAATGAAACGAAATTATTAAATCTTTTTCATGTTTCTGTATATGATTTAATAGATTACTTTTTTCATTTGCATATTTTTTCTCATGAAAGGTGGCAGTTGTATCTTAAACCTATTGGTTGATTGGGTGAATTATTTGGAGTTTTCTGCCATCCTTATATTGAGGGTCATTGACGACGATATCGTTTGCTATAAATAAAGTATAAAAGGAAATTTAATTTACATCCATTTAAACGATGTCCTTATAAAAGCTGAATGGCTTTCAGAGGACATGCTTCTGAAATAAATCTAAAAATACCGCTAGCATAGTACAACACATCCTGCCCAAGATTCTTTGCAAGTATGAACCTTCCATCCACGGCTCGACCGCTGATGTACCCCCCAGCTCCTTATGGTTCCATATTCTCTGCCTTCAAAGGTTCAAAGGCCACTCATGAATGACAGAGGCAAGGGAGAGTGGCATTGCCCTAGCAAGAAGGACGATGCCATAGAGACTAACCATATTTAGACATATATATTGTTACTCAAGTAACAATAAAGCTGGACTTTCTGGATATAATATCTCAGTTCTTTTCAGACCACAAGACTGTGTTAGTTAGCACAAGAAATTTATCACAATAGCCAATCTGAACAACTTATCGAACGAAACATACATGTGCATTACTCTGTCTGATAATTTTAAATCTCTGCAATCAATAAGATTCATTAAATGCTAAACATTCCTATACAAGAGTTAATATTTCGTGAAAATTATATCCAAGCCCCCTCTCCACCCAAGCAAGGACCAGGGAGGGTCAGGCAATGGCTGCTGATAACTCAGCAGGTAGACTCATAAGCTCCCTCAAACTCCCATCCGTAGCTTACAAGGATGGTGAGATTAGAGACACTAAAGGAACTAACTTCATGATAACTAGAAATGTTCCCTGAACCCGTCTTGAAACATGATAGTGTTACTGCTATTCCAGCCTATGCTTGCAATATGTTAGTTTTCTTTCGTCTGTGTTTTCTTTCTTACATAGCCAGCCATCAATAGGCTACATAAGACTTGATTAGATATACAGTGTTGGGACTTATTGTATTTTTTAGAGCCGATTCCTGTTATTGCTAATCTGGGTCAACTACTGTATATGCATGCTCTGCTTAATTTTCTATTACCAGCCCGCCAATCATTCATCGCCTCATCAATGTCTACTTTACATCCAAATGATTACACTTGCCTTCCTGAGAATGTTCACTCTATTCATCACCTGTGCTCTGAAGAGTTTTGTATACTGAATCATATCCAAGAAAGGACTTTGTCGTGTCTGCTTTTGCCAGTGTACTGTTCTCTTATGTAAATACACCTTATGAACCTATTACATATTTTTCATTTTAGTCTGGCATTTCAATATATTCATTGGCGTAATATCTGGTGCCTTTTATCAAGGTATGACTATCATAAATTGTTACTTTAAAAAACCTTGCATTGCTGTTTGGCATGACTGGCTAGTTTATTTAGGCCTAATGCCGTTCTAAAACAAATGCGGATGCAACGCCAGTAGGAAATCGAGTTTCGAGTCTAAAAATAAAAAAGGGGGAGAAGGAAAGAGGAAATGTTAGGCTGCAAGTGAAAGAATGCCATGCTAGGTAGCCTTCACATCCATTTGATGTGAAAAATTGATCGTTTCCGAGACCTGCAGAAACAGCTGTTTATAAATGTTCCCATAATTTCAGAAAATTGCTTCTGATTTGAATTGGGCAGAGTCGGTTGGGTTTATGTTGCTGAAAGGTAAATTTTGAGTATTTCAATTAATCTGAATGTTAAGGAAGTTGTTTTGAACAATCATGAATTTTGATACAAAGCGTATAAGCTAGAATTAAGAGGTCACAAAATTTTTAGTCAGGACTCTGTTCATCTGATGATCTTGGAAAAATTGGGCAGAGAGACCATGATAATGAACGATAAATTAAGGCAATCAGAAAAGTTCAAGTTTTACAATCAATTATTATTATTATTATTATTATTATTATTATTATTATTATTATTATTATTATTACTCGCTAAGTTGCGGGCACACTCGGGCACACTATTCTATTTTATTTCTCTTTCTCTTTTTTTAAAGTTTTATAGTTCATATATGAAAGATTTATTTTAATGATGCTACTGTTCTTAACACATTTGATTATAATGTTAATTAATTCTTTTTTTAGTCTTATTTCCTTTTTTCATTTCAACACTGAGCTATTTTCCCTGTTGGAGCCCGTGAACTTATAGCACCCTGCTTTTCCAACTTGGGTCGTAGGTTAGCAAGTAACAACAACAACAACAGCAGCAGCAGCAGAACCCACGTTTCCTATCCCTACATTAACACTGGTCTTATTACAGTACTGGGTTATAGATCTTGACTTTCAGCTTCATTGGCGTTTTCTTTTCACATACTACTCTCGTACCTCAATCAAGTTCCCCCTAGGCACTTTTATCCTATTCTTAGCTTCAGCTATAGAACTGCATTAAGGACCTAAGGAATATTTATTTGTTTTATTCGAAAAAGCATGATTTTTTTCTCTGAGGATCTTTTTCTCCAATTATATGTAATTGCATTCTTGTCCTTAGAAAAATCTATCTGAGATATATTCAAAGGTACTTCTCTGATGAGTGTTTTTATGTAGTGAAGAGAACACTTAAAGAATTATATTCAGACTTTAAATAGAGGCTGTACAAATCTCATCTCGTCTTCTTATCGACAAATGTGAACAATAGCATATGGAAAAGTAACAAGTATCAATTTTCACATTAATTGTGAGTAAATACAGGCTCATTAATATCAGGTTTATTCAAAGCAGTAATGAATAGTTATCATTCAAATTCATTTTCCTTGGTATTGAAGTAAGTCAACTTGAGCTTTTGAAATAATTGAGAGGTCCCACATCGACTTCCAAAATCTGTCCAGCCAACCGTACTGCTAAAACTATAAAGAAATAGAGTTGTTTTGATGTAGAATCGGACTTGTTGTTAGCGGTGTTGCATTCAAAACATCAACTAATATTGCTCACCCTGCTGTGTGAGTTTCAAATTTTGCCTCTAATTAAAAAAAGGTGATGCTCATTGTGTTTCTAAAAGCAGGAAAGCTTCTTGATGCTCATCTCCTCAGGCTATAAATACTGTAGTGTTTTTATTTGAGTATCTTTTGTGCCATTAACTACTCAGGATGACGTGGTTGCAGGAGAAATTATGGACGCAAATAGGAATGCATACTCATTACTTGCCTTGAAAAAAAAGTACAAATCTACTAATTTGCAATAAAGTGCATCTAAACTTGAAAACTTTGCTCCTAAGAAGAATATTCCACATGTTCTGTAGATGAACTACAAAGTAACTCATTTCCATTGATTTCATCTACAGTGATTATATTTACAAGGGTTCTTTTTGTGAATGATTAATAATCCTGGTTGCTAAGGTTTCTTGGAATATTGCTGTTGATCCCTACCACTAAGTGCCTGCTCTTATTATAAAGACTGAAAGGTTATACCACTATAGTTTTGTATGATTTAAGTGTAGTACACTTTAAGCGGAGGGACCTCATAAAAGGTTATAGAATTGTAGGACTCATGATCATAGCTTCCATTGATTCAGGTGCTTAATAGACTGAGTGGCCCTTTTAGATGATGTAAGATAATAAAAGGATGCATAACCATAGTGTCCTATAATTTAAATACTTTCTGTGGAGAGTGACCCATTGAAACATAAGACTATAGAAGAATTCATAATCGTAGCAGCTTATGATTTAATGTTTTTTATGTCAATAAACCATTTGAAAGTATATAAGTTGACTGTAATTCATGATCAAAGCGTCCTATAATTTAGATGTTTTTATGGAGTTTCATATAATTTAGGTGCTTTTTATGCTGAGGTACCCCTTTGAGAGGATACATTGTTCCAGAGGGTATAATTTAGATGGAACCCTTTGTCAGGTTTCTCACTGCTAATATACTCAATATAGGTTGTAATGCATTTTGATAGCTCAAAAGCTTTGTCGCAAATGACTGGGTAGTAGCACAAGCTGTAGGAGTCTCATTAACAAATGACCTGTTTGCTTTGAACATAATATAAAGTAGTACGGTCACCTAACAAATTTCATGGGCGGGAAATTGAGTCCCTCTCAAACTCGATAGTTTCTTGTGGTATCTGCATCTTATCATCCTTTTGGGGTAAAGGTGGGGGGTTGGGTGGGGAGCCTATAGGTCTTAACTGTCGGGTCATCAGCAACCATTGTCTGGCCCTTCCTGGTCCTAGCTTGGGTGGAGATGGGGTTTGGGCGCTGATCATATGGATATATGGTCAGTCTCTATGACATTGTCACTGCCCCTTGCCTCTGCCATTCATGAACGACAAAAAGAAAGAAAGGCAGAAAGAAAAAAAACTAGTCATAGAGGTCATGGGCATTGTTGATTCTTAAAAACTCTTTAAAGTTTCAACGCATTTTTCTCTTCCTTGTTGAATGAAAAGGAAGATAGTATGGCTTTCAAAGTATTGACTCTAACTTGTGACATGGATTACACGAAGAGAATAGGAAAGACAGGAAGGAGTTGTGTTTATATCCAAACATGTACAGTACACTGCGCATGCATACTGCACATGCACACACACACACACACACACACACACACACACATATATATATATATATATATATATATATATATATATATATATATATGTATATATATATATATTTATATATTTATATACATATACATACAGCTTTTTTCTGATGAAATTTTCATTAAAGGCAATTGCTTTAGTGGCGTTTACGTGTTTCCTGTATGAATCCTTTTATTTTCATAGTTTCTTTATGTTATTGGGAGTGAACCTTAGATTAAAAAAAGATAATTTTTCCTTTTCATGTTGTTTCATTATCTATCGGAAAAGTTATTTCTTATATATCATTAGATAGAAATCCTCTGCAGTTTTTATCACTCCACCACTTTTGTTGATAATATTTCAATTTTCATCTTTTAAATCAGATATTTATTGGCCCCCTGTTCCAAGTCTTCTTTTTATCAATTTGATGCTTCTTCATTTCTTAATTGTTTCCTCAATTTTGGTCTGATTGTGTTTACGAATGTCGTGGTTTTTAGTATGTTTATTGTTTTGGATAGGTCTGCTAATTCTATTTCATTTCTCTTAGATTTCCACTTTTCCAATATTTTCTTTTTAAGATTTTGGTGTTTTCTGATAGTCTTCCTTGATATTGTCTAGGAACTTTTCCACCTATCCCTTGTGTTGATTCCAATTAAAAATATGTTAAATTACTGTTCATTTCTTCCGTACTCGCTTCCATTTCATCATGTAGCTGGGAGTAACTATTTTGTATTATGCTCCTTTTTTTATAGAAAAATAAAAGTTGTTGATTATTTTAACATTGTTTCTTTCAGCAAGTTCTACAAGCATGTCTCATCTGTCATTCCATGTGCCTATTTCAAATTTACCTACTGATAATTCTCCCCTCTTCTTTTGATCTACTTTAGTATTGAATTCACTCAAAACAGATGTAAATTGAGTCCTCTTTTTTTTTTTTTTTATTGAAGATTCTCCAGATCTTCATAAAAAGTTTATATTTCTTCATCTGCATGGGGAATTTAGCGATACATTGTCAAAGAATATAAGAAAACTTGATCATCAGAGTTGAATAGATGATTCCGTTAGAATGTTTTGCCTGCTGCTTTGCATTTAGCTCTTATTTTATATATATATATATATATATATATATATATATATATATATATATATATATATATATATATATATATATATATATACATATTTAAAATACATATGTATAGATATATTTAAGATATATATATATATATATATATATATATATATATATGTATATATATATATATATATATATATATATATATATATGTATGTATATATATGTATTTAAAATATGTATGTATATATGTACTGTATATATATATATTCAAAATATACATGTATATATACATATATATATATTTATATATATATGTGTATATATAAAATATATATGTATAGATATATACATATATTTAATATATATGTATGTATATATGTGTATATACATACATACATATACCAAAGGCACTTCCCCCAATTTTGGGGGGTAGCCGACAACAACAAGAAACAAAACAAAAAGGGGACCTCTACTCTCTACGTTCCTCCAGCCTAACCAGGGACTCAGCCGAGTTCAGCTGGTACTGCTAGGGTGCCACAGCCCAACCTCCCACATTTCCACCACAGATGAAGCTTCATACTGCTGAGTCCCCTACTGCTGCTACCTCCGCGGTCATCTAAGGCACCGGAGGAAGCAGCAGGGCCTACCGGAACTGCGTCACAATCGCTCGCCATTCATTCCTATTTCTAGCACGCTCTCTTGCCTCTCTCACATCTATCCTCCTATCACCCAGAGCTTTCTTCACACCATCCATCCACCCAAACCTTGGCCTTCCTCTTGTACTTCTTCCATCAACTCTTGCATTCATCACCTTCTTTAGCAGACAGCCATTTTCCATTCTCTCAATATGGCCAAACCACCTCAACACATTCATATCCACTCTAGCCGCTAACTCATTTCTTACACCCGTTCTCACCCTCACCACTTCGTTCCTAACCCTATCTACTCGAGATACACCAGCCATACTCCTCAGACACTTCATCTCAAACACATTCAATTTCTGTCTCTCCATCACTTTCATTCCCCACAACTCCGATCCATACATCACAGATGGTACAATCACTTTCTCATATAGAACTCTCTTTACATTCATGCCCAATCCTCTATTTTTTACTACTCCCTTAACTGCCCCCAACACTTTGCAACCTTCATTCACTCTCTGACGTACATCTGCTTCCACTCCACCATTTGCTGCAACAACAGACCCCAAGTACTTAAACTGATCCACCTCCTCAAGTAACTCTCCTTTCAACATGACATTCAACCTTGCACCACCTTCCCTTCTCGTACATCTCATAACCTTACTCTTACCCACATTAACTCTCAACTTCCTTCTCTCACACACCCTTCCAAATTCTGTCACTAGTCGGTCAAGCTCCTCTTCTGTGTCTGCTACCAGTACAGTATCATCCGCAAACAACAACTGATTTACCTCCCATTCATGATCATTCTCGCCTAACAGTTTTAATCCTCTATATATAAAATATATATGTATAGATATATACATATATTTAATATATATATATATATATATATATATATATATATATATATATATGTATATATATAATATATATGTATATATATAATATATATATGTATATATATATATATATATATATATATATATATATATATGTGTGTGTGTGTGTGTATATATATTTAAAATATATATATATATATATATATATATATATATATATATATATATATATGTATATATATACATATATTTAAAATATATATATATATATATATGTGTGTATATATATTCAATATATATATATATATATATATATATATATATATATATATATATATATATATATATATAATATAAAGTTATATATGTATATATATATATATATATATATATATATATATATATATATATATATTTAAAGTATATACGTATATATATACTGCATATATATTTAAAATATACATGTATATATACATATACTGTATATATATGTGTATGTATATATATATATATATATATATATATATATATATATATATATATATATATATATATATACATATATATATATATATATATATATATATATATATATATATATATATATATATATATACACTATGCATGGAAAGTGGGTGATGTTCACGGGTCAGAGAGGTATTATATTTCTCTTTGTAAACAGAAATCACTGCCAAACTTATTTCGAGCTGTTTACTCCCTGGAGAAGTATCCATCATGAACGACCTTCCAATGTCAGAAAAATCTTTTTCCACGAGACCCATCTAGGTAAGAGATTGCAATCCTTTCATCCGTGTCTCCCCCAGGGACTTCTGCCAGATCCTTTGCCTCCCTTCATTTTATTTTCGTTCCAATCAGTGTTGGTGTAAAGAGAGGATAACTGAAACAGGAAAGTCTGACAGATGATCGATCTATTGATAGAGGCAGTAGCCTTAATATTTTGTTATCAGATTTAGATAGAATATGAATTGATCAATAGACGCTGAGAGATAACTCTGCCTTCCATGGAAAGCCTATAACAACTACCTTTTCTGTTTATTTATAGTTGTAAACATCCTAATTTCACTTCAAGCCAGTTGTAAGATGTTTGTCTCTTTGTTTATGTCCTTTAGATGTTCTTTTTTGTACAATGCTCTCGCGAAGCTATTCATATTAATTTCTGAACAGGAGATTTCTGGTACTTATTCATAACACATGACTGTGTGGAACTCCTAAACTCAAGATTCAACTTAGCTATTAGACACTTCATCTCGGAAATGGGGAATTCTCTACTTTTGTCTTCATTCCTGGATTATTTAGGCGATTTTTTTCTTTTAAAAGTTGGTCATCACCTCCTAAATTTTGGCTACATCGCAAAGTATTTGGTCATAATTATTTATAAAAGATATGATTGTGATACTGCCTTTGTGGTGTGTAGCTTCATTGGCATGTCATATATGTGTGTGTAAATATATATATATATATATATATATATATATATATATATATATATATATATATATATAAATTATATATATATATATATATATATATATATATATATATATATATATATATATATATATATAAATAATATTATGTTTGGTTCCCAGACACGTGACCATGATATGATATATTTTTGGTGCTCAGACCCGGGAGCCATCATACATAATATATATATATATATATATATATATATATATATATATATATATATATATATATATATATATATATATATGTATATTTATTTATATATGTATGTATATACATATACATATATATATGTATATATAAGTATATATGTATATATATATATGTGTGTGTATATATGTATATATATATATTTATTTTTATATATATATATATACCCTTATATATATATATATATATATATATATATATATATATATATATATATATATATATATATATATATATATATATTTATATATATATAGATAGATAGATAGGTAGGTAGATTACTAGATAGATAGTTTGGTAGATTTGAGATCAAATCCCTCAGCAGAATATTGCGAGATAAATGTCAGGACAGGATTAGAAATGATGCTATAAGAGAGATTACTGGAGCGCCATATGTGGATGAGGTCATGGTGAGGGGTAGATGGAGATGGTTTGGGAATGCTCTTTGCACTCCCTTAGAGAGATTAGTTCACCAAATATTTAACTTTGCTCCACAAGGAAATAGACCAAGGCCTACATGGCTGAGGATTATGAAGCGTAAATTTGATGATGATAAATGGAGAGGTAGTGAATTAAAAGCTCAAGATAGAGACGACTGGTGAAATCTAACCAAGGCCCTTTGCATATGAGGAGATGATATATATGTATATACACATATATGTATGTATGTGTGTGCGTGGCTGTCTGTGTATATGTATGTATATATTCATTAATATATGTGTGTACAGTGGACATATATGCTTATATAATTATATACTGTATATGTGTAAATTTGTTATACGTACTATTTACATACATACACACACACACAAACATATATATATATATATATATATATATATATATATATATATATATATATATATATATATATATATATATATATATATATACGAAGCTGGTCTAGTATAGGGTAAATACAGTAGTTTTTTCATGATTTTATTTATGTTTTCATATGCACATTGAAGAGAGGTTAACCCGCTCTTAAGGGGGATCTGCTATTGAACTCAAAACTGTTATTTATCACTGGATGATTCTAATTTTTCTATATGTTATACGTACTATTTCAAAGATAAATCTGTGCCAGTTTCATTGAATTCGGACTATTTTTTTTAAATGAATATAAAAACTATTAAACAAAAAAAATTAAATTAAATTTTTATCATAAAGTACTGAGTAGAATTAACTAAAAATATTCACGAATTTTGTTTATTACAATATAAACAAAATGCCAGTAGGAATTTTCCTTATTTTCGGTATTTTTTTAATATAAATATTTATGTATTTATTTATTTTAAAATTTTGGAAAAATATAAAAAAATAGCAAATAAACTTTAGAAAAAAATTCCTCCTTACAAAATGTTGTAAATTTATTCCTCTTTACAACGATATATTTGGATTTGAAATTGGTTGATAAATAGCGGAGAAAAATAGTTTTGAAGGTCAATAAGTATAGTTTTGAGATATCGAAGGTCAAAATATTTCTATGAGATTGTATGAGAGTATGAAGGAAAGCTAAACATTATATCTTTCATTACCAAATATTGTTATCGATATTTATTTAGAACTAGTCTAAATTATTTGAACAATACCTAACTTTCTTAACTGATACAATTTCTACTAATTACAGCAAGCATGGCCCCAAGTCCCCCCCCCCCCCTTATTAGGGGTACTGACCACTCGTCACCATCATCACTTCACTGCTGCCAGACTTGCCATCACTCTCGTCTATTTTAGGCTTTTTTGCCCATCTAGATTGAGATACCACTATCACATTTCTCCTTCTGGCAGCTAAAGACTTTCTCTTGTGTTTTGGCATTATGGAAAATAAACAAAACCACTTGAAGTATAAACAACGTAAAACTGGCACGAATATACACTTCAGTGTTCCATTGCCACGTGGGTGACTTGAAGATATATGTTTGCCAGACATATGAAGACAACGAAAAAATATGAAAAAATTGGTGTATATATGCAAAATCAATGTGCAAGACAAACCTACATAGTCTGCTGTAGCAGACGACGCAGTTAGGATGACCTAACCATTTAAAAACTATTATATCTTCTTTATATATATATATATATATATATATATATATATATATATATATATATATATGAATTATCGCCAGAAACCTCTTTGAGGGCACATATGACATGTTTGGCCATAGATATAAGTAGTATCTCAATTTTTGATATCTGAAAGTTTATATGTCCATACCCATAGTAGATGCTTCCTCTAAGATGAGTTTCTCTTGTGTAGATTTAAGATTTGTATGTAAATTACATAAGACTTTCGTCGTTAATTTCATTATATTCTTTATTCAAGTCAGTATATGTAAATTTACGTTATTTTTAAGTATTAACTTTTTTGTTTCACATATTTTTGTTACAAAGTCTTATGTAACTATTTGAGTGTGTCATGTGACCATACAAGATAGGAACAAGGGCTTATGTAATGTTCTTTTATGATTTTATGAGGTATTGTCATGTTTGTGAGAAAATACGCAATTATTCTTATATGCCATATGCTTTGGAAGATTCTCGAGGGGCGTACGGCTGTATTTTATCATTTTTTTTATTTCGAGGACAAAGAGTGGGGAGAGCTAGCTGAGAGAGAGAGCCGTCCAGCGTAGCATGGATAAGCGTTCGAGAAAGCAATACTTGGTAACTCTGACGCCTTTATCCCAGCCCCCAAGGTACCAGATCTCGGACCTGGAACATTCTGGAAGTAGCTAGGTTTCATATTAAAGCGACCCCCAGGGTTGCATAGATCAGATAGAGAATTCTAGCCTTAAGACATAGCCATCTCGACCTCTCTCTCTTACGCAGGACAGTGTATTGTTTTAAAAGTGTTCAGTGAAATATCGAAGTTTTGGTGTGACAGGTTTTTTTTTAAACATAGTGAGTACTTATAAAAATTCTCTTAGAGTTTTTGTAAACGGCCCTCTAGGAAGGTGAAAGGTACTTGTATTGTGATCTGGTTATCTATTTTCATTAAGTATCAAACTTAGATATTGTATTCGGATTTAATATTTCAAGTCAAGTGACTATGTAATTTTCAGATCACAATATTTTTGTCTTAATCTAAGTTTTGTTCAGACATAATATTTTTGAGTGATTTGTTAAGTAAATTCTATTCTAAATGTTGTAATTTATATAGAATATATTTATTTTTGTAAATACTGTTTTATTACAATCACCAGTGTTTAAATTAGTATTCGCTGGTATCCCTTTTAAAGAATCGGTTTGAATAAGTCTTAAGAATAATTACCCAGTTTTGTTTTGAGTGTGTGCTTAAGAGACCTTTGGATATTCAGTGTTTTAAGGATTGCTGTCTTGGAGTTATATAACTGTCGCAGAGTTCGGGTATCAATATTTCCAAGTGTAACAGATTTAATGTAAAAGCAGACAGGTGAGTTTGGAATTCAAGAGGTTATTTAGCTTGTCAGCTGTAATATATATATATATATATATATATATATATATATATATATATATATATATATATATATATATATATATATATATATATATATATATATGTACACACATATATATATATATATATATATATGTGTACATATATATATATATATATATATATATATATATATATGTGTACATATATATATATATATATATATATATATATATATATATATATATATATATATATATATATATATATATATATATATATATATATATATATATATACAGTGAGCCCTCGATACTTCGCGGTTCGACCATCGCGGATTCACGACTTCGCGGACTTTTTTCATTAAATACCGCATCCGATTTCATCAGCAAACCACTATTTTTGGGGGAAACAATTTTATTCTAGAAAATTGCTACTCTTTAAATAGTTGATTGCACATTAAAAAGCGTGTACTTTTGTTTTTAAATTTCGGGTGTGTTTTAAAAATCGAATATTGATGACTTCTTTTTGTTTTAATTTTGGCTGTGATCAGATCAGCTGACGTCTAGCTGCTGGTCTCAAGAATATGCGCGTACGAAGTATTGTTTATACCATTTCTTGACTTATTCAAACCATCTATACAGTTGATATTACATAAGCACCAATGTGTTATAACCTATCATATTTTTTTGTTTATTACATTTAAAACAACTCTCTCTCTCTCTCTCTCTCTCTCTCTCTCTCTCTCTCTCTCTCTCTCTCTCTCTCTCTCTCTCTCTCCCCCGTAAGAAATAAAACCTTAGTTCACATATGGCTACTTGAGTTTAAGAATGAAATTAACATGAATATTGTTAGTTGTGGCGATCAATTCCTCGCTTCAGGAGGTACAGGAAACAAAAACACGGTATTCCATTCGATTACAACAGCTGATTCTCTCTCTCTCTCTCTCTCTCTCTCTCTCTCTCTCTCTCTCTCTCTCTCTCTCTCTCTCTCTCTCTCTCTTGTGTTATACAATAATTACAAATAGATGAAGAAACCAAAATCGGTTTTCTTAGTGTCAATTAAATACAAAACGAAAAAATTAAACCGTGTATACATCCATTTCAATCATAGCTTGAAATACGGTATCCGATTTTGTTAGCAAACTACTATTTTTTAGGAAACACCATTCTATTCCAGAAAACTTTTACTCTTTAAATAGTCAATTGCGCTATAATAAAACATGTACTTATGTTTTTAAATTTCGGGTGTGTTTTAAAAATCGAGTATTTTTTACTTCTTTTTGTTCTACTTTTGGCTGTGATCACGTCAGCTGGTGTCTAGCTTCCGCTCTCGAGAATATGCGCGGTATGAATACATTAACAAAAATTGTTTACTGTACACCCTTTCTTAACTTATTCAAACCATCTATACAGTTAATATTACATAAGCACCAATGTGTTATAACCTATCATATTTATTATTTAGTACATTTAAAACTTTTTCTCTCTCTCTCTCTCTCTCTCTCTCTCTCTCTCTCTCTCTCTCTCTCTCTCTCTCTCTGTCACATCGAATGTAATAGCGGTAACTTAATTTTTCGATGACTTTAAAAATGGCGTAGTACTTTCTTCTTCTTTTACCTTTTTTGCATATGGTGAGGTGGGTACAAGTTGACTTATAACTGAAGTTAGGAAAAGTATTTTGGATATGGAAAGAAAAATTATCTTTCGTAACAGTTTAAAATTATCGTAAATTATCATTCTGTCATTAGCGGCAGTTTGCTAATGTAGATTAAACGCATAAGGAAAAAAAAAGGTTTCCAGCTTTGCTACGAATTTAGGAATTTATATGGATACGATAAGTAAAATATTTGTAATAACATAATGTTTACTAAATGTTTGTTATATCATTAGTTATCACTTTGAGCATGTGTGTTTAATGCGTTCGTTTGTTTATTATGATCGAAGATGAAGCGTAAACAAATGGAAGGTTTCCGTTTCAGGCGGCGTCATAAAGAAAAACATTATATAAATGGCATTCATTTCATTTATTTGGAAGTTCTAAGAAAAATTAAGTAGAATATTGGTAATAACAAGGTCAACATATAATCAATACTTGGTAAGATTGCTGTCGATGCAAAAACTAACATATACACAGATGTGTAAATGTGTCTGTTTCTTAGTTATGATCAGAGATAAACGTAAACAAAACATTGGTTGTCATTTTTTTTCGTAATTTTTGGCGTGTTTAGGAAACGCATGGTATAAAATCGCATTTAATATTTGTGGCTGTTTTAGTTTAGGGTACTGTAGTACATGCATTAAGTGTTCTGTACATTAAAGGGTAGTTTGTTAACAGTACTACGTAAAGGGAAGGTTTTAAAAGTCTGAATATACATCTACCGCGATAAACGAGGGTTAACTGTATATATATATATATATATATATATATATATATATATATATATATATATATATATATGTATATATATATATATATATATATATATATATATATATATATATATATATATATATATATATATATATATATAATATTATGTTTTGCTCCTAGACATGGCCCCATAATATAATATATTTTTGGTGCTCAGACCCGGGAGCCATATATATATATATATATATATATATATATATATATATATATATATATATATATATATATATATATATATATATATATATATATATATATATATATATGTCCCATATCGGAACATGGTTTTTTTCACTTTATTACGAAAGGTTCGAAAGTACGCTGTACAAAAGACATTCTCAGGTGAGCGCCTAGTCTCGGTAAGCACAAAGGCAACTAACTACCCCACGCTATCAAAATGCAATCTTGCTACAACAACATGCTGAGTTATAGGTTTTAATTCCACTCATTTCTTCTTAAGACCTCTGTAACTAAAATACAGAATACCCAACCTCATCAATAACCTCCCCGTGGTTGCGGGCAATATGGGATTTTTGGGTGGGACAGGGGTAGGAATAGATATTCCTTCATCCCTCAATTTTACTTGTCCGGGTTTACGACACAATTTCGCAACACAACTCACCAACATTCTTTCGCCATTTATTTAAATCACTACTTCACTTGCACTTGAAACTATCAACCGGTGGCCACTAGCCGTTTTCCCATGAAAATCATTCATCTTCCCGCCCTTCTCTTATAACATTAAGTATAAGGTATTCACATCTACTCAATCTCTAACACTGCCTATCCTCAATGCTGAACCTAAATCCCGCAACCACTTGCCATTTGGGAACCGCCCCGGCCCCAGCAACCAGGCATGTATAAATACATGAATAATACAGCATCCGCCTGACAGATCTCACCTGACCTATGTAACCTCTGATTGTTTTTAGGTTCACTCAACAGTATGTCATATGTATTGCCACACTCAGCAAAATTACCACAACACTTTACACATACATTAAGCATCAACATAAGAACACATTGTTATCATCAAGTTTTTTTTTTAAAACATCAAAAGAAGAAATGAGGTCTGTTTAAACAACAACAACAGTGAAGGGAAAAGAAATTTCACTCTTCAACTCGAGGAATGTCACGTATGCAGGGGTAAGGAAGAACAATCTGATTGACACTTTTGAAAACTACCTTTTCAGGCATCACATGTAAGTGTGCCTGATGATGTTCAAACACCGCCATTAATAATGCTTTGTATCACAACTGTGTTAGATTTAACCATCTTTATTCGGTACAGCCCCAAACACGCTGGCTCTAGTTTGTGTTTCCTAGGTTGTAATCGTTTCAAATACACACGATTGCCCACAAATACTTTTACTGGTGCGGTTTTGAACCAACCATCATACTTTGAGCTGTGTTTTTCATTAGCTCTTTTCAAAAACCTTTCAGTGGTGTTCACTACTCTCCTCAATAGAAAATACACGGTATTGCTCAGTTGAATAATTTGGCAATTGTTGCGAATTAATCAGTACCATATATGGTAACACAGGATCCTGTCCATACACTAAAAGGAAAGGCGTGTCCCTGAGTGAAGCATTATATGCAATGTTCAAAGCTAGCTCAGTTGTAGGAAGCATGGCGTGCCAATGAAGGGGATCATCAGCCACTAAGTAACGTAAAATTCACACTACTTCCCTATTATGCGATTCCACTAAGTCATTACCTGAAGGCCTATATGCGGTCACTGAATAGTGTTCAATTTTCATCAAGTCCGTGACCGATTTCACCACCTTATTTATAAACTCGAGACCATTATCACTTATCAAAATTTTCTGGCAACCAAACCTAGTAATGAAAGAACACAGCTAATGAATTTGCCGATTTATCCAACATTGCGTAAGTATGAGTGTACCAAGTAAATGCATCCACAAATACACATATATACTTATCTTGTGTTAAACCAGTAGGAAATGGACCTACCACATCCATAAGCACTCTATAAAATTTAATAGGAATCACAGGCCACTTTCTAGCTTCCGGTACAGTGTTTTTATGTTTTTTGAAACAGTTACAAGCATGACAACATTTTATGTAATTCATTCCTAACCAAAAGAAGGATTCACGTGCTCTCCATATTGTTCTATCAATCCCTAAATGCCCTGCATACGGACTTGCATATACAATGTGGATGGCTCGATTAATTAAAGAGGGAGTAAGAACTACCCGTGCACAAAATTCCCCTCCCCTCTTCTCATAATCACAATACAAGATATAATTTTCTATAAAAACTTCTCACGAGGCACATTCAGATTCCCCTTTAATCACTGCTCGCGCTCCTTCCATCCATTCCTCTTTTTTCTGTCCCTCTTGGACTTCTTTTATGTCTCAACCTCCCAAGTCAATCAAACCTGCATCATCAGGGCATTCACTCTGGACACCCCTGGTCATGTCCTCGGCCACCCACATATATTCACCTTCACCGCTCATATCTCTCTCTCTCTCTCTCTCTCTCTCTCTCTCTCTCTCTCTCTCTCTCTCTCTCTCTCTCTCTCTCTCTCTCTCTCCCTAATATCTGTAACACTCTCCCTCTCTCTCTCTCTCTCCGCTCCCGTATTTTGAATTCTACTCGGGAGAATTCACATCCAGTTCTCTATTTTCTCTATTTTGATGGGGTCTTCAATATTTTGGTTACATTCTTCATTCCTCTTTTGTGCCCTAGTTGTTACGCCTATTACTGCACGTCTAGAGGATCATCAGCTACCTTGTTAGCTTTACCCTCTATTTGGTGAAAACCCTTTATATTAAACTCTAACAATCTCTCAATCCATCTCGTTTGTCTAGAGGTCAAATCCCCTTTGAAAAAGAGGTCATGTAAGGTGCGATGATTACTTTGCAACTCAATCGGCTGACCTAATAAAAAGAACCGATGCTTCTCTAGAACCCAAAGAATAGCCAAAGCCTCTTGATCATGTGTACTATAATTTTTTTCTGCCCCTTTTAATGCCCAGGAAGCAAAACAAATGGGTCGCTCTCTACCTTTATCATCTCGTTGAGAAACTACGCCACCAATAGCTACTCGCATCTGTTGTCACTAAAAACGGGCGATCAAATTTAGGATATGCGAGTTAGTCATTGCTAGTTAAGGCAGCTTTCAAATGGTTAAAGGCCCTTTCTTCTTCCACTGCCCAATTTATACTTTTTGTTTCTTTAAAGCATCTAAGGGTCTCGCTATCTCTCCAAAACCTCTTATGAATATATCGTAATACCCAGCGAGGCCAAGGAACCCAGCTACTTACTTAGGATTACGTGGCCTGGAAAAATCTCTAATAGCCGCTACTTTACTGGGGCAGGGTTGGATACCTTCTGGGGTTATTATATGACCTAAAAATTCGACCTGTTTACAGGAACATTTGCACTTTGACATTTATTTTCATACCATTACGTCGCACTTATTCTCTCATGACGTTCTATCGGCAAAATTTACCCTCCTGCTTTTACTGTTATTGTATCTTTCCCCCAAAAAATGCATATTTGATTACTAGAAATGAAATATATTCCTAAAATAGCCTTGATTCCTGGAATTCCCAAGGTGGGCAAGACAAAAAAAAATAATGTGTAAACTTCACAGATCCCCCCTTGAAGTTGACGATCGTTGTATGGTTTATGAATATTTTATTTCCTCCTGGCATGTCAAGGACGAGGGATGCCGCTGACTGTAGTGGGTTTGAGGAGAATCCTTTTTTCAATCAGTGAAAAGCTGGCTCCTTTGTCGATCAGCGCTCGAATGGATTTATCTGGCAGGTCATTCCTAACTGCTAACATTCCTAGCCGGCCATTACAATATATGGGGCACAGGTCAATGACCTCGGCTCCAATGCCCCTGCTTCCTAGTGCTGTGGGGGTGAGGTCGGAGGTACCGATACAGGTCCCAGTGCCTGCTCTAAGTCTGTCGTCGTTGCGAGCGCTTTCTCGGCTGCTGCTTGTGATGTCATGAGGGGGTTTGGGATCGATCTCCCTCGTCTCCCCCTTCATCTGTTAACTTTTCCTCGGATGCTGACCAGGGGGATGTGTGCGTGTGCCACAGCCCGCCCGCCATCGGCGATTTTTGCTGGGCACTCTCGAGATAGATGACCGTAGGCCTGACAAGTGTAACAGCGTGGGAATCCTTGGATCGGTTTCTGATAGAGCATACGTATTAACCATTGCTCCTTTCCACAGAATTAAGTTTTATTGCAAATTTCAGTAATGCTCTCTATCTCTCAAGACAACTGTGATGTCCCTGCGATCCCACCTTAACAATCTTCATTTTGCGGACCAGCACCAATGTATGAATTTTAGCATAAAAATGCATGCCTTTGAAATACAGGAATAGTTACATTTTGAATAAAAAATAACTTCATCTTATCTACTGGACTTTCGTCAATTACTTGTAAAATGACTTTTTTTTTTTTTTTTTTTTTTTTTACGCTGCTGCAATTAAAAAGTGTTTCCCTCCTGGCCAGAAGTGGGTTGTTTGTTTTACGGTATCCAATTAATTAGAGTTGTTCCTTGTAATTGACATTGTGTGTCTCTCTCTCTCTCTCTCTCTCTCTCTCTCTCTCTCTCTCTCTCTCTCTCTCTCTCTCTCTCTCTCTCTCTCTCTCTCTCTAAGATTAATATTCCAGTTCAACAAAATTCATCCATTCAAGGAGAATCTCTTATATAGAAATACTGAGCTTAAGCAATGATATATGTGTACGTATGTAATAGTTTTACTCATTTAAATATAAAAACTAAAAGATAATTACACATATAGCTAAAGTTGAAGAATGGAAATGCAATGTAAATGTTCATATTAAGAAATTAATTGCGATAAAAATAAAGAAATTCCTTGCGTGAAAATTGTTACTGGCCGTTAGAAAACGTTTGCTTAGTCATGAGGATCAAAGTCTTCGTTAGAGCTTATTCCAGGACATCTTTGGATTTTTTAATTGAGGAAAGATAAGCTTCGTTATGATGATTATCCTGTGCGCTGATTCTCATTTGGAGAAGCGAAATCTTTTCTTAGAGGGAATACATTTTTAGAAATAGATTCAGTGGTTTTTAATCATTTGTTTAAAGTTTTAAATGAGGATTTTGATTCGGCTCCTCTGGTTTCTTTTGATCATCATTGGTGTTATTTTATTATCACAGTCTATAGAGACTGCTGGTATATAGTGCGGGGTTCAGATTGCATCCAGCTTCATTAGGAATCCATCACTTTCCGCACTATATGTGCTGTTTGCAGACTGTAGCACGATCTTTAGTACTCGTCCTGGTTTATATCGACTCCTACCTCCTCAAGATTCCTTTTCAATTACTTAAGTACGGTTCTGGTTGCTCTTAGATTATTGGTACCACTTTTACTTGAATATTCCATACACTTATCAATTCAATTCGTAAGTCCTGATACTTGTCTATTTTCTCCCCTTATTTTCTACACTCGAGTTCCACGGTACCTGCGACTTCTACAGGTAAAATGATACTTTTTTTTTTTTTTTTTTTTTTCGACCACAGTGACATCAGGTCGATATGCTTGTCTGATCCTGTCGGCCCTTTTACTGCAGTCCCAGAGTAACTTTGTCGGATCGTTTCCTACCGCAGCTTGGGGTTGTTGCCGTACCATTTGATGCTGCTTTGTAGTTGATATTTTCTAGACTCCTATGTAGAGCTTTAGCTGCTGTATCATGTCGTTTCTTATATTGATTTAGAACAAGTGCTGAACATTCACTGGCGATGTGGTTTATAGTGTCTCCTTTTGCCATACATTTTTTGCACTTTGACGAAATGGTATACTAATTCACCTAAAGGGAGACAAAAATCTTGAAGAATTAACTACCAATAAGTTTACTCTCATGTAATATGTAACATATTTACAAAGATGATATTAGACCGAATAGAAAGACAGCTAAACTTTAATTAACCGAGAGAGCAGGCAGACTTTAGAAGTGGGTATTCAACAATTGACTATATCCGTGTAATTGAAAAATCAATAGGGTATGACAAACCACTATGTATGGCATTTATAGACTATGAGAAGGCTTGTGATTCTGTCAAAACTTCAGCATTAATGAAAGCCCTTCAAAGACAAGGAATAGAAGAATGTTATGTTAGAACCTTTTAAGATATCTATCCAGTAATTATAGCAATCCTAAAACAGTATAAATTTAGTGATAAAAATCTAATTGAGAAAGGAGTTAGACAAGGAGACTCCATCACTCCTAATTTATTCACAGCATGCCTAGAAAAAAAAATAAGAATTTAGATTTGGAAAATGTAGGAATTAACATTGCTAACTTAAGATTTGCTGATGACATGGTTTTGTTTAGTGAATTATAAGATAATGTTCAATGAAAATGAGAGAGACAGCAATAAGGATTATGGACAAACCCCTAGATACTGGAAATGAATATTCATACTTACAGTAAAAATAGACAGTAAGTGTTTCCCCAAGACAAGAGACCGAAATTAAATGAAGGATAGGCATGGGATGGAGTGCTTTTGGTAAACTAAATGAGATTATGAAAAGTAAAAAGCCACTTTCTCATTAGAGAAAAGTATTTAATGAGGGGGTCCTACCAGTATTACCTTATGCACCAGAAACTTGGAGCCTTACTAAAGCCATGGAACATAAGCTAGTTACAACGGAAAGAATGATCATGGGAAATAACACTAAGAAACAGAAAAAGAGTAACATGGATACGAGTGAACTAAAATAGAGGATATTCTGACAGTAAGTAAGTAAAAGATAAGGACATGGGCATGATATATAATGAGAATGACAGATAATAGATGGGCGAGAAGAAAAAAATAATGAAGGTAAGGGAAGAGAGAGAAAATGATGGATTGACAAGCTAAGAAAATTTGCTGGTATAGACTGTCTTAGTAAAACCAGTGGAGAAGCAACGGCTGATAATGATGATGATATACTGTATATTGTTTAAAAAATCGGATTTGCAAGGTTTATATTCTCTGATACGACAGGCTGTTTTATACAGCGCATGAGACGAAAAGCCTAACCTTGCCTACTTAGCTACCATTGTTAAGGGCAAATTAAAGTTTTACCCATAAAAAGGCCAAATTTTCTTATTCAACTTTCTCTTTATTGGATGAATGCACGTCGCAGATGTTGTTTAAATTAGCTTTTAAGAAACAAATAAAGTTAGTTAGCTATTTTGCTAACTACCTTAATTAACCAAATCTAATCTCTGGGAGATGATGAGCCGCTTTTCAATCTGGTAATATCCTAACATGTTAGTGTTTTCGTTATCTGATATAATTATATATTTGTAGCCATTATTGAATCACATTTTTTTTAAATAGATTAACGTTGTATTAATGTGTAGATTTGTGGTTTTTCATTTATTATATTTCCAATATAAATTATGTTTGCCACACAATGAAGAGAAAAGAAAGGAAAAATAGTAAATCTCTCTCTCCGCACATGGAGACGTGGATAATTTCACGGTTAATTTTATACGAGATTAGGCTACTAATTGTGATTCGTTTATGGTTATATATAATGTAAGGGTGGTAATACTCTTTTGTATAAGTGATAATAGTGTATCCATAAGTAATCAGACAATTAAAATTTTCCGGTATGTCATCATTTTCAAGAAACGAACCAACTAACAACAATGACGAAATTTATCATGTTTTTGTTTTCTTTGAATAATTCCAGTGTTTGTATAGAGTAAAGTACAGTGTGGTTCAGTAGCATACACATGCTACGGTGTCACACGTGTTTCACATACGTTCGTACACTGTAACGGTATATCCTTTGTTTTCGTATATCTCACTCTCCCGCCCGCATTGATAACGGACCCTGTTTAAACATACCTTGTCAAGCGTTAGTCTATTTGAATTTTTGGGACATTCTTTCTCGGAACTGGTTGTATATAAACTCGTTATCAATTTAAATAAAGTTAGTTGCATTCACAATTGGTGACTGCTGCAGGACCAGCTCCCTCCCACCTTTCCCCCCACTACTGTTTGATGATGCCACCCTCCAATCCTGACTCTTCTATGCACGCCACACCCATGAAACTACTGCCCTTTGCCATTACTGAGGCATTTGCTTGATTTTATCATGATGAAGTTCAGTTTCGCATAAAGGGCGTGACTTGCTCAAGCACCAAAGATGACTATGTCCTCGAGGACACTAGCTAAAAACATACCTCCTTGAACAGTACTCGCCATTTCCATCCACCTGTATAGCCAAGATTTTTAGCTCTCCAACCGTTTTGCGATCAAAAGTCTTCGCTCGCCCTCAGGGAAATAACGTGCATTGCTCGTCTGCAACCTGCTGAAAACGGAACTCCTCGGGTGGTGAACCAACTTCGTACCCTTTGAGTACGACACCTACCTGAACCTTCATGTGCTGCCATCCCTATGTCAATATTCGCCCATGAAGGACCTGATGACCAAATTTGATTTCCTTATGGAGAGCCACTTTACGACTTTTAAGACCCTAATTAACGCCTCCACTCCTGACGAAGAGGACATCTATCCAACATCAACCAAAGCTGACGTGAATGTGGTAGGAATGATTATGGCAGGACACAGACGCCCACCACCCACATATTCCACCCCTTGCTCATGCCCCAACCAACGACCTCTCCAGCCACTCACTGACACCCATTGGATGTAGTTATGCTACTACCACTCTAGATTCGTGGCTGCTGCGAAGAAATGTGCAAGTGGTAGTCAGTGGCCGAAAAACTTGTAAGTATGCCATCACTTGTGGTAGTGGCCTCCCCTAACACTAATCTTTTCTTTTTACATGATGTAGGTATTATTATTATTATCATTATTATTATTATTATTATTATTATTATTATTATTATTATTATCATTATTACTTGCAAAGCTACAACCCTAGTTGAAAAAGCAGGATGCTACAAGCCAAGGGGCTCCAACAGGGAAAATAGCCCAGTGAAGAAAGGAAACAAAGGAAAAATAAAATATTTTAAGAACAGTACCAATATTAAAATATTTCCAGTATAAATTATAAAAACTTTAACAAAACAAGAGGAAGAGAAATAAGATAGAATAGTGTGCCTGAGTTACTTTTTAACACCTCATGGATGGCATCTTAGGGGACCTCCTTTCTGTGTATGTTACGTGGACAACATATACCTGTTCTCTTTCTCCAAAGAGAAACATTTCCGTCACCTATACATCGTTCTCGACCACTACAACAGAACGCCCTTGTAGTCCAGTACCACAAGTGTACCATTGGCACCAACAAAGTATCCTTTGTAGGACACCATATTACTCTTAAAGGAGTCAACCCCCTCCCCGAGAAGGGATCAGCCTTTCAGAACTTCCCCACCCCCTTCAGCCATCAAAGCATTGCAAGAATTCTTGGTCATGATCAACTATTATCACCAGTTCCTGCCTCATATCGCCGCCACTCTTGCCCCCCTCTAAACCTTCCTCGAGCATGCTAAAAGACCTTAAGTGGGGTTCCCTTCATGAGGGGCCCTTCTGCAACACAAAGAATACCTATCAACCGCTGCTGGTCTCACTTTTTCCGAACCACATGCCCCTCTCTTTCTCTCCATCAATGCCAGCGACGTTGCCATTGGTGCAGTACTCAAGCAGGTGGTCAATGGCTGGCTCTGTCCATTGGCCTTCTTCAGTAGAAAACTGTTTAAGGTGGAATCAAGCTCCTTTACCTTCAACTGTGAATTGCTGGGAGTGCATTTGGCTGTCTGTCACTTTTGCCACCTGTTAGAGAGTACACCCTAGGACAATCTGATCGACCACATGTCTCTGATGCATGCCTTTACTCGATAGCCCGATGCCTGGTCTGCCTGTCAATGCTGACATCTTGCCTGGTCTGAATACAGTTGCACCCTTCAACACGTCTCTGGGAAAAGAATCCCATTGCCAATGCCCTGTCAAGAAACACATTGGCTGTCATTCTCTTAGGATTGGATTAACAGAAGCTCAATGAAAAGATCTAGAGTACCAAGCATGTCGGACATCCTGCACATCCCTCCGTTGCGAAGACGTCACCTTCGACGAATTCAGCGCCACCCTCCTCTGTGACGTCCCTACTGGTAGACCATGACCATGGATACCTGCTCCCATGCACCGATAGGTGTTTGATTTAATTCATGGTCTTTCACATTCATCATGTCAGTCTACTGCACAGCTACTGAAGATGAAGTTCATTTGGCAAGGCATTACTAAGGGTGCTAAGGATTGGGTCCGCGCTTGTACTTCATGCCAAACTTCAAAAGTACATTGACACACGGATTCAAGAGTGGGCACTTTTCCTCAACGTCAGTGTTGTTTTACCCTAAGGGTGAATGTCTTTGCTGGTGAAATGGTGTTTGGCGACCAGTTGGTCATTCTTACCGAATTTTTTTCCGTCTTCAACCTTCTCTGACAATCTCCATGGCCTATGTCATGTGGGAAAATTTACTTTACTCCATGCTGCCTGACTTGCAAGCCCCAAGGAAAGCTTCATATACCGAGAGATTTGCACAAGCCATCGCATGTTTTCCTGCGCAACAACACTAGCAAAGCCACCGCTAAGTCCCCCTTACACAAGCCCTTTCCTCATCTTGTATCTCCTGCAAGATGACCTGCCTACAATGCGCCTCTCAAGAGCAGGGCACCCTATTTCAGATGAATGTCTTTTTTAGGAGGCAGTGGAGCCATGTACTGCACGTGTTTCACACACACTTATGTAACTCTAACGATATTTCCTCAGAACCGGTTTAAGCTTGCCTTTTCATGCATTAATCTGTTTGAAATTTTGTTACATTCTTGCTCGGAGCTGCTTGCATATAAACTTGTTACCTGTTAAAATAAAGTAGTTGCCTTCATCTTGTGTCTGCTATGACTTAACAGCAACTTCGTACACTACAATGTATTGTTCATGTATAATTTTTTTTTCAACATCCGTGTCCATTGGTTGGTAGTGTTTTCAGGGAAAAACAATGCATGGTCACTCTCAGTCATTGTAACTTCTACATTGAGGTTGAACCCACGTTTAAAGAAGTTATGTAACATAGGCTGCATCATATACCTAAGCAAAAGCCTTATCAGCAATTCTTTGAAACTCATCACACACACTATCATTAACCTCTTGCATTACGCACGCATTATTTTGCTTGTAGTAAGTTACCGGTTCCATTCCGTCTATCCAGTGTTTTTAAGCCTTCTTCTCCTCGTACTTCCGGTCTCTTCGTAATTATTTATTTTTCACAATAAACACATTTTGTTCCATTCTCTCCATTTCATTTCTTCTTCTCTCATGTTGAGTATCATGCAAACAATATTCATCTTAGCAGGTTCAGTCTTATCTCGCAATTCACTTTCACAAAGGATAGTTGGTTCACATGTCCCTTCATACATCCCAAGTTTGTATATCCATTTCTCATGATCCAGTAGCTCCCCTCTTCTTTCATCCCTCCATTATCCATTTCATTTGTTCCTAAATAAACGTGGGACAGGTAACGCCATCTATTGATTCGAACGCCATCTTGCTGGTTACACAATAGACTGACAGTAAGTTGAGTAATAGAATCCGTAACAATAAGGATAAATTACTGCTATTTGGAACACAATGTGGGAGACTTGTGTGTTGCCATTATCAATGGTACCTATCAAATGATGCATATTTTACGTAATATTATCCCAATTAGTTCTTTAAGAGTTCATGGGCAGCGACGAATAAGGTGGGGAGGCAGCATTCTAAACATGTTCGATAACAGAAGAATATCGTTATTGTAAGTTTTTGGTTATTAACTACGTTGTTTTGAATGACTTTGCATGCGAGAGTAACTGTTAATTAAAATTCGAATGGAATACTATCATTGAATATGAAGCTCTGTACTAGAGAAGCTTTTTGTTCTTGAACCAAGAAATATGAAGAAAATTGTTTCGTTTCATCTATTTAGTAAAAAGAAATTTTATGAATATTTTTTATAATCAGAATCTATTTTCATGTTGTTGCAAAAGCGTGACATATATAACAAACGTTTTGGTCAAAGATTTTCTTGTGTTGCACAATGGAAATACGCTTAAATGTAAAACCATCATACAATATAGATAATAAGAAATCCATATTAAAAAACTAACCTCAGATATAAAAGAAACTGATAGGTGTCGTTTTCATTGCTGTTATTTTAGTGATAATAGATGACATTAGATGAATAGTCAAAATTTTCAACACACTACTTTGAATATGATGGAGACTTGCCGAAATTAGTTTCTTTTTAAACAAATTCTTGACTTCGCACATAATAATATTATTAAAACAACAAATTATGTAAATTGAGTTATATTGGAACAAAAGGCATCATATCATTGTCTTTTGTAATCTCTGTATTTAGATCATATTTATTGAATATGTCGTATGAGATTTTGTGATATTAATGTTTATCGGCGAATTTCTTATGATTTGCAAAAGAATATACAAATTCTTTGTCTGTATTTTTGGAACTTGTACTTAACAACTCTAACTTGTCCTGCTACAATGTTTGCGTACAGTAAGTATATGAGATTTCAAAAGTTTGCTCCAATCCTGGGATATTTTCTCTCATTGTGTCGCAATTTAGCAGAAAAAAAAATGCTATAATTTATCATCTGGAAGCTTAATTTTTGCACCTTTGACGGCTATTTCAAGTTTTATCAACTCACCTGTAGCAATAGTTTTGCGGCCTGGTAGAGTTAATTTTAGAATCAGGTTTGAGTTTTTTTTAAACATTTCTCTACAATCTTAAGAGAAATCTGTGGAAAACTTGAGATTTGTTCATAAAGTGTAACGTTTGAATTGATAATTATTTTTAGTGAAATTTCAAGTATTACACGATTTGCTCGGCTGAAATATTTTCCTTCCAAACCCTGTAAAAAGAACCTTGCCTATTTGTGATAGTATTCAATTCCTCACCAGATAAATATTCTTTGACTGTCAACTAAGCTGGTTTATAATTTTTGTAACAATACCGTATTAGTTCTTTTGGGTTCCATTTTCCCTCTATCTATATTGACATCCATTGCTCCATCCTCGTGGTTTCTATTTGCTGACACAACCTTACTCTTGCTCAAATTCGGATTCAACTTTTATTCCAATGGATACTTTTCACCATTCCCCTTCAAGGGTTATACATTTCCAACAATTGATTCCCCTTTTAAGCACCGTTGTACTAGCGTAACTATATTTAACCTCAGTACTGGATTTAATGCAAAAACGGTATTGGTAACAATCTGGTTGTTAATCGCGTGAGTTGCCAGTTTTCAGAAAATAGAAACTGCTTTTGCTTTTTAGGTCAGTGGTGCAAAAACTATCGTTTAAATGGTAACGTCCGCATGGGTGGAGGTTTGAAGGTTATTTGCAATTCAGACGAACCGGAAGAAAAAAGGTATAGTTCCGTGAAATTGGACAAATCGGTATGAAATGCGTCCGATTTTTCAGTCAAGTTTGAATAAAAAATTTATTTCGCTGCAACTTTTCATCTTTCCGTGTGGACATAAGTCGTGTCCTCGTGTGTTTATATACTGTTATGTTGCTTATTTGTATTTTTTATGATAATTATTGAATGTCAAGATTTTTTTTATGTTTGATATTTCTTTTTTTTATTTTATTCTTCCTCGTGACTTTAAAAATAATCTAAAGAATCTTTATTATTGTCTCCCCGTTTCATGTTTATATACATATATATACTGTATATATATATATATATATATATATATATATATATATATATATATATATATATATATATATATATATATATATATATATATATATATATATATATATACAGCGAGAGAGAGAGAGAGAGAGAGAGAGAGAGAGAGAGAGAGAGAGAGAGAGAGAGAGAGAGAGAGAGAGAGAGAGAGAGAGAGAGAGCGTAATCTCCGTCTCATCGCAATCTCTCTCTTGCAACACATCTACGACCTGAGCTGTCAGTCATTTCTTTCGACGCCGAAATGCCAATTTTGTGTTTGTCTCGTGTGCCTTGTCACCAAAAGGGGGAGGGGGTCAGGGAGAGAGGGAATCACGTCCAAGCTTATTGGATTCATCGATCTTGTGCATGTTTGGAAAGCAGCAAATCTTTATGTATTTAAAGCTTCGCTGTTTTAAGATTTATGAAAGGAATTATAATTGATATACATTTAATTAATGAAGTTGATTTTAAAATCAGTTCTAGTTTTTAGTTTCTTATGTCTATGACAAATTTAGTATAGGTGATGTATGGTTCTTATGTTCATGGCGTACGTTTTTTATTTTGTGGCACATCTAATTGCAGTATGCAGATGAAGACCCTGTAGCCATGTGCTCTTCAGACCTTGTGTGTTCCCGTAGCCTCTGTTCTATGGCTACTCAGGCTTTGGTTTGGATTCCTTGACGTACAGGTATGCTTCGGCGCATTAATCTGTACTTTTCCATTTTCATTTCATTTAATTTGTTTGGACAGATGATACGATCTTGATTCAAAATCCGTAATTTCCTCCTAAGTAACTACTTGTTCTCAGCTTTTATACTTTTTCATCTAATCCATCATTACTCCTGTCAACAACTATTGTAATTTTTATTTTTTACTGCCTTCACAATTTTGGTCAACATACGTTTGGTTTGCTTTGGGTTTAGATAACTTCAATGAGAATCCTAATTTTTTTTTATAGTATAAAGTTTATTGTTATTCAAAAAGTTAATCTTGTCTTATTGCGATCCCTAATGCTTTTATTATTATAATTCTTTTAAACTGAGCAATAGCAGAGCAGAACATTTTAATAAAAAGCAAATCTCATATAATTAAGGATTGTATAAATTATTTCTTTAAAGCATATTTTATTCCCAATTTTTTTTCTCGGAACATTTCAGTCCTTGATGACCATTATGCCATAAATATTAACATCTACGTTTATCTATTTATTCTCTCATTTACAATAGACAAAAATTTGCATCTTTACATTTTGCACCATAAATCTACACTCTTGTGATACATAATCTTAAAATGTAATACTTTGATTTTTGTTTTTATTAGAGTAAAGTGTGTTGCATTTTATAGATAAGTATTCTGATTTTATGTAATTGGAATTAACATCAAATTGTGATCGATTTCCTTGGCTTCTTTATATCTTGTACAGACAAGGTGATGCATGATGTCTAAAAAGGATTGATTTTGTAGTTGTTAAGTTATGAGATACAGAAAGAATTGTGTATGAAGCTCGGAGTGGTCGAGGTGTGAAAAGGAAAGTGTTGTGTAGAGGTTAGTGAAGAGAAGGTACAGGTGATGGTGAAGTATTTTGAAAAATTAATGACAAGAGAGAATTAAAAGTAAACAAGAGTAAGAGTAAAGTTATTATTGTTAATTGGAACCAGAAAGAGAATTGCAAACATTAATTAGAAAGATTGAAGGGATTTTGGAATAAGTATAAGGAAAGGGAATAGCTTAAAAAGGAGGAATATAATGAAATAGAAGAGGCAAGATAGGTAGTTGAGTATGCAATAGATTGGAAGAGATGAGAGGAATATCTGTAGAAACTATGAACGCTAATTGGCCACCAAGGCCCAGGTGTTGAGTTCTATGGCTCAAATTCAATTTACGAAAAAAAAAAAAAAAAACTCGTTATAAAATAGGAATGTATTGGGGTATTGAATGAAATGGCTAAATAAATACAGAATGGGCCGAGATGTATTGTTTGCGTTGTGCAAATTATGTTTGAACCATTGGGAAGGGTGATAACCGGGAATTTACAAGTGGGAACAAATTCAATATTGGTTCGAAGACAGAATACAAAGTGTTGTTGTGGTTGGGTGATTAGATTGAAAGATATAGAGGACGAAGCATATAAGAAAAAATCCCCATTCGCACTTTTTTGTCACAACCTGCCGCATACACATTTAATTTCCCCCTTCATATATCAATTCGTTTGAGCCATCAGGCCAGTCTTCGTGAGGCGCATTTGAGGATAATCATATTTTCCAGTTTAGGTTAAATCAGTCATCCAGTGATGGCAACAGATATTCTTTGGGTGCTATCGAAAATAGATGAATTCAAAACCTGCGTTTAGTGTAACTCTGGGATTCCATTTTGATTTTCCGATGGATTTGAAGGAATCGTTTGCAAAGATAATGAGGTTGATATCTTATTCAAATGCGAGTATTAGGGTGAGTTGGCGTTCCGACACTTTGGCTTAGGAGAGAGAGAGAGAGAGAGAGAGAGAGAGAGAGAGAGAGAGAGAGAGAGAGAGAGAGAGAGTTAAACCCAACATCACACATGATGATTAGGTATTCTGTAAATTATTTGTTATTAATTATACACTGATAAGGAATCATAGATGATGATTGATGACTAATTTTATTGTGGGTTTTAAACGAGTAGTGGTAGTTAATTATATACATTATTTTTATTCTGATGTTTGGTTTATGGGTTATTTTTCCCTTATTTTTACTCTACAGTGTATATATATATATATATATATATATATATATATATATATATATATATATATATATATATATATATATACACATATATATATATATATGTGTGTGTGTGTGTAAATATCACCCACGAAATGCATTTAATACCGAATTCTATCTTGGGAATACATATCCACTTGGAATTCATTTTATGGTAACAGCTTCTGGCCGGGTGGTGATTCGAACCACCACCTGTACGGCTAGAAACCATGCTGGCTGGGACCCTACCGACTCAGCTATCAAGAGAGACTAAAAGTTTATGACAAGTCCCCCTACATATTCCTGTCGAATTCAGGATTCTGTTCATAGACTTGAAATAGACCCATCTCCATCATGATAGCTGAATCGTGAGTTTGTAACACGTGGTTATTTTAATGAACATATATCACAAGCACACGTGATTTTAATTAATATAAATATCACCCACGAAATGCATTTAATACCGAATTCTATCTTGGGAATACATATCCACTAGCCGTACAGGTGGTGGTTCGAATCACCACCCGGCCAGAAGCTGTTACCATAAAATGAATTCCAAGTGGATATGTATTCCCAAGATAGAATTCGGTATTAAATGCATTTCGTGGGTGATATTTACATTAATTAAAATCACGTGTGCTTGTGATATATGTTCATTAAAATAACCAGGTGTTGCAAACTCACGATTCAGCTATCATGGTGGAGATGGGTCTATTTCAAGCCACATTTGGCCCGCGGTCCTGTAGTTGGATCACCCTGATCAAAGACTATTTACTGAAGGAAGATAGGAAGGCTGAGCCTAATAGCACTCAAATGAGTGTGCTTTGAAAAGATGCCAGATACTTCCATCCGAAACGAATGGCTCCATCTATTGGGTGAGCGGTTAAACATTTAGAGCCGAAATCCTTACGGGAATATAGGATGCAGTTCGATTATAAATAATTTGCACTACTACGTCAGTATATTTTAATCTTATATTTATGACGTTCTTAAATGTTTGATAATTAAATTATAATTTTACAAATAGGTACATTTATAGATTAAGAATACATATCCTTATGTTTCTCAGTCTGTTTTTTTTTTTCAGATTTTTTCAGAAACTTAATAGCTATGTCTTATAATTTAGTTGATTTTCTAGCAATTTCAAGTATTGTATATTACAATTCTTTTCAAATATTCTATACAATATCACGTTCCAATTTATAAAACATACTGTATATTTGATTTGTTAAACTTAGTCATATGTGATGTGTAGGCATACATTTGATTACAGATTGTAGGCCATTGTAGAATGGTATTAGGTGTATAAAGAACACAATTGTGATTTTCTTTTATTGAAACGGAGATGCATGATGGACTCGTGTTAACTCTTTAGTAATATAAACTAATAAATGTATAGATATACAAACAAAAGGAATAAAATAACTCACTAAATTGAATCACACATAAAAATAATAAAAAGGGGATGGGAATAGAAATTAGGTAGCATACAAGCCAACCAAAAATGAAAGACAAATCACATAAAAGGAACTTTAATAAATTGTACATAAGAAATATAACAGTAAATAATATTGCGCATATAAAAATTGTAGAAAAAAAAATAACATACAAGCAAGCTAAAATTGCATCATGAATTACATGCAAATAAACTCTAATATAATTATAAATATGAGAAAACATAATACTAAAAAAGGATTTCTTCATGAATTGAATACATCGTGCAAACATAAGGCAAAGCAATTATGCAAACATAGAAAGCACAGACAGTAAACACACATTCAGTGTTCATGAAAATACAAATTCAAACAAATACAGTTGACAAATACTGTAAAATTTTAGTCTTATCTAGGAAATAGAAAAAAAAAATAAAAAGACAAGGAACACTAACAAAATATGTTGAAGCAGTATACTCCTGTAATGCTACTCCGGTGTGCAAACATGCTGAAATATTCATACACTTTAAGTTAAGTCAAAGTTAAATATAATACATACCACTAAACATTTTCCTAACGATAAATATATCAGGTCCAGAGAAATACATTATTTCAATAGCTTTATGACCAAAAAAAAAAGTTTGAGAAAAGTGTATTGCGGATGCCTAGCCTTAATCTTATATCCAATATATCAGTGGGGCTTACTCATGCGTAGCACATATTTCATGTATTATACTGTTAGTACTCACCGTTCTTTCTCCTTAGGGAACCTGTGAAACACCTAATGAGGATCGGTTTTTTTTCGTTTATTGCAAAAACACACTATGTGACTTATTCACTGTTGGCGCCATGATTTCGTTGTGTCAACTGTCAAATTCTGAATATAAACAAACAGACGACAAACGATTTACCTACAACGCCATCTTAAGTCTGAGCGGTCAAGCTATTGCGTTCACTTTGGAGTGGCCAACTAGTGTATTAAAATTCTATTTTGAGCCTTCCTATCTTCCTTCAGTATATAGCCTTTGACCCTGATCTATGCCATCTCTTAGCGAAAAAAATGTAAACAATCTTAGTTGAACGAAAGCGAAGAATTTACTGTAAAGATAAAATTAATTCTTATTTTTATTTTTCTTAAGCACACAACTATAGTATATGGTTATACTGAGCATATTATTTGTTATTAATTCTATCAGTCCAAACTGCTGTATAAGTAGAAACAAATCTTACGACGATTGAAATACTAGCAAAACAGCTTTGTTTTTTTTCGTCGTTATAGTAGCTATAGGCGTTTACGCAAGGATTATAACCTAACTAACGATACATTTATCATTATCGTTTAACTTTCCCAACTCACTGAAGTAGATGATGTGATAAATATTATTACTGGGTTACTGTAGATGTCGGAATACTGAGCAAGAGACGATCTGTACATTATTCTTAAGGCATTTCTTACTTAATTGATATAAGTACATGAATTCTTAATTTAAATTGACTAAGTTTTTCATTATAGGTGTATTAAATACAGCAAATGACATTGTTTCACAAGGAATTTTTTAGCGTTCACAATTATTGTTTGAACAGGAGCATAAGATTTATGGTAGTGGGATTGAAGGCCTCTCGTTAGGTTTTCAAGAAGTAATTGTTGTAAAAACCCTCCTGTATTTTTGTACTCATTATCACTTATCATTAAAAGTTTTCATTTTATTATTAAGTGATTCTAATTTAGTTTCGAGATGTAAACTATTCCCAAAAGAAAAGGATTTATTTTTGTTTTCAATTCAATACTTTTATGGTGATCTCTTTGAACTTCATTGGTACTAATTATTAGATTAATGCCCACCAAGGAAATATCTGTATATATTATGCATTATTTTTTGTCATTATATTTAATGAGTTTTTGTAATGACATCGTTCTTTTTGTTACTGTCAGTGTTCATGTTTGTGTTATGATTTTACATTTATAAGCCAAGATATAAAAGACAGGAGAAGAAATATTTTGATTTTATGTGTCTTTAAATACTTAACTAATAGTGGTAGTTAGGGAATACATTAGACGTAAATATTCCAAGAAACATTTGCTGCTGGGAACTTGTCAAATTTAAAATTTTCTTGAATCTATCGTGAAAAACTTTGATTGAAGAATAAAATTCGCCTCATTTTTTTTTTTATTTTATTTTATTTTTTTTTTTTTTTTAGGAATATTACGCAATTGACTAAGATAATTAAAAGTACCCGTTCTGCCTTTGGATGCAATCAGATTAATTGTACCTTTAATCAACAAATGTAATTTTGGCAGTTGAATTGCCATTTTGATTAATGTGTCGACATGAATGCCATTCCGCTTATGATCTTTGCTCTCTTGCGGAAAAGCAATCAAGACGAATAAATGTTTGTGAAGTGAAAATAAAAGAAGTCATCATAATAAGAAACGCCGAATGAACGTTGAAATTGCATTATTTGTTACACAACTCTAATTGCTTGTTCGCGCTAATTCGGTTTTTCACTTTGAATGTTGTCTAATATGACTCAGATTGTCTAATTCGTTTTACCAAAAACTTTTTATGCTATCTTTGAATCTTTCAGTTTCTATTTGTTCAATGCAACTTAGTTGGACGCTTGTGTTTCAAAGAAAATAGAAAAGAGAATTGGCTTCTTATTAGAGTTTCTCTTTCTCGTCACTATATCCCAGTTATGGGGGACTATGGTGTTTATCTGGTTGTGATCATCATCATCATCATTTCAGCCTTCAAAAGTCCTTTGTTGGATGTAGGCCTTCCCCAGGTTTCTCCACAGACTGCTATCGCAAGCTATTCTGTGCCAGTGTTGCTTATGTTGTTCTAAGTCATCTCGCCAGCCGGTTTTTTTGTCTTCCTCGGTTTCTTGTCTATCCTCGGGATGTCCAGATGGTTGTTCGTATGTCCATCGGTTGTCTGTCATCCTGGCAATGTGCCCTGCCCAGTTCCATTCGAGCTTGCTAATGGTTTCAAGGATATCCATTACTTTAGTTTTTTGACGCATCTATGATCAGTATATCCTCCCCACTGTCACCTATGGGGCCGAAACTTGGAATCTAACAAAAAAGCTTTCCCTTAAATTACGAACAATGCAAAGGGCACATGAGAGAATTATGCTAAATCTAACATGGAAGGATAGAAAAACAGCTAAATGGATACGCTAAGTGGTTGTGATACGTTAATCAATTCTCTGATGAGCTTTTAATCATGATTTTCTCCATTATTGATGCGATTTACGGTGATTAAGCTTTAAAGAGTTTATGAATAACTTGCTCATGGTGGAAAATGATGATAAGGTTTTATTCCTATTTTCAGATTATTCAATTTCACTCTCAGGCAAATAAAGCCATTGCGGATCAACTGAAGATTTTAACTATCTCCTGGTTCTTTTTTCCATTTCTTCTTTGCCTGATTATTATTATTATTATTATTATTATTATTATTATTATTATTATTATTGTTGTTGTTGTTGTTGTTTGTTGGTTTAATCAATGTAGGAGATCAAAAGACCCTCATATGTTGATTTTTGAAAGTGTATCATAAAGAAAGTTCATGTTTTGAGGACCGGACCTCATTTTGTCTGATGAAATTCAGTTGAAAGCTATTCTTGACTAGCCCTATTTGTATAAGCCGCCCATTTGTTCAGCTTTTGAGATACCGCGGAAAAGGTTTTCTGTGGATTAAGGTCGGGATTATTCTTACTATGTAAATAATGCTGTTCAAGCAGAGAAGCATCCTCATAAAGGGTTTTAGTACACGATCTTCATTTATCCTGTCTAATTAAAGATTTCTTTCCAACCACCATGGACATAGTGCTCCATCCCCTTCCAAATTCAGGCTTTTTTCTCCGAGATAAGAAAGTTTTGAAGCTCACATTTTATGATAAATGCCCTGAGATATGTATTAATTTTCTGTCGTCTTATTCATTTATTCATCTCTTATCGCACCATTGGGGCCATGTAAACTATTAGAGACCAAATGCTACACTACACACCCTATTCACCCCAGGAGATGGTAACAGTATAAACCCTCTGTTATTTGGCAAGATGGGCAAACTTAGATTTATCAGGTTCAATGCGGAGGGCTTGTCAGCAGTGACGGTAGGTTTGCTGTCTTATAACAACAATGTCGCTCCGATGGTGATGTTGGAATGGAAAATGTATTCACATCTTTATTTTTTATGGTGTTTATGCAAGTATTTTATGGAAAGACAATGTTAAGGATATTTTTGTCTCCTTTATTCCATTTACTTTATTTGTTTGTATAAAACATTTCTAACTTCCTACCGTGCATAGTTCATAAGCCACCGAAGATACTATAGCAATCTTGTCTAGACAAAGTCTCTCTTGAATACAGACAGGCTAGAGCTGGAGGAGAAGTTCTTGCACAGCGGACAGTTTTGTCGCTGGTGCATTGATAGCAGGTAAGTACTCGATGTTATCGGGCTTAACCATTACATCATCTCTGATTTTGATACTGAAGCCACTCCATGAGCATAATATTTGATTTGCTATATCATGGAGATGTTCCAATAACTACAAATAGTTTTCCTGCTTTGCTCTATATATTTCATTTTCAAGTGGAAGGCTTACTACAATTAATGGTGGAGGACACATCTCTCTTGGTAGAGATGTATACTGAAAGGAGCTACTCATGCACATACAATGTTCTCCTTTTTGCCTTTCTGTGGACTGTTGACTTTCTCTCGGGTGCACATGTTTGTGTTTGAGGTTGAACAATAATTTCGTTTACACGATGGGATGTGCCTACACCATTCAGTGTTTCTTCCTGCCGATCAATGTTATCAAATGCAACTATAGTCGGAAAGTGGGGATGTGTCCATGATGAAAGTACTGGTTAGTTTTCATCTGTATTTTGCATCTTCTCCATGCATAGGACAGTGTCAGTCTCAAGTAGTTCAGTGTATATACATTCATGTCCAAGACGATTCAATATTTTAATGAGTTTGACATTGCCAGTTGAAATTTTTATGGCCCAGGGTAAGAGAATATGTTTAGGAGTAAGAACCCGTGCATTTGTAACTGCATTGATTATATCCTGACCAACGGAGGATGAAATTCGGCAAGTTTTTTTTTCAGAGCTGATTGGCTGTTGTCCACCTAAGAGCACGCTCAAGAACTGGACCAGGAAATCTGGAAACTGTACGTAAGTTTCAGTCACCTCTTGCGGATGAGGTGGCCAGGTTTGGTCCTTTATACTTTGTAGAATCTCATCTCTCAAGACTAAAGCCACTTGAACAATCAACTGCTCACTGCTCACATTCTTCAGTCTTTGAGTATATGTCAGGTTTCTTTCTCTTGCATTTTAATATTTACCAGAAATAGCATCTGCAGAAAGGTATATGGGCTAACATAAACTTTGTTGCCTGCTGAGAAAACTGCAAATTTTCTCCAAATTATTGTTCAATGTTTATGCTAATATGCTTCGTTGTGGATGATCGAATATCTTCAACACCTTTGTCCTTCATTGCAGGTACAACCATTGAAGTAAGGTCTATTAAGGGCATAGTCCTAGGTTTGAAAATAAATTAATTCTAATAAACAAGTAGAAATGTTGTAGTGCTGAGGCTTCCTTAATTTTACAGTCATCTTCCTGAAATTGGGAATCATTAGATGAGCTAGTTCTTATTTTAGTGTACTTTTTGTAACGACACATGGTAACAGGCCTCAGCTGCTACAATATCTCGTGAAGTTATTCCAAGAAGCTTGTTATCACCTTTCTGTGTAGCAATATTTCTGAGGGTTACAACTGCACGAAGGTCTAGTGCTTGGATTAAAGATTCTCGCGTTGACGTCACCTTTTAAAACACTTATTGCTGGATTCTGTAACTCCTTGGAGTAAGGAATATGATTGTTCTACGAATATATTTTCAGTTTCCTCAGCAAGCTTCTTTAATCTAGGATGTACCTTTTTGTGAGTGAAAGTTGATCGATAGACACGATGATGAAATACTCCTGGTAGACTATTGGAATTATCCTTCTTGAATTTCAAAATTGGATTGAACAATCTAATATTGACTGCATCACAGTGTTTCCTAGGACTACATCTTTTGCTTGAACAAAGGATGACATTTGATGACATTTGCATCTCTTGCCCACAAATGATGCATGACGCTAGGTATAATTTTGTTGGGGAATCGTCCATAAGAGCATCAGGAGTTCAATCTGTAAAGAAATAAAAAACTGTAATTATACCTAAAAATACTCCTTCAATGACAAAAAAGCAACCATTAGTCAAATTGAAAGGCAAATAGGGAAAGATATTTACTTTAAAAATATTATTTTTTCAATGTTTTGACTGTATCTATCACAGACGTGGAATCCAATAGAATGATATATGAAACGATTAAAATTTAAAGAGAAACATTTTGAACTCATTTTCAACTTGATAATATAAAAAAGGAAAAGTTATGAGAGCAATTTTCTGAAAATACTTGTATAACAAAATGTGCATCACCCATTTTCAAATATGGCCACCAAAATGCTATTTAAGAAAGTGACCAAAAAGTCGATCAACACTTATTGAACACCTTCGATATCAAGCTAATAAAAAAAATCATAGTTTGATGTGTCGCCGCTTCGGTACCGATCCTCCATTTTTGGTCTGGCACGTGGACTATCGATAACGCCTTGTCTTCATATTTCGTACATTCCTTTCACCGTTATATTATTTTATATTTTTCTTTATTTTATCCCTGATCTCATTTTTTTTTTACTAGAAAAGAGAGAATATCTGATTTTTTTTTCTGTAATGAAAACTATCCCAAAAATTCCTTTCTTTTTCTTTGTTATCGGAAAAAAATCCAGAATTTTGTGCGATGGCATTCACGTGACGGCCAGTCTTCCCCTATATCCAAAGAAAGGGAGATCGTAATGTTTTTTTTTATTCCGGGTAGTGAATTGCTGTACAGCATTCCTTTTGTTTTTAAGGCTTTTACGTCTTCAGAAAAGCGGGTATCTTATTTTTGCATTATCTCTCTTTTATCTTTTGAAAAACAATGGTATATATCTTCTAGTATTTTTTTTCTTTTTTTTTTTTTGTCTGTTGAGACATTAAATATGTTTCAAAGTGCGTCAACCATATAAAAAGTAAAACATCTCTTTTATGATAAAGGAAATCTCTCTCTCTCTCTCTCTCTCTCTCTCTCTCTCTCTCTCTCTCTCTCTCTCAATGTCTATTGTTTCTTTTCTTTTGTTCCTAAAGTTGATTGGACCATCAGCATTGCAAGGGTCCCCCACAATAATATTTTCATAATGAAAAAGCTCTTTGCAAAATGGAAGTCATTTTTTCCTCTATCCATCGTCATTCGGTGATTATTTTCCCATGACGCGGTCCCTTTGCCAACACTGTTTTCGCTGCTGTTCCTTTGTTCCTGTTTGCCAAAAACCGAATAGACCCCAGTAAGGGAAACCAGCCTTTTGAAGTCGTGGTTGGTTCTTTCTTTTATTTAGATTCTCATCTTTGGACTTTGATTATATTCATTCATCGTAGTTTTTATTTGGTCGAACAAACCGGAAGGTTGAGTCTAGAATGGACGGAGCCGGGTGGAGTTTCTTGTAAAGATTTGAGGGGAAGTGTCAGTTCAGCGATTGATATACAGTATACAAAGCTTTTGATAGAACTAATCGTTTAGTTTTCGGTAACAAATTTCGCTGGCAAACTTGAATATCCTTGTTCGATAGCTTTGACCCGACGAGAAGGAACAGATATGGACACATTCTTGAAATTGAGAATGCCTCTTTGCTTAAGCAGCAAGTTATGTACTTAAGTGTTAGCCAACCGTTGCGGGTCGCAGTTAAAGGTGGGAGAGAAAGAGATAATGAGGGAATTAAAAAGGAGACGTGAGCCTCTCTCTACGCCATATCGAGGTCTATATAAATTAAGTTATATAGACCTTGCGTCATTTCACTTACATACCCTCAAAACATAAGGGGCTCGACCAGACAATCCTCATCACAAAAGAATGACATTCAAAAGATCTCTCTCTCTCTCTCTCTCATAGAGAGCAAGTGTCTGGCTATGTATAAAGATATATATTTTTTCCTTTCACGCTGAGCGGCATTGCCATATGTATGACTACTCAGCGATACATTCGGAAATTACAATCTTCCATAAATTTCCGAACAAACGGGTTGTAGTTTCGGCGGGGAAGGGGTTGGTGAGGATTGAACCTGTGTATGAGTGTGAGTGCATATCTATCTAAGTATTAGCCGTTATTTTTGACGGGTCCCTTACACAAGTGTGTGTGTGTGTATATATATATATATATATATATATATATATATATATATATATATATATATATATATATATATATATATATATATATTTATATATATATATATATTTATATTTATTTATATATATATATATATATATATATATATATATATATATATATATATATATACACAATATATATATATATATACATATATTAAATATATATATATATATATATATATATATATATATATATATATATATATATATATATATATCTTATGTCAAACTAGCCCTCTCTTCTGATAGAAGATGATTTCAAAAATTAACGGTCACCATCATATCTGCCGAATTTCGGATGAATCTGAGCAGTAAAATACTACAATATTAATTGCTTCAAAATGTTCACTAAGGGTTCATCAGCGTCGCCGCCTTACCCTTCCCCCACACATGTACTGCGACATTCACCGTAATTTTTCAAACATACTTCCCGGATATAAATGATATGCCTTTCAACACGTTCTACATGCTATTTACCGAACTCACGCAGGCCTTCCTTTCATCATTCTTTTGCCACATGTACCACACAACCAGTAATCTCACCATCTTCAACGTTTCTGCTATGATTCACATTCTACTTCCACTTTAGCTATCTGTTCGGAGAGTTGACTTGACAGTCCCTTACTCCCTATCGTGGTTTCCAAAGGTAATTAAAGTTGCCTGACAATCTTCCTCTTTTCTCCTATTCTATGATTCAATCCATCTCACATCCTACCATCATTCAGTATCTTTACTCTTAGATAGTTTGTTTATGGACTATATCTGATCTACTAGCATCTATTGACCCTTCTATTTATTTTCATTTTACTTTTTTTTTCTGAAAATCTTACTCTTGGTCACTTTATCTCAAACTTTCTTCTCTTAACAGTTTACACAGTCAGGCAAAGTATTGTCCTTTCGAGTATTGCTTTACAAGATTTATTTATATGTTCTTGATTTCTCTTGAACCTGATGTGGAATATCTTGGAAATTTATTATGGTGCGTTCTCCCATTGGGGCCAGAACTGAAATGAAATAAAGGAGAAGAATGGAAAAGGAAGATGAGTGAGTTCTAACCTGAAAAGATGCTTAGTATCCATTTCCTAAAGGAAATAACTGAGAGACATGATCGTTAAGGATTTAGTCTTAGATTGAGCAGAGGCAACAAGCACATCTTTTTCTGTTACTCCTAAGTGTAAAGGACTGAGGGTAACAGAAAATCAGATGGTGAAAATGTTTCATGAGTTTCAGATGTTGGTAACGTTTATGGAATATGTTTATACTCCGTCTTGAGTGATCCCTGGGCATTTCATTGTTAGACAACGTCTGTTTATTGTCGTCAAAGAGCTTTAACAGGATTATTATGTTTATATAAACAAAGGATTATCAGTCCTATCAAATAAATGTCTTGAACGCGGATTGAGGATAGGATGCTGAATCTTTAAACAGAGCTAGCTAAGATAGGGCATATTGCAAGATATTGAACCTTGTCAAAACTGAACGTATGGCTAATTTCAAGTCCATAACATTGCATGCTACACACCGGCGTCTTTTTTTATTAGCAACGCTTCTTTAACTCAATGGACCTCATTTAAAATTACCACTCTTGAATAAAACTCGCTTTTGGTCACTTATTTACTTTAATTTCTATCATACTAGGAACAAGTTCTCATCGCTTAAGATAAAAACTACCTCTAATTTTTATTTTCTCATCACGGTTACTCCAAAAACCTATCGATGTAAAGACGCACAGTATTTATTATTTGCTCTTATAAATTAGCATATCCAGAAAAGGAGTCATTCAATAAGGCTGCAATTCACCTAATTTTAATATCCAAGAATTTTAGTAGAAAAATCTAAAAGCAGGGGCAAATGATTTAGGAAAAATCGAAAGAGAATATAAGACCTCGCTAAATAAAACCATTCTACCATTCTCATTCCGTACAGCCTCGCAGATTTCAAAGCAAAAACAATCCCATTGTATTTTCTTCTCCAGGAATAATATAAAGGAGCATCCCCTATAAAGAGTATGATGACGGTTACCACGAACAGACACGTATACGCTATATGTGCCGTAAATGCTAATAGATCGTAAAGACCATTAACCATGTCTCATGGGAGATTTTAGTATTATCTCAAAATATTATAAGAGAAGGGAATGCGTTGACAAAAGTCTTTCTCTCACTAGAACAATGCAATCTGGAACACAAAAATGGCCCTAATACATTTCCATAAAAACAAGGGACTTTTTAATAAGTACTGAATACTGAACAGCGAATTAACTATGAATTCGCAACGCCATTTTTCAAAAAGTCGTTTTTATAAGAAGAATTTTCGAGGATGCAGTCATTAGAAAAAAAATATTGAGCGTAATATTTATATTGGGTAGTTAATGGATAAGAGATCCTATTTATAATGCAATTGCCAGACCTTCACTTGAGAAGCACAAAATCCTTTCTTCTCCTAAATCAGGAAAAGCACGAGAGAACCAATATCTTACTTCCGAGTTTTAATAGTGTATCTTTGGCCTCTTAGATCTGCACTTGCTTTATATCCTTCCACCTTAGTCGAAACTTCATAAATCCAATCCAATCGAACGTTAATCTTAGTCAATGTATGGTTCACTGTCGTGTTTTCTCTAGAAATATCCCCATCTATATACTCAAAACACATCCAGTAGGTGTAGAAGTGAAGGGGAAGGGGGATCGTGTCATTCCTAATATAAACGAAAAAAAAAAAAAAAAAAAAAAAAAAAAAGTCAAAACCTTCCATGATTTTTCAAAGGTATATCACTCTTCTGTAAGTAAGTTAATTCCCAGGCACAAAGGCTAATCTTACATTTTCACGTGTCCCCACTTTTATGATATTGATTATCGATAATGTGTTATCTATTGATTTAGGTATTTTAGTAAAAATTTGCTTACAATAAGTTTTTAAGAATTTAGATTGAGAAAATATAGGAATTACCATTAATGGGGATTACCTTAACAACATGAGATATACAGATGACATAGTTCTGTTTAGTGATTTATAGGAGGAATTGCAAAAAATTATATAAGATTTTAATAGAGAAAGCAGAAATGTAGGACTGAAAATGAATACGAGTTAAACTAAGATAATGTTCAATGAAAATACAAGCAACAAATAACAGTTAAGGACGGACAAGCCTCTAGAGATTGTTATTAAATATACGTATTTAGGACAAACAGTGTTTCTCTAGGATATGAAGACGAAATTTAGAGATGGATAATCATGTTGAGACCTTTTGGTAAACTAAATGAAATTATAAGAAGTCAAATGACACTTTTGATGGTCATACCAATATTAACTTATGTATTAGAAACTCGGAGCCTTGATAAACCCATAGAATATAAGCTAGTTA
>NC_090725.1:246131049-246138549 GCF_036898095.1 Palaemon carinicauda | reverse complement strand
TAGTGCATGGTGCAAATTATGGGGTATGAAGTTGAATCCTAACAAAACTCGAAGTATGATTATAAGTAGGTCAAGGACGGTGGCTCCTCAACATCTTGATCTCAGTATTGATAATGTTACTTTAAATTTGTTCGACCCTTTTAAAATTTTAGGTGTGATTCTCGACAGTAAATTTACTTTTGAAAAACACATTAGGTCTGTGTCTTCTTCAATTGCACAAAAAATTGGCTTATTGAGAAAGTCTTACAAGATTTTCGGTGATCAATCTACTCTGAAGAAGTGTTTTGATTCTTTCATTCTACCTTGTTTCGAGTATTGTTCTCCTGTCTGGTGTTCAGCTGCTGATTCTCATCTTAATTTGTTGGACAGAAACTTACGGTCTATTAAATTTCTTATTCCTCATCTAATTTAGATATTAATCTTTGTCACCGTCGTTCAGTTAGTTCATTATGCATGATGCATAAGATTTTTCATAAGTCTGACCATCCTATACATTCAGATCTCCCTGGGCAATTCTATCCTGTTCGAAATACTAGGCAGGCAGTTAATTCTAATAGCCAGGCCTTCTCCATCATGAGGCTGAATACTACACAGTAATCGAGAAGTTTTATTCCAGCTGTTACCAAGTTGTGGAATGATCTTCCTAATCGGGTAGTTGAATCAGTAGAACTTCAAAAGTTCAAAGTTGGAGCAAATGTTTTCATGTTGACCAGGCTGACATGAGTCTTTTTATAGTTTATATATGACATATCAGTTTTTTACCTTGTTAATAGTTTATATAGGACATATCTGTTTTGACGTTGTTACTTTTTTTTGAATGATTTATTGTTAATTTATTCTCATCATATATTTATTTCCTTATTTCTTTTCCTCGCTGAGCTATTTTTCCCTGTTGGAGCCCTTGGGCTTGTAGCATCTTGTTTTTCCAACTAGGATTGTGGCTTAGCTAGTGATAATAATGATAATAATAGTACCCCGGTTAGAGGGAGGTATTTAGAAAAGAAAGATGGTTTGGAAAGAGTGGAATCTGTGTGCATATGTATCTAAATTTTTATCCCTCATTTTTGACGGCTCACATACATTTATATATATATATATATATATATATATATATATATATATATATATATATATATATATATATATATATGTGTGTGTGTGTGTGTGTGTGTGTGTGTATTGTATTCGTGAATATTTATATTCAAGGTCATTTACTCGTCACTCGATGTTGCATGCCCTTATTTATAATTTAAGCTGATGGAAGATGTTGCATTCAGTTATGCATTAGTTTATAAATTGAATCGATAGAAGCTAAGTGCACAATTTCATTTCCTCACTTTATAGGTAGTGTTGGCAAGTATTTACTCGGAAGCAGAACGGTGTTTGCCAAGCACTTCTTGTTTTTCCAGCCTCGAAACTCTTATCAATTATATTTTAAAAGCAAGATGAAAAGAAAACTTGCATGATTGGGCAGCTCATAGTCATCTCTTATTGAAGACTGTTTAGTCACAATAAATGCAACTAAGAGCAATTACTCTTATTGTAACTTGTTGTTTAAATGATTAGAATATTTTCCTCATAATGTCCTATCGATTTTTAGGTTTTTTGAAGAATATTTAGTTTTATTATCACGTCTATTGTTTGCTACATCTTAATGTAATAAGTAAAATCCTCTTACATCGTGCATGTATATAAATTTTATGATACTTTATACAGTATTATACAGTAATGCCTCACAATACAAAATTAAATGGTTTCCTAGGGGCTTTCGTATCGTGATTTTTCACACATTGTGAGTCGAATTCTGCATGAAATTAGCCTGATTTATTTCAAGCCCTACAAAAACACCACATTAGATTTTTATAATAAGGCTAAACTCCACTAAACACAATTAATTACAACCATTTGGATCATTCAGTAATAACCTAACCGTTAATAACCTGTAAATTGAATGTATAATTAGAACAGACATTACAATGCAATAATGAATGTAAAATACAGTAAAATAGAATGTGGAATCTTACGAGAGCTAAGTGGCGTGGTGGCAGAGAAGGATGAAAAACTGCAGAAAACGAAAAGTGGCAGAAAACATGAACACTTACCTTAAAATGTTCCTGAAATGTCTCAGGCAAACGTCGTTAAGATGCTCAATAAGACAACCTGTGTAAGCTTTTTCTGGGTGTGTCTTTTCGACAAAAGCCGCTATTTTATGGGAGCAAGCTAGTAGCTTCCTTCTCGCCGCTAGAAAACCGTTCCTGAATGTTGTTCACTTAAATAGCCTCCAACTTCTTCAGGTCGTCCGTCGTAAGTTTCTCTTGGGGCTCCTAGAGAAGCTCATTAATATCGTCCTCATCGACTTCCAGACCCATGGACATCCTGAGTCTAACGATCTCGGCAACCACAGATTGAGCAACAGGTTCAGGATCGTCAACTTTTTCTGCATCGCCTTCAGCTTGGCCTAAGTTGAAGCCCTGGAAATCTCGTGTGGAGACGACATCAGGCCACCTCTTCTTCCACGCAGAGTTCAAGGTGCGCCTTGAATCCTGCAACCAAACTATCCATAAATCTGAGGCATATCAAAACATCGAAATGCTCCTTCCAAAATTCAGGCAGGGTTAGTTTTATTCTGTTAGTGATTTCGAAATATAAAGCTTCTTGTCGGGAATTTCGAACTGATCATTCGAAGTTCCCGCCATTTAACTCCACAAACGTTACGTTAAATTTGAGGGAAGGCTGGAAGAACTCGCGGGCGTTGAGATGAATGACTATGGTTTAATACGAGATGGTTTTAGAGCCTAAAGATTAACCACCTGGTAGGGAAGGAGCGGATGTTAAAGAAATTGAGTATTTGTAATTTATGATTCACGAATGTAATGTCATTTTATTGTACCATGATGAAAATATCCTATGTATATTTTTAGAGTCAAGGACTCCCTAAGCTAGTGGATTATGGCAAATTATGGCCTTCAGCCGAATCATTAACCCCCCACTTGTATTTAAAGTAAAACTTTAACCGTTTGTCAGTCTTGTGGCAAAATAAGAAGCTTAAATAACCCCTTCTAAACAAATAAGGTATGAATTCCCTCCCCTTTGCCAAGGACCTATTAGGAAGTGCGGGAAATCAAAGTTTTCGTCGGAGCTACGGAGCTCAGATCGGTCTCTTTTGCCTAATCTCCCCAGCTCAAGTAAGTGGTCTCCAATTGTTGTCTCTCTCCCCCTTTTGTAACCAGGTCGGTTTCCCTATAGTTTTTGCAAGTGTAATGTGAGATTTGTATCTATGTATATTTAGCTGATCCTTGTGATTGGGGGTCAGTGTTATTCATTAAATTACGTTAGAAAGCCTTGGTATGCCGTCTACCAAGGTATATTGCTGAAATTGTCTGTATTTTTTCTTAATTTGAGTCCGATGTGGACTTAGTGTTTTTGGGAGTACATGAGATTAATTCAAGTCTGATATTTCTTTTAGTAAGCAGAGTAAATGTTTTGTTATGTTATTCCCTTTCTTAAATAACTATTTTTGCAATAAAATTGCTAAAGTGTAGCTGTATTTTGTTGATTCCTGGAAGGTTTTGGGAGTCTTACCTCTTCAAGGTCTTGCTATCCACCCCTTAACATCGGGCTTAGAACTTAATATATATTTGTCGAAGTGAAATTCACGACACTTCTTAAAGTTCGAAATCACTTGCTGGTCCATGGGGTGTAGGAGATGGGTGGTGCTAGGCAGAAGATGGAGAACCTTTCAGAATCTTCCTCGAGGCTAGTGGTGTGAGAAGGGACATTGTCCAACACCAGTAGGCATTTTAGAGGGAGGCGGTTCTCTTCCAAATATTTTTCAGTCTAGCCGAAACAAAAGTTTACCCACTTGGTGAACAAGTGTCTTGTTACCCAGGCTTTTGTATTAATCCTCCACAACACCAAAAGCCTCTCCTTAATCCTTTTGTAGGCCTTCAAGGCTCGGGGAGTATCCGAGTAATACACCAGAAGAGGCATCACCTTACAATCCCCACTGGTATTTGTGCAGAGTGCAATAATAAGTTTGTCCTGCATAGTCTTATGCCCGGGTAGCTTCTTTTCTTCCACCGAGATGTACGTCCGACGAGCCATTTCATTCTTTTTTAAAAAAAAAAAAAAAAAAAAAAAAAAAGGTTTCCTTACACCTGAAGACTTTTTGGATAATGTAGCCTTCCTGGAGAGTCAACTTGTCAAATGTCATAGCAAAGGTCACAGCTGCTTACGTGTCTAAGCTGACAGCCTCCCCATGTCGCACCACCGAATGAACGCCAGTCCGTCTCATAAATTTTCCAAACCACGTGGCACCCTGAGAAGCCTTGAACTCTAAGAGTGCCAGCTTCGATGTCCCTTCTCCTGCTTCGCCTTCAGCCTGAGCATGCACGAGATCACCGAAAATAGCGCAGGCCTTCTGGCTGATTACTCTTTCGGTGATCGTGTCTCCAGCGATTTTCTTCCTTATCCTTAATCCAAATAATCAGCAGTCTCTCCACATCATCATGGACGTGGCTCCTCTTGCTGGAGAAAACACCCACGCCCTTAGGAGATGTTGATACTTTGATGGCATCCTTCTATTTTAGGATGGTTTCTATCATAAACAGATTTCAGTCATATTCCTTAACGTTCACATTTAACCGCATGTCAGCCTTGTACTTCTTGATTATCTTGATCTTCATCTCCATAGAAAGCATCCTCTTCTTTCTCTGCACATCAGCAACTTTCGTTGTACCCATGGCTGATAAGGTACGAGTTGATTAATGCAACATGATACAGTTCAGTACATAAAAGCATGGAAGCGATATCACAAACACGAATTGAATTTTAACAATAGCCTTCCCGAAAAGAAATGAGCGAGAGACACCGATACGTAGATACGTGATGGTGTAGATGCTAACCAATAGGAGAGCAGGATATTATGGTAGTAACTAGCATCAGAGTAGGGAGATAACCATTGGGAGTGTGGGAGGATGGTGGCTAGTTTACAGCTGGCGGCGCGCGAATTTTAAGATTAGCCTTCGTGGTCGAGTGAATCTCGTACCGTATCTTGTTTCATAGCATGAAACATTTTGCACAATATGAGTCGGAATCCGAAAAATCTTCACATCTAGCATCGCAGTGTGAAAATTTCGTAAGCAGAAGCTTTTGTACTGAGAGGCATCACGTTTGTGTGTGCGTATATATATGTGTGTGTATATATATGTGTGTGTGTGTGTGTGTGTGTATGATATTTATATGTGTGTGAGTGTGTTTGTGTGTGTGCGTGTGTGTGTGTGCGCGCATATAAATGCACGTATATGTCTGTGAATATATATATATATATATATATATATATATATATATATATATATATATATATATATATATACATATATATATATATATATATATATATATATATATATATATATATATACATATATATATATATATATATATATATATATATATATATATATATATATATATATATATATGTGAAGCTTCAAGTCTCCTCCAGAAGTTAATTGTAGTGAGGCCAATGTAACTTATATGCACTTCTCTTTGGGTCATCTTAATTTGAAACACACGCTGGTCATAAACTCTTTGGATACTCTGGTCGCAATACTGTTTATCATCACAATGGCAGCCAATTAGTAGGGCTTGCAGTAGATCATCGGCAATAATTTTTTCATGGGGCATTTGGTTTTACTTCAAAGGTGTTTCTTCTTCTTGTATGTAGCATTATATTTTCTCAGTTATTCTTTGAGTTTGTACTTTGTGTGGTAAAATTCCTCCATTTTGTTCTTTATAATTTCCTTTTACAATGTTGCCTAATTATCCTCATGGACAGCTTTCTAAATGCTGCAGTGGGAGAAGACCCTCTAGATACAACCACCGTTATGATTTGCTTTGTTTCATGAACGGAGTACGTTGGTGAACAAGTTTTCCCAATTCAGAAATGCATTGTACTTCATATCGCTCTCTGGTTTGAAAGATGAATTTGACGGAGGTCTTGAATGACTAACCTGGTGGTTCACAATTTGTCAAGATTATATCTAGTACACTACCTTGACCAATCTGTAGGGTGGGATGTTTTTTGGGTGAAATAATAGGTCTTAATGGATTTTAGTTGCATGGAAATAAATTGTATATATATATATATTTATATATATATATATATATATATATATATATATATATATATATATATATATATATATATATATATAATAATGCAATGAATTAGTGATTATTTTCAGACCCTGCAGCTGGTTTAAGAAACAAATACTTTTTTCTCGCAAAGTAAATTACTTTTATCAATTATGTATTCAGAAGGAATATAAATGGTTTTGATATATCTAAAAATAAATAAAGTTTCTTGTAAGATAAAATGAAATGAAAAGGGTAAACGCGTAGAAAAGAAAATATTCAAATAATTCCTTGAAGGTATTTATTCATATTCAAGTCCCAATATTCTTAGACTGTAATGTAAGAACATTAGCATCTCACTGGTTTCACCTTTCAGTAGATTTATTTTCGGCGAGTAAATAGTGACCTCCAACACTAAGTAATCAATGGTTCGCTTCCAACACAAGAGGGAGAGGGTTGTGGCAGGCAAATATTTCCGGGCAAAAAGTGCCATGATAGGAAATTCAATTTTATTTAATCTCCACCTCTGCAAAGGATTCTCACAATTTTCTATATTCTTCAAAGAAATATAATTGGACATTTCATGTTCTGATAAAAAAAAATTATTCCCTGTTTCGCTACTTGCCGTATCGCATCCTTTTTCAGCCGTAAACTCAATTTTTTCTTGTTTTTTGGGAAGGAGTTGGTAAATGTTGTATGGATATTTTTGAAATGTGATAGTTCTTATAAACTGATCTTTGTGTATCACAGTAAAAATTCCAAAGGTTCAGTATCTAAGTCGTAAGACATTATTAAAAAAGAAAAAAAAATACGCATGACAAATGCTGATTTTGCAACTCTACACGAGATCTGTTAGTCAAGTATCAAACTTGTCCTGTTCTTATTTATTCTAAACACAACTATTTAGCGTTGTGAATGATCTCAATTTCTTTAGAAATAATGATACTCGATATATTAATATCTATAGATTATGCTGATACTTAAGTCGTAAAACAAAATATTTACTTTTTATCAGTTTTGGCAATAAAAATTATGTTGCAAACATACGAATTCCAAAGACTCATTTTCAGAATCAAAATTTCATTAGAATACGTCGATTCCGATACTAATTCCGATACCAGAAAAAGTTCCGATATTTTGGATTCTTGATTCCGATTCCGAGTACTCGTCCTATCAATATATATATATATATATATATATATATATATATATATATATATATATATATATATATATATATATATATATATATATATGTTATGGTCAGCTATTACACAACGTAGATTATGTAAAATCTACTTCAATGACTTATTCCCTTGTTAAGTAATTTAACAAAGAAAATAGCAAAATAGTAACAGTGAA
>NC_090725.1:246126049-246128549 GCF_036898095.1 Palaemon carinicauda | reverse complement strand
TAAGTTATATTCTTGTACTCTTGGAGCAACCCAAAATTATTCGCATTGCCCGGTTTAGCAAAACTTCCAAAGATCTCAGGTCCCTTTCAGGGTAATTTATCAGTACAGGCGCTGCATAGTCAATAGCTGGTCGCACTGTGCTGGTGTACACCATCCTCAAGACAGGTATTCCTGCACCACTGCCTCGATTTGCTAAGACTTGCAAGGGCCTTAATCTTGCCAGACACACGTTTTTTAAGTGAACAATTTCATCTTTGGTTTTATTAAAACTTATGTACATGCCAAGATACTTGTAACAGTTTATCTTTTCCAACATCTTTACGAGGATGGGGCTCTAATGAACAGTGGGAACTGCTTCCCACTGGACCTCGGTGCCCAATTGTTGATCCAACTAAATTATTCAGCACTTTTTCTTTTCCTTTTTGTTATTTCTTTTATTCTTCCATCTCTTCCTTTTGGACTTGAACTTGTTGATGACTTTGGCTTGTTTGATTATACTTTGGCTTCTTAGAATTTGGCACAGTGTGGGATGGACGGTATTCCATCTCAACCTGTACCAATTTAGACGCCATCACCCTCTGGCAGACCCCATTGGGTGCAAACCAAGTCTGTTAAGAGTCGGGTTCCAGTGATCCCATATTTGCGGGTAATGGATGACGCCAGGCATTGAAGTCGCTGGTGGGAGGGGCTAACTCAAACTTCCCTATTCCTGTTTTCCTGAGGCTAAACTAACACTTCCCTATTCCTCTTTTTCTGAGGCTAAACTAACTAGTTTAGCATTTCAATCTCGTGAAATTAAAGCTCTGCTGATGGACCTTAATGCTTATGGAGGTGTAGATCCGAATGTTAATTTTCCTTTGACTTCAAAAGCTACATTATGTTTATTTTTGAAAAAGAAATTCGGGCGGTTAGGACCATGGAAAGGGTTACTTTTAAAGAGGCTCATAAAAGAGCTCTTGAAAAGCCGGTAAGACCAGGGCAACCTTTTTCAATGGTTCTTAAGAAAAACTTACCAAAGCACACGGACAAAAACTATATCCCTACTTCTAACTTAAAGCAACATATGAAAGTAGTTAAAGAGGTTGAAAGTCCCATTGAAAATTTATATCCAGAAATTGTGGAAAAATCAAAACAGATACTTAAAGATCTAAAACATATTCAAATGCCATCTACTCCCATTCTAAACAATAGTACAGTAGGCCTCCACCATATGACATTAATCCGTTCCGGAGTTGGTATCGTATGGTGAAAATGTCGTATGGCGAGCAATAGAAAAGCTAATGCGTGCAAAACCCCAGGTAAAAACATTGAAAATTAGTATGTAACAAAATAGTATAGTAAGCACTGTACTAAAGTATACTTATATATGATATACATGTACTGTACAGTATATAATTAATTAACATTACAGGATAATTAAAAATTATATAATGTACAGTACTGTAAAGGAAAAATTTAATATTATTTACCTTTGGAGTGACGTGACTTGAGCTGGTAGTGGGTGGAGGCAGAGAGGGGAGGAGACGGTAGATATAAAAACGTATCAATGCTAATTATGTTATGTACACTTAATAATAAATTTATTCTTACTATTAAACACTTAAAATTGAAAATGCTTTTTTTATTATTTTTGTCTTTTGAAATTTTCTTTGATTTTTTTTTCTAGAACTTAAAAAATTACTCTTTTTTTAGGTTTTTTAATGGAATCACTATTATCATCTTTGCTTTCTGACACTTCTCTTTTGGAGAAATATCTTTCCAAAGAAGCCTGTTTCTGACGATTCCTCAACATATTTCTTAAATGACTCATACACTTGTCATTAACACTCTCCATAAGACGACTTGTGTGAAGTTTTTCTGGGTGTTTCTTTTCAATTGAACTCGTAAGGTTTCCATACCAACCGATAGCTTCCTTTATTTCTGCCGATGTCGTTTCTTCAGTCTCCCCCCTGTCCTCGCCATCACTAGAGCTGTGCTCTTCTTGAATGATGGTCAACTGCATTGCCTCCAACTCCTTCAAGTCTTCAATCGTAAGCTCCTCCCTGTGCTCCTCGATAAGGTTATGGACGTCAGCCTCATCAAGAACAAGCCCCATGGACCTCCCGATTGAAATTATTTCCTCAACATCACCCTCAGGGGCAGGATCATCAACGGCCTCGTTTTCGGTTGAGAGATCGAAACCTTCGAAGTCTCGTTCTACCACAACAGCTGGCCACAGTTTCTTCCATGAGGATTTCAAGGTGCGCCGTGTAACCTCAATCCAAGCTTTGTCGATCATTTTCAGGCATTGAACGATGTCAAAATGCCCCTTCCAAAATTCACGGAGGGTGAGTTGAGTGCTTTCGGTCACTTCAAAGCATCTTTTGAACAGATGCTTCGTGTAAAGCTTCTTAAATTAGGCAATCACTTACGGGTCTATAGGCTGGAGGAGAGGGGGGTTGTTTGTTGGCAGATAGAGAACCTTGATGAAGGAGAAGTCAGGATGAATGATGTCCTCGAG
>NC_090725.1:246093549-246121049 GCF_036898095.1 Palaemon carinicauda | reverse complement strand
ACTTTGTTCTCAAATCTACTAAAATTGTTGGAGATCGGTTCATTGTCATACCAAGACTCGTGTCCATACAGTAACACAGAACTCACTAAACTGATAAATAGCCTGTTTTTTTTATATATATATAATTTCAGGCGATTTGATTTCCAAATTCTACCTAACCTGGCCATTGTCTAATTTGCTTTTTCCAATTATATATATATATATATATATATATATATATATATATATATATATATATATATATATATATATATATATATATATATATATATATATAACTTGCTAGCTAGGATATAACCATACTTGTAAAAGCAAAATGCTATAAGCCCAAGGACGCCAACTGGGAAAAATAATCCAGTGAGGAAAGGAAAGAAGGAAATAAAGAAACTACCGGGGAAGTAATGAAAAATTAAGATAAAATATGTTAAGAACAGTAACAACGTTAAAACAGATCTTTCAAAAAAAAAAAAAGAAAAAAAAGCGTAACAGAAATCTGCTAGAATAGTGTGCACGAGTGTACCCTCAAGACTCCCTTTCTTCTATCGCGGAAGGATACTTTTATATATGTTCCGGAACCATGAAACATTGTAGGAGGTTATAACCTTGGTTATAACGTGCCCCTCCATGAGGCTGTAAATCTACTTTTACACTATTGCGTTTTGCCAACGCAGATAGATGCGTTCGCGGCTCCGCAGTTTTGGCACCGCAAAAACGGCGGTGGTTTTCTAAATGTTGCGCACGTTGCTGCACACATCTGCGTTATGGATGGAGATTTGTTTATTACCAGTCTATGAAGAGAGGAATGGATAAAAGGAAGAGTGTTTATGTCTTTATTTGGCCTATTTAACAAGAGATAGGAAAGACATGCCGAATCCATTAGGTTCAGCATTTGAATGGCCAGCAAGAGATATAAGGTATATTTACTAACTCAAAAGTTTTGTTCTCAAAGGAAGGTCGAAAATTTGAAAACAAAAATAAAATAGAACATCTTAGAATTGCCGGTTGGAATATATAAAAACCGAAATAAGCTAGAAAAAAAGGCCTGTGGTAGTATTTCAGTTGCTTTTCCGGGTGAGACAGGGGAGCGAGAAGTATTCTTCGCATCTTTGAAAACATTAGAATTTATTTGTTCCCTAAAAGTGCCTTTTAGTTTGGAGAGAGGTTAGTGTTTTTATATGATTGTACGAGTTGTACTATTGCAGAGACAAAACATTCACAAAAAGTTAATACAATATCTGATAACACAAATATGCAACCCATTATTTTATATTACTAGTTAATTTACATGATTTGAACATGATGGAATGTTATGATGTGGTCAAATTCTACCTTGTAGTCTTCGAGACTTATCCCACAACTCCGGTTGCGTCTCAATTAAAGATATGAGGGGATCTATATCGATTCCACATTCCAGGTGGTAAGACGTTCAAATGTGGACCTATATCGAATATATTAGTTCAGGACGCCGCTAAGTTTGTTGGCTGTCTGCGTCACCACGACGCATAGTGTGAACGGGGCTCATTCCCTGGCGTCAGATGAAATAGCTGACAGCAACACAGGTGCTTCAGCCTACCCGTGATTGTTATATGCTTCCACATCAGCAGTCGCCTTCCTGCTCATATCGGTATGCTAGCACACAAGAAAGATAAGCAAAAGTGGAAAAATAAAAGGTTTTCACCCGTCAATATTATGTAGCTTGACAGTCCGATGCACGGGGAGATGTTTGCATGATATCATGTTATAGGTTGTTAACCCCTTATCCAGCTAAAGCAGTGTACCCGTATCACACTCTTCTATTGTAGATCGAAACAATGTTATCACTTTTAAAGTCACTCTCCTGTTATGCAAGAAGTTTTAATCAATTTTTCTTGGCCTTTTTTATAATATTCTAAATCTTTTTGTTTTCCGTCAGCCATAATGTCCATTTCCTTACAGTTTTCCATAATGTGTTTTGATTATTATTTTTTTTTCTGTAATCCTTCATTAGTATTAAGCAGGTATCAATATTTTACATGTTATATATAATTAGTTCTGAAATATATGACTTAATGTTTTCCAGCTGTTTTAATAGATTTTGCTGTAGGGCCATTATGTTTTGGAAGTAAAGTACCCGTAGTTTCAAGTTTGGTTTAATAATCTTAATGGATTGTTCCTTCATATTAAACCTTTTTTCCTAGGGGTGTATACGTGACTTCCATTATGTGTTCAAATTAATTGCTGAAACGTGATAGTAAAACATAACAGCAATTTTCATACCTTTTGAAAGGTTTTATTCTTTCGGTTAAGAGGAGATATAGGAAATTAAAGGATAATGAGCCCATGTATTCTGAGCAATTGATAGATTCTCTTTAACAGCAAGGAAACATATTGTTCTCATATTATTTAATGGGTGGCCTATTGACGTTAATTATTATTATCATTATTCTTATTATTATTAATACTCTTATTATGATTATTATTATTATCATTTTTATTATTATTATTATTATTATTATTATTATTAGCTAAGCTACAACCCTTGTTAGAGAAGCAGGATGTTATAAGCCCTAGGGCTTCAAAAGGGAAAATAGCCCAGTGATGAAAGGAAATAAGGTAAAACTATATTAGAAGTAATAACCAATTGAAATAAAATATTCAAAGAACAGTAGCAACATTAAAATAGTTCTTTCATATATAAACTATAAAAAGAGACTTTATTAGCCTGTTCAACATTGAAACATTTGCTCCAAGTTTGACTGATTCATCTACTTGATTTGGAAGATCATTCGACAACTTGGTCACAGCTGGTATAAAACTTCTAGAATGCTGTGTAGTATTGAGCCTCATGATGGAGAAGGCCTGACCATTAGCATTAACTTCATACCTAGTATTACGATCAGGATGGTCTGTCCGGGAAGATTTAAATGTAAAGATTGGTCAGAATTATGAAAAATCTTATGCAACATGCATAACGAACTCACTGAACGACGGTGCCATAGATTAATATCTAGATCAGGAATAAGAAATTTAATAGACCGTAAGTTCCTGTCCAACAAATAAACCGTCTTTAAAGCTATAATTTACTGAGCGAATTTTGCCGTTCTGCCAAGGTACCAAAATATGGGATAACTTGACCTAACCAAATGTTTAGTGGCATTCTATTGGCGAGGCGATAACGTTGGTGTAATATATGGGTATTTCTGTACCTCTAGAACGACTGACTTAGACCTAAAGGTTATTTTATAACAGTAATTAGCAAAAAAGAAAATATAATAATACTGTAGCCTTCAATGGCTGAAAATAACATAAAAGAGAAGTTAGATGTAACAAACAAATTGCAACATATAGGAAAACAACACTGAAAGTTTGCCGACTATATATTTTTGTAATATTGTTAACCGGTCGAGGTGGGAGGAAGGTTCCATCAATAATTCAGCGACATTTATCGATGAGTGACGTGAATGATGTTTTGCTCGTTTTATTCGTATGAAAGCATAATGCGTAATTCGTACAGCCATTGGATTAAAAATTATCTTGACACAGCCAACTCTCTAAATGTTATGTAGTTTGGAAATTTCGAAATCCCTAAATTATAAAAAGATAAAAAAAAATCCCTAAATCATTGTAAGGTGTGATATATTTCTTTTGTAATAAAGTTTGTAGTTTCTCGTATATGTAATTTGTTAATGACTTTGTTTTTCGTTTTATCTTTCAAAGCCTACTAGTGTTTGTTATCGGACATATTTTCAACTTCACATTAAGCCCTTGAATCTCACAAGACGTATTTTATGTCCTGGATTATTAATTCACCTGTAGTTAGATTTTCGACAATCTTTGTCTCAGGGAGTGTGTTTGTGGTTGACATCAAAGATCTTGGTTGACATTAGCTCTTGATTACATCGGAACGTAAATGGTATTAGACAAGGAATACACGGGCAGGATATATAAATATAAATATATATATATATATATATATATATATATATATATATATATATATATATATATATATATATATATATATATATATAAATGTGTGTGTGTGTGTGTGTGTGTATGTATATATATATATATATATATATATATATATATATATATATATATATATATATATATATATATATATATATATATGTATATATATATTATATTATATTATATTATATTATATTATATTATATTATATTATATTATATTATTAAACCACAAATACTTCTTTGATATCGAACTCACACTGACTGGGGATCTGCTTTTCAGGATTCGAACCTATACCTCTCAGTCGAATGAAAATTGATTCTGATGATTAGGTTCGAATTCTGGCCCTTGTTGATACACTCATAAAAAAGAATTGCACCCTGGGTTTATGATACCAAGATAGAGTGAATTCGATATTAAAAAGTGTTTGTGATGCAATAGTATGAAGGCCACGTGTTTTTTGACAAAACTATCACTCAGACAGACACACACAAATACTGTATATATATTTCTATATAGAATTATATATATACTATATATATATATATATATATATATATATATATATATATATATATATATATATATATATATATATATATATATATATATGTATATATATATATATATATATATATATATATATTGATTTATTTATTTATATGTATATATATACTATATATATATATATATATATATATATATATATATATATATATATAGTATATATGTACATTATATATATATTTTTGGGCTCAAGCCATGTCGTCCTGATGGAAGTTCCTATAGGGTAGCTTCCTAGGGTATATTACAACTACGGCGATATTCCCAGAGAATTTACCTTAAGGTACCAGAATTCTAACTCCTGGAGCGAGTATCCCTCGTGAAAGGGATATCGCGACATATCAGAGGACGTATTCTAGACACGTCACATGGCAATCTACAACCTGAACAGAGATTTCGTCTCGTAGGAGGGAGATTGACGAGATACGAATTCGGGAAAGAAAAAGGGGAGCCGCTCCCAAGGCTTCCCTATCCCCCGATTCGTATGCGTGCCTGGCGCCAATCCTGGCGCCATCTGTATTCCTTTTTGCGTAGCTTAACAACTCGGTGTTTTTTCCTGTTTTTCTCGCAAATCTTGGATTTATTCAGCTTTTCATGGCTTCTCCGTCTTCGTTGGCCTCGGATAAGTTGAGTATAGTGTCTGTTATGTATAAATGTAGGCTCTTGGTAAAATTTTGAGTGATTAATAGAATTAATCTTTGACACAAGAGCCGTAGCCTACCAGAGGTGTCCTGGACACTGTCACTCGCTAGGTATAAATTAGTTAGTCAGAGTGACATTCCTGGTTGTTTTGCTTAATAAATTTTAGCTATTTAGCTTTACATAGGATTTCCTTTCGTGCTTAGTATTATTTGGCGAAGTATTCGCCATTCTGGCCTACGCTAGGCCATGTAGCCTAGTCGTTTGGACCTAGTACTTAATGCATGATTTTGGTTTTTCCGAGTGTAATTAAAATTTTATTGAAGCTTTAGGCTATATTTTATACATTTTAGACTGTGTGGAATATTTCCAAGATTGTATACGTGAGAGTTTCGGTGAATTAGGTAATCGATTCTCTTGGTGCCTAGGCTAATTGCTTATGGAGCCTTAGTATACTTTATCATACTCCCCGGTTGCTTTCTTTTCTTCGGAGAAGGTATGCAATCCCTTTCCCTCTGTTTAAGCCTTGGGCTTATCCCTAAGTGGTTTTTTCCGAATTTATTTTCGATAAAACTATACTAGGGTGTTACTTTACCTTCCTGTTCCAGCAAAGTCTGGTTCAAAGAGGGACAGAACAACAGAGTTTTTAGTCTGAGTCCGTGTTGTCTGACTTGGGGCAGAGTTCCCCTCGCTGACCTAACACTTACAAAGGGAGCTTAGCTCCCTTAGGTCACTACCGAAGGTTTCTGTAAGTTATGATTCCTTCTTTTGTGATCAACCAGACTAAGTCCTGTTGCTGTTCTCGGGGGAGGATAAAATCTTCCTTTGGGAGTAGCAACGCCTTCCTTGCTTTGGTGCTCTGGAAACTGGCAAGTATTGCTGGCCCTTTCCCTTAGATCTCCCTTAGGCTAAGACAAAGTTCTTGGCTGCTGGTGATCTGTCACTAAAGCAAGGTTGGCAGGACCCTCTTCTCCCTTCCCCCTCTATCTCCGTAATGGCCTAGCCATTACTGTACTGTACCTTGCCGGCCGGCAGAGCTGGCCGGCAGGGGTATTACTGTACTGTACGTCATTCTACTTCTGGACCTAGTATAGGTTGGGATGTGGAATTGACTAAGCCCATTGCCGGCCGGCAGAGATGCTGGCCGGCAAGGGTCTTATGTTTTCGAGTGCTGCCCGGACCTCTCTTGGTCCCTCATCCATGCCTGCCGGCAGAGCCGGACGGCATTGGTCAAAGAAGCCTGAATTAAGTTTCTCCCCTTCCTTATATGCACTCTTTCGGTTGCCGGGCTTGGGGGGTTGTGTACACTCTTATCCCGGCATCCATTCTATTTTCTTCTAGTGCTGTACCTGTCCCGGCTGCCGGCCTATGAGGCCGGCGGCCGGGCAGGTGTAGTCTTCTGGTTCTTTTGCTGCCGGCTGGCATCGGTCTTGTACCTTTGCCGGCCGGCTTATGTCAGTCCTTGTCTGCCGGTCACCAAGAGCGTGGCCGGCAGCTGGGTACTACCTTGTGTAGTTGCTGGCCGGCAGTCATTGCCGGCCAACACTGGCTGTTGCCGGCCGGCAGCTGCTGCCGACCAGCACAGGCATTTGAACCAGAGTGCTGCCGCCCTATAGCTGTTAAGTAGTATACTTTAAAGCTAGTTGTGGTGTGTGCCGGCCGGCAAAGGCAGGCCGGCACACATCCTCCTATACTGTACTAGTATTCTTCTGTATAGCATATACAGTAAGAAGAAAACTATAGTAAAGGTTTAGGTACAGCACTGTATCTTCTAACACTATTGTGCTTTCTTGCACAGCCCTTTGCTGTTGCCCTCAGATAGGAAGCAGAGTTCTTCCCTGTCTATTATCCAGGATTTTAAAATCATTGCCTAAGGTGTGAGCTCCACCTGTTTCCTCTGGAAACCTTGCATTGGTTACTCTAGTAGAGATAAACCATTTTGATTTTATTATCTGGAAGGCTGCAACAATGGGTTGTGAGGGAAACACAAGTGTGTGTCTTTCCTTTCTGAATTGTTATGCTATACTATGCATATCCAGTGATACATAGTTCACTTGATACTTATGGAAATTTCTTCTCTTTACAGAAGGACACTCCGAAGTGGGGAAGTGCTTTCTGCAATGTCAGCAGCAAGAACCTCTGCGGACATGAGTTTTGTAGGAGACACGCAGCATACGCTGTCTCCAAGGATGATCTCCGGTATTGGGACCCTCAGGTATGTACTGTGTGCACTAACCTGATTAATGAGACATTTAAATAGCTAGGAAGAAGCTTTGTACCTGGGTAAGGGGCTTCCAAAAGAACACTTCTGGCCCTTATCTTCCAAGTGAGAAGATGAGGGCGTATTTTTTCCCTAAGGCATCAGCTGATGCAGTGATTCCCCAGCCTCAAGAGGAGATCCCCTAAGTTCAGATCCAGGTGGATGCTGAAGTCGCGGTTGCGATGCAAGACATCCAGCTAAATGACAGGATATCTGATGTGGACGGGTGTCAGGAGGAAGACCTCCTGGCAGAAGCCCAGGATGAAGTTCAAGCCCCTCTACATCGGCCGGTCTCCCAGTAGAGCTGGGACAGGCCCTCTCTTCTATTGTTGGAATGATCCAACAAATGCAGAAGGAGAATCAGGAGAAGGCGGCTGCAATGGAACTGCGAATGCAGGGCCTTGCAGAATCTCATGGGCCCCAGAAAAAGCTCAATGTGAAAGACCTTCCCTTGTGCTCAGATGCTAACCCATGGAGGTATGCTGAGCACATGCCGATGACGACTGGAAAGATCGTCATCTCGGATAAGCTGGGCTCAGTTCCCCTGGAGGGTGGAATTCTGGCCCAGCAAGGCATCATATCCGGACTGTTATGTCCGGCTGAGGAAGGAACCAGCTTCAAAGGAGGAGACAGAGCCGATGGAGGTCATAGTGATGGACCATGCTAAGGCTCAAGCTCTACTTTCATCCTCGATGAAAGAGAGGGGCTTCTCTAACTCAAAGGTAGCTGCATTGAATAGGAAGCTCCCTTCCTTTGTGTCCTCGCCTACTAGAGCCTTCCCCCTTTTTACAGAAAGGGTTTCTGGCTGTACTAAAAGCAATCGAGGCCGGCAAGTCTTGCCCCTCCCTAGAGGAGTGTAAACCCTTGTCGCTGGCCCTGCCTATGGACCACGAAGACTGGAAGGACGTCCATCTTACGTTCTCAGTGGGAAAGTTGGAGGCTGATATTGCCGGACGTCAGTTCGGCAAGGACCTCCCTAAGCTGTCTGACTTTCTTTTGCGAAGTGAGTTCGATACAAAAGAAAGACTGACTGCCTCATTGTCTCTTCAGACTACTCTCGAGACGATGGCAAGTGACCCCAAGGTCCATGAAATGTTCATGGTAGTGGCCAAGCCTCATCTGGCCACAGTGACGAAGGACCTTTATGGCTTCGTCAAGGCAAGGAGAGCTTGTAGGGAGTTCGTGTTTACCTCGGCTACGGTGAGGCACGAGCTAAAGAAACTAATCTCCTCCAACATTTGGGGAAAAGACCTTTTTTCCCTACCGACTTGGTCAAAGAAGTTTTTGATAAAGCCGCCTTGGAGAATAGAAACCTTCTCCAGAAGTGGGGCCTGGCTATCAAAAGAAAGTCTTCCCCGGATGAGGGTCCTCAACCAAAGAGGAAGACTATGAGGACTAGGCTACCGTCTCGGCCAGCCAAGTCTCTTAGACAGCAACAGCAACTGCAATTGCCATTGCCCCCAGTGCCCCAGATCGTGGCACAAACCCCGACCACCTTTCAGTGGGTACCCCAGGCCGTGTCGACACAGTCCACGGCATTCACCCCAGCGTTCGAAGGGCAGTCTACTTCCTTTCGAGCTAAGCCTAGAGGAGCAGCCAGAGGCTCGTCTAGACGCCCCTCAAGGGGAAGGGGATTCAGGGGTGGTCGTGGTCAGGAAGGCAAGACCTCAGGACGGCAGTCCAAGTGAGGTGATACCGGTAGGAGGGAGACTTCTGAAATTTCGGGATCGGTGGACCTTCGATCCCTGGGCCCACAGCCTACTCAAGAATGGACTGGGCGGGAGCTGGTACAGCACTCCACCCCCGTACCTTCGGTTTTTCCAACACTCCACCCCCGTTATGGAGGAGTACGTTCAAGAACGGTTGGAGAAAAAGGGTGAAGCCCATCAATTTCTAAGGGAGGCTGTTTTGTGTTCCCAAGAAAGACTCGGAAAAGCTCAGAGTCATTCTGGACTTGTCGCCACTTAACAAGTTCATAGTGAATTGCAAATTCAAAATGCTAACACTGCAACACATAAGGACCTTACTGCCCAAGAAGGCATATTCCGTCTCTATAGACTTGTCAGATGCCTACTGGCACATTCCAATTAGCCATCGAATCTCCCCCTACCTAGGGTTCAGGCTACAACGAAGACTATACGCCTTCGGAGCCATGCCATTCGGGCTAAACATAGCCCCAAGGATTTTTACGAAGCTTGCGAGCGTAGCTCTCAAACAATTTCGCCTAAAGGGAATTCAGGTAGTAGCCTACCTGGACGACTGGTTGGTGTGGGCAGCATCCGAGACAGAATGCTTGCAAGCTTCCAGTCAAGTGATCCAGTTCCTAGAGTACCTAGGCTTCAAGATCAACAGAAAAAGTCTCGACTTTCTCCATCTCAAAAGTTCCAGTGGCTAAGATCCACTGGGACATTTTGTCACACCGTTTCTCCACCCCGGCGAAGAAAAGGAAGGAGATAGCGGGTTCTGTCAAGAGACTTCAAGATTCCGAAAGGATATCAAGACACGAGCAGGAGAGAGTACTGCGCTCTCTCCAGTTTGCTTCGATGACAGACCCAGTGCTAAGAGCACAGCTAAAGGATGCAATCGGAGTTTGGAGAAGTTATGCATCAAACGCGTGAAGAGATCTGAGAAGACCAGCCGCTTTGGCTAAGTACTCTTCTCAGGCCTTGGTTCCAAGCCAGACATCTAAAGAAGTCAGGTTCTTCTTCAGCCACCTCCCCCGTCGGTGACGATTCACTCAGACGCCTCAAAGGAGGGATGGGGAGGTCACTCTCATCGGAAAAAAGTCCAGGGGACTTGGTCCAGGCTATTCAAGACCTTTCTCATAAAACTTTCTAGAAGCTAGGGCAGTGCTCCTTACCTTAAAGAAAGTCTCCCCGCGTCATTCGTTCCACATAAAGTGGTAATAGACAGCGAGGTAGTTGTAAGATACTTGAATCGACAAGGATCGAGGTCACCACCTCTCAACCAGGTGATGTTGGCCGTCTTCCGATTGGCGGAAAAGAAGAAGTGGTACCTGTCGGCAGTTCACCTTCAAGGAGTCCGCAATGTGACAGCGGACGCTCTATCCAGTTTTACACCGATAGAGTCGGAATGGTCCTTAGACGCAGGATCATTCTCCTTCATTATGAATCAGTCCCAGAACTGCAGATAGACCTCTTTGCGACGAAAGACAACAAGAAGTTGCCCCTGTACGTGCCCCGTACGAGGACCCCTTAGCAGAAGCAGTGGACGCGATGTCCCTCGACTGGAACAGATGGTCCAAGATTTATCTGTTCCTTCCTCACAACCTTCTGTTGAGGGTCCTCAACAAACTGAGATCCTTCAAAGGGTAGCGGCAATAGTGGCCCACAAGTGGCCGAACACCGTGTGGTTCCTCCTGGCATTGGAACCGTAGCTGAAGTTTGTACCACTACCAGATCCAGTTCTGACCCAGCGAGTCCAGAAGTCAACTGTCTGTGCTTCATTACAGAAAACCCGGACCCTGCAGTTCATGATTTTCTCTCCCTAGCGGTGAGAAAGCGTTTCGGGATTTCGAAAGCCAGTATAGACTTCCTTGAGGAATATAAATGCAAATCTACTAGAAGGCAATATGAGTCATCTTGGAGAAAATGGGTGGCCTTTTGTCAAGGCGAAGATTCCGCAGGAGATCTTGACAGACTTCTGCTTAAACTTTTTCCCCACCTCCATGGTCAAGGGTTGGCAGCGAACACGATTTCAGCGTGTAAGTCTGCTTTGACAAGACCCATTCTATATGCCTTCCAGGTCGACCTAGGTAACAAGATCTTTAATAGAGTCCCGAAAGCCTGTGCTAGGATCAGACCTTCAGCACCTCCAAAGCCCATTTCATGGTCTTTAGACAAGTTCTTCATTTCGCTTCTCTGTTGAGCAATGAAGAGTGTGCGTTAAAGGATTTGACACAAAAGTTATTTTCCTATTTTGCACTCGCATCCGGGGCCAGGGTTAGTGAGATTGTAGCCTCTCGAGAGAGGCAGGTCGTGTTCAGTTCCTGGATGGGGAAGAACTGAACCTGTTTCCGGATCCTACGTTTCTCGCCAAGAATGAGTTACCCACCAACAGGTGGGGTCCCTGGAGAATCTGCCCTCTGAAAGAAGATGCATCTCTATGTCCAGTAGAATGCCTAAAGGTCTATCTTCATAGAACTTCAGACTTCAAGGGTGGTCAACTATTCAGGGGAGAAACATCAGGCTCAAATTTATCTCTGAATCAACTCAGAGCTAAAATCACATATTTTATTCGCAGAGCGGATCCTGACAATACACCCGCAGGTCACGATCCGAGGAAAGTTGCCTCATTCTTAAATTTCTTTAATTGTATGGATTTTGAACATCTCCGTTCATACACTGGCTGGAAGTCTTCCAGAGTGTTCTTTCGCCACTATGCGAAGCAAGTAGAGGAACTAAAAGAGATCTGTGGTAGCAGTGGGTCGCAGTGTTAACCCTACTGTTTAACTCTGCGAGGAACAGTGGTCTTAATTGGGACGATTAATTCCAGGGTGAGTGTGTAGTTACATACTGTACTACAAACTAAGTGAGGGCACTGTGTTGCCCATCCAGACTTCCATTTCCGAAGGTGAACCTAGCATAAGTGTAGACATGTGTGCCGAGCGTTTCTAACGCTAATGTCATTGATTTGTAATACAGGCTTTTATGACTTTGATACCTCGGTATCTTAAAAGTGGCATCTAATGTTTTTTCTTTCGGACAAACAAGCTCTGTTTACTATCATACTTATGCTTAAAGTTTTGGGTTATCCTCTTCTTGTATATATATATATATATATAATTGTGGTTAACCTGTCTATTTATTGCCTGTCAATAATCTGGTTCTTGAGAACCTTGCGTCTCCTTCACCTGTGTCAATTTATTGGTATAATTGAGCATTCATTCTATGTACCTTATCTGGGATAATTCTAATAGAATTGTTCCTTTATGCAAGCTATGTTGCATTGGTTTTCCTCCTATGCGGATATAAAACCTTTGTGCGGAAAACTGGTCGATATTTCATATTGACGCAGTGGTCCTTTACAAACTATGCTTTACTTAATATAGGGCGAGACCACTATATTAGCTTGCCTGGTATTCATACATAGATATATGTACTCTTCGAGACTTTTCCAGAGTCTAGTAGGACTCTTCCCTGTAGGGGGCAGGAAGCTCTAACATAGTTTATAGTTAGTTGAAAAGATGTATAACGGTAACATCTTAGGTCTCTAGGTCTAGTCGACCGGGAAAAAATTACCTCCGGGGAGTACGGCACGTTCTGAGAATCCACAGATACAGTAATGCTCTGGTACACTTCCATCAGGACGACATGGCTTGAGCCCAAAAAACGGATTTTGAGCGAAGCGAAAAATCTATTTTTGGGTGAGATGGCCATGTCGTCCTGATGGACCCGCCCTTGCCTTTCTAAGAAAGGGCTGTAGGACCCCTCCCTACATACAGTATCTGTAGCACCTCGTGTACGCTACAAGGAATACAGATGGCGCCAGGATTGGCGCCAGGCACGCATACGAATCGGGGGATAGGGAAGCCTTGGGAGCGGCTCCCCTTTTTCTTTCCCGAATTCGTATCTCGTCAATCTCCCTCCTACGAGACGAAATCTCTGTTCAGGTCGTAGATTGCCATGTGACGTGTCTAGAATACGTCCTCTGATATGTCGCGATATCCCTTTCACGAGGGATACTCGCTCCAGGAGTTAGAATTCTGGTACCTTAAGGTAAATTTTCTGGGAATATCGCCGTAGTTGTAATATACCCTAGGAAGCTACCCTATAGGAACTTCCATCAGGACGACATGGCCATCTCACCCAAAAATAGATTTTTCGCTTCGCTCAAAATCCGTTATATATATATATATATATATATATATATATATATATATATATATATATATATATATGTATGTATGTATATATATACTGTATATATGTACAGTATATATATATATATATATATATATATATATATATATATATATATATATATATATATATAATAAATAAACACACACATTATATACTGTATATATACTGTATATATATATATATATATATATATATATATATATATATATATATATGGGTGTATGTATGTGTGTTTTCATATTATATTTGAATATATAGATATGTATATCTATATGTATGCATATATTTATAATACTGATATTTACCTGTTGATAAGATGAGGGGCACAGGTATAATAGGGGAACACTTTACTTACATTCCTACTCGTAATGCTGAATTAGAATTTTTTTTCCTTTGAAAACTTTCAAGCTTTACATCAGATATTCACCCGTGTCGTAATTATTTAACAATGTACATTTCATATTGCATATAATTATATATCTCATCATCTTCATCATGATCATCATCACCCGTTACTAGTTCACTGCAGAATAAAGGCCTCAGACATGTCCTGTCACTCGCGTCTGTTTATGGATATTTTATGCCAATTTATACCAACAACTTTTCTTAGTTCGTCAATCCACTGTCTTCTCTTCCTTCCCCTGCTTCTCTTGCAATCTTTAGGGACCCACAGTGTTATTCTTAATGTCCATCTATATTGTTTGTCATTCTCATTATATGTCCTGACCATGTCCATTTCTCTTTTAACATGTTAGGATATCCCCTACAGTACTTAAGTGTGCTCTTGTGTATCCATGTTGTTCTTTTTCTGTCTCTTAGTGTTATTACCATCATTATTCTTTCCATAGCTCTTTGAGTTGTAACTAGCTCATGTTCTAAAGCTTTAGTAAGGTTCCACGTGTCTGATACTTAAGTTAATATACTTTTCTTATTAGAGAAAGTGGCATTTTACTGTTCATTATCTTATTTTGTTTACCAAATGCTCTCCTTCCCATGCTTATCATTCTTTTAATTTCGGTCTCGTGTCCTGGGGAAACACTGTCTGTCTGTTCCATGTACGTATATGCATTAACAATCTCCAGAGGTTAGTCCATAGCCCCTATTTGTTGTTACTGCTTTTTCATTGAACATTATCTTAAGTCTACTTATATATATATATATATATATATATATATATATATATATATATATATATATATATATATATATATATATATATATATATATATATATATATATAATATGTATATATATATATATATATATATATATATATAAATATGTATATATATATATATATATATATATATATATATATATATATATATATATATATATATATATATATATATGCACCCCACACAACAAATGCAGGGCAAAGACCTCAGTCACGTCAATTCATGCTTGGGATTTGGCCAGTTTCTATCACCACGTTAACCAGTGCGTATTGATGATGGTGGGAGAATTTTGTCTAATCGCTCATAACAAACCAACCTTTTATGGGTGGCCCTGGTAGTACAGCTGATCTTGTTGATGCGCAAACCCTTTCACTATGTTAAGGTATATTTATGTGTGTATATGTGTTATATATTGAACAGCCAATGCATATATACCTTATAGATTTCATAATAGCTTGTACATCTGATTTTTCAATAAGATATAAATAGGTAGTAGGCTGGCCAGGGCAACATCCACCCGTTAAGGTACTACCGCTTGGGACTAATGGAGTCCTTTAACTGACCAGACAGTACTACTTTGGATTTTTCTTTTTGGTTACTTTTCATTTTCCCTTTGCCTACACATACGCCTAATAGTCTAGCCTGTTCTTTACCTATTCTCCTCTGTCCTCATACACCTGTCAATACTAAAGCGGGGTTTACACGGGCGAGCAGCTCGTCGAGCCTGGCTCGACAACCCTGCGTTTGAATTGATGTTCGAGCATGTAAACGGGCTATTTGGTTGTCGAGCGCGCTCGTCGAGCGGCTCGATGAAAGTCAGGCTCATCTTGACTTTTGTGGGCGGAGCTACATTGTTTGACGAGCGGTGTGAACGTGTGAACGGGTGTCGAGCATCGAACCTCAGTTGTTATTCAAACCTGCTAGAGGAAACATCATCAAAGAAATGCACAATTGCTGCCATTAATGAAAGTAAGAATGAGAAGGAAGTCGTACTTGATTTCATACATGCATATCGAGCTCATCCAGGTTTATGGAAAGTTAAATCAAAAGACTATTCCAATAAAGTAGCCAGAAACAAAGGCATAGCGGACACTCAGTCTTTCATGTGGAGTTATGGCCTTCCTCATAGTAATGAAAGGGCTGACACGATTTGGTAGATCAATGTACGTGTCTCCATCCATACGCAAATAATTGCGCCAGTCATCTGGCTCTAATTTTAAAGCAACAAGCAAGTTGGTATATGAAAATTTCTCTCTTTTGATCTTTTTTTTTCCTTCTTGGTGCCACTGCTAAAGCAATGGCTATCAAATCGTCCTGGTCGAGAGACATGTTGACGTTGTTTTAGCACGAGGCACACTGAGGCTCGATGTACTGTCTGAAAGCTCTTCGAGCCGTTCTACAAGTAGGTTCGACAACTGGGCTCGACGAGCTGCTCGGCCGTGTAAACCCCGCTTAAGATTACCAAACAATTCATTGTTCAGTGGCCTCTTTCCTCTCGGTAAGGGTAGAAGAGACTGCTTAGGTATGGTAAGCACCTATTCTAGTAGAAGGACTCCAAAATCAAACCATTGTTCTCTAGTTTTGGGTAGTGTCATAGCCTCTGTACCATGGTCTTACACGGTCTCTGTCTTGCGTTAGAGTTCTCTTGCTTAAGGGTGCACTTGGGCACACTGTTCTATCTTTTTTCTCTTCCTCTAGTTTTGTTAAAATATGAGATATATATTATAATGTTACTGTTCTTAAAATATTTTATTTTTCCTTGTTTACTTTCATTACTAGTCTTTTTTCCCCTTTTGAATCCCCTGGGCTTATAACATCCTGCTTTTCCAAGTAGAGTTGTAGCTTAGCAAGTAATAATGATATTAATAATAGCCTCATGATTGGTTTTAAAATTAATTCTTTATTTACAAATATCACCATTCAGAAACCATTGATATCTTAAAGGACCTGTTTCACATCCTGACGTTTATATCACATAGGTTTATTATCGAGCCTTTTAGAAAAGTAATCGAGCTTGCTGTCACAGGGTTATATATATATATATATATATATATATATATATATATATATATATATATATATATATATATATATATATATATATATATATATATAATATTCACAAACAAATTGAAGGAATGGTGATGTGTTCCCCCTGTAGGATCCTATTTTTTTTAATATATGCATGATCAACATGTAGAGACTTCCATTCGACACAGTAAATTGAATAAATAGCATCATGAAAACTATAGTGCAAATTAAGAAGGATATGATCACTGAAGTTTAGCAATTCAGGCATTTTGCCAACAGATGGTTACAGAGTTTGTAAACATGATTGTATGAAAGGCTAGAGTTACTACAACCGAGTAAAATTTCCACTTCACCAAATGCAAACATGCTAACTTTCGAAGAAATAATTAAACTTTCGAATTAAGTAATTAGTAGTTCTCACAACAATATAAATTTCAAGTAATAATTTCTTTGGAACCTGCATAGGAATAATTCTGGGTGGCATATGATCAAAACCTAAACTAGTCAATGTAGCTTCAGGATGATTGGAATGAGGACTGCTGAGTTTCTCATTTTTCTGCTTACTGTCAAACACGTCAAACGTAAGGGTTTCATCTTCATTAGGATAATGAGTACGAGCCATCATTTTAAACAAATGAGAAGGGTGCAAATTTGCGGTTCACCTAACATTGTTTTTTTTTTTTATTATTATTATTGCGGGATAGAGTTTTTTCATATTGAATTAGTATATATTTTCAGCTGAAACATAAACTCTCTTGAGCCACAGGTGTATTTAGTATAATTATTCAAAGCCCAATTACAGTTTTATATTATTTGATTGCGTCATTCTTTTGCTTAAGAATAATAAATGTGTCATCCACATACCTTCTATACAACACAGGCTTAAAACTTAGAGGACAATTTTCCAACCATTCAGTCTCGTGAAAACACAAGAAAATATTGGCCAAAGACAGTAATATCAAGTTCACCATGGAAGAAGAAAATGAAGGTAAAATGACCTTTTTGGACGTACTAGTCACGAAAACTTCTGACCTTAAAATAGATATGGAAGTTTATAGGAAGCCCACTTTTACTCGTCTTGGTTTGAATTTTTCAAGTCGGTTTTATATCTTATAAGAATCCAGTTTCACTAAAGTATTTTTAGTATTGTTATCGTACCAAACATTTGTTTAAGCACAATAATTACTCAAAATAAAAAGAAATTTATCCAGTTATATGTTGAAAATACTTTGAATCAAGGAGGGATGTTGGTATCAGTAGGAAAAGTGATTTGTTTGGTATAAAAGTTAGTTTGAGATAAGGCTGCGTTGTGTCCATACTTGTTGAATATCTTTATAGATGCAGTGCTATGAGGATTCGAGGGAAAAAACAGTAGATATGGGTGCAAAATTATGGGATAAAAAACGAGATTTATTAATGGAGTGTGGAGTGGGCAATGTTAGCAAAAATGATACAGTATTGATTAGGGACATTCAATCCAAACTTCAAAAACTGGTGAAATTGTTTTGTGTAGATTACTAGAATTGAAAGTTGATAGAATGATTTAAACTCGAGTAAGGGAATGATTCAAATGGAAGCCCGGAATACAGAGCAATGAATTTTGATAGGGAGGTTGTATAAAATGGAGTTGTTGTATCTTACGGTTACTTGAGAATAAAGATTAGATTTGATGGTAAGATGATGGATAAGGTGTCTCAGAATAGGCAAAGTGGACATGTTCGTATGTGTGTATAAAAGACGGGGTAGAGGCTTGAATGGGTATGGAAGCCAAGGCATACATATCGTAAAGGATTTTATGTCAAGACATCTTTAGAAAAGTAGTGCGTGGAAGTAAAATGTGAATAAAGGAAAAGGGTTGAAGTTGTTCAAATAAACTGATTGTTTATGAAGGTTTAAAATGTACTGTAGGTTAATTGTGTTTTGTATTAAATTAACCGTAGGGCACAAAGACACTTTCACGACAGCCATCCCCTTTTGCTTTGAAATCATACGCTATGAAAAATGTCGCTATTGATCCTTTAACCTTTTGAAACTGCTTATCCAACCTCTGCCAACTTCCAGTCTTCTATTTCCTTCTCTTTTGATGTTCACATTCCACTTTGCTATGATCCTCTATCATAATCTTATGATATTTTTCCATCTACTTTTTTATTGGTCTATTGATGATTGTGTGTTTTATCAATGTACGTTGTGTTGCTTTACTCCTTGCTATATATTTTATTTTATTTCCTTCTGTTTATGTATTGTAGTGTTTGCCTTTCATGTGTACATTTTTATCTTGGAATTTGAAACATTTCCCCATCACGCTAATGCATCCTTCTTTCCTCAACATATATCAAATCCACCGTTCCTACATTACTTTTACTATACTATTTGGCATTTTACTTACTTAGCTGATTGTCTTTTGCGATGTACCGTATCTAGATAAATATGTAACAACCAACGTTATTTTTGAAAACCCTTCTCTCTTGCTGCCATGTACTCATTCGCTTGGCAATATTAGCCGTTTATAAGTGATAATAGTACATAAGCGTATGTAGGAGCAGCAAATAAATAACATATACAAGTAATGAAGTAATGTTGAAGAGAATGAAGAGTAATAAAGGACATAATGTAACATACTATTATAGGAAAGTACAAAAAAATCGTGAATGTCCATTAAGAGATGACAAATATAAATTTCTGAACATGCATGAACGATAACGTAATGTAAGATTTGATTGGAAATAACGCTTGCAGGTGAAGCTTTGAACAATGAGTAACAAAATATCCCAAGAGTCAACCACATATGTGGATAAGATGTTAGATGGTACATAGAGAGGAAGGTGCTTAATAAGGCCGGATTTAAAAACGTTGAATGAGGTAATGGGAAGAGCCCCTATGAAGGGGAAAATTCTTCAAAGATAAAACAAATGATAACTTGTAAACTTATAAATTTGAAAAAATATACCAACGAATAAATGAAACAAACGGAGGAAAATAAAATACAACAATCAATAAAAGGAAGAGATGAAAGCTAATGATGATAATATATCAAGTAACAAAATAAAACAACCATCAAGCTAAGAACACAAAGATCAATAAACCAATACGGATGAAAGGGAAACAAAATAAGATAATATTAAACAGACAATAAATCACTGAAGTAATATGAACATCAAAGCATCGAAAGGGGAGATAGAAAATACGAAGTCAGCAAAGGAAGGTCACATTTGATAAAAGAGTTGAAATCTTGAATGATCAAAGGTGATATTTTATAGCACACATTATATATATATATATATATATATATATATATATATATATATATATATATATATATATATATATATATATATGTGTGTGTGTGTGTGTGTGTGTGTGTGTATGTATGTTTGTGTGTATATTATATACATACATACATACACGCGCACACATATATACACTTTGCGTACTTTTTCCGGATCCTCCCCCCACCCGGCAGAGAAATTCTGTGAGCAATGAGAAACCCTGAACTACGATTGTAAAATAAAATATGCTTGTGTACAATACCCTCAGATGGAAAGACTTTGCATGTTTTGTCTGTGTTAAAAACTGTTTTATTGTCAGTACTGTGTATTTAGAGTCTTTACTATATTTATATACTACAATACTGTCAACTAAGTTATGCAGGTGCAATACATGCAATTATCTGTACATGGGAAAATATACTGTGCAAAATACATACAGTTGAGTAAACGTTGTATATACCACACATACAGTCAAGGTAATTTACAATAATAATCAAGGCTACTGTGGTACACACTAACTCCTCTAATCTGCATAGATGCCTAATGATTACATGTGCTAGTAGAAGTAGAAATGTGGATGCAGTTAGGGCGCCCCCTGTAAGCGACACGAGTCATGATCCCCATACTGGCCTGATAAATGACGAGGGTTACTGCAGAGTTCATGACTGCAGCCAAAGAAGCTACGGGTAAAATGGAGCATTGGAGCAGTTACTTGAAATGTCAGTATACTAACGGGAAGCTTGAGGGAGATAGTGGATGCAATGAAAAGGAGGAGGATAGATATCCTGGGTGTACAGGAGACAAGATGGAAAGGAAATGGATATAATGTCTATTACAACGGGTCAGGAGAGGGAAGAAATGGAGTTGAGATCATAATAGGTAATAACTGGAAAGAAAAGGTGGTAGGAGTAAAGAGAATAAATTATGGGCTTCTAAAGATTCCTTTGATAATAAGGAATCAGATAGTAAATATAATTTCAACGTATGCCACTCAGATGGGTTGCCAAGAACGAGAAAAAGAGATTTAGATAGGAATTTTAGATAGCTATTAGAACTGTGAAAGAGGAGTAGAAGCTAATCATGGAAGCAGACATGAATGGCAGAGTGGAGAGGATGGATATGAGGAGGTACATGTAGGCCATGGATTTGGAATTCGAAATTAAGATGGGAAGTATATATTAGAGATTGTTCAGAGTTTTGAATTGGCATGCATGAATACCTAGGTTTAGAAGTTGGATAAGAAAGTGGAGGGATGGAAAGAGAAATAGATTACATCCTAGTTAGAGGAGTTTATAAAAGCAATATCATGAGCTGTAAAGTTATTTTGGGAAAGCATGTGTTAAACAATATAGACTGGTAGTGATGGGCTTTAAAGCGAAAGGTAAAAAAACCATGAAGAGAAGGAAATCTAGAATTAAGGTTTGGGACCTTAAAGGAGAAAATAGTGAACAATTTGTGATGATTGTAAGAGAGATACAACTGAAAAAGTTGAACTTAGAGAGTGGACAGGGTAACAGAGTGGAAAATATCTAGGTGGGTATGAAAGAAATGTATACAGGAGAAACAGAGGAATTAGTGGGAAGAAGCAGGGATTATGGTGTATTGAAAGGAGAAGAGTGGTGGTGGGACAGAGAGGTGCAAAAGTCAGTTGAAAGAAAATCGAAGGCATTTAAGGACTAGAAAGTAAGGCATGCACAGGGTGCAGAGTAAGGGTACAGAGAAGAGAAAACTATTCAAGGAGGAAAGTAGGCATAGCTATTGGAAGAGTAGTTGAGCAATTGAAGGAAAGGTTGGGAACAAGGGAAGGAGAGTGAGGATATCTATAAGGTTTCAAACTTGAGGAAAAGCCAAAGACAGGATATGGGACAACTGAGTCACCAAGAATAGAGATGGAAATATATCACATAGGGACAAAGACAATAAGAGGTGGTGGAGAGAATATTTTGAACAGCTATTGAAGACTGAAAATGAGAGAAAGGAATTTGTAAAATCATAAAGGGTGGATGGGCCAATGATGGAAGTACAGAATAGATGTAAACCGGTCATTAAGTAAAATGAAAAATGGTAAAAGCACCAGGTCCTTCAGTGTTTCAGATATAATGGGCAGGATACTTGCTGCAAAGGGGGAAGGATGGATGCTATGTTTATCAAAAGCAATATGGGAAGAGGAAATAATGCCTGAAGACTGCGAGGAGAGTCTAATGGTGTTTATATTTAATCAGAAAGGTAATATCATGGATTGTTGTAACTAAAGAGAAATCAAACTAACAGAGAATGGTTTGTAATTTTTTTTGAGAGGGTACTAGATGAGAGATTGTAACGATTGGGAAACAGAAGTATGGATTCATTATGGGAAGAGGGACTGTGGGTGCCATCTTTGTAGTACGTCAGGTATAGGAAAATAGGTTAGATGGAAACCTAAAGCTTTTCTTTAGATTTAGAGAAGGCTTATGATTGAATACCAAGAAAAGTGATGTTTTGGTTATTGAGGAAGAGAAAAGTCGCGGAGAAGTAGGTTAGAATGGCAGAGATGATGTACAAAAGAACAAGGACTAAAACAGCTGCTGGGGAAACAGAAACCTTTGGATTACAGCAGGGGTCAGCATTAAGCCCATTTTTTATTTGTAATGGTCTGGGAGGTGTTAAGTGAAGAGATCAGAAATGAGGAGTTGTGGGAGTTCTTATTTGCATAAGACCTGGTAATTACTGCTGAAAATGAGGAAGACTTACAAAGAAGGGTTGTAGAGTGGTAAGAGACTTTGGAGAGGGGTGTCTTGAGAGTAAATGTGGATAAGATTGAAATCATGGTGAGCAGTCAGGAAGGTAGGGACAGAATATCTATACATGAAAGTAGAGCAGGTGGAACAATTGAGATACTTGAGATCTACTTTTACGTTAGGAGGGAGATATGAGGCTGAAGTTGAGAATAGGATAAAAGCAGCTTGGGGGAAGTGGAGGTAGGTAGTGGGAGTGGTGTGCGATAAGAATATGGCAATCTAGCTAAAAGTCAAGATTTATAGCACAGTAATAAGACCAGTGTTAATTTATGAATAGGAAACGTTGGCTCTAAGACAAAAAGAGGAAGCAAAGGTTGAAGGAACAGAGATCAGAATGCTGAGGTGGATAATGAGAATATCACTACTTGAAAGATTGGAAAATTGTCAAATAAGACGAATGGCAATCATAATGAAATCTACAAGGTGATAGAGTGTCACAATTGAGATGGTGTGGGCACATGTGGAGGATGAATGGTGGTGAGGGAGTGAGGAGGTCTTGGGAGAAACCTGCTAAGAGGAGAAGATCGAGATGGAGGCAGAGAATTAGATTGAGAGGTAAGGTAAAGAAAGATACGGAGAGAAAAGATTTGGTGAAAGGAGGCCTTTGATAGAATGTATTGGACAGGGTGCATCAGGCAACCAACTGCGTAATGAAGGAATAACGGTTGGAAAGATGAAGAACGGTACATATGGTACTGATGATGATGTGTTTTGAATTACTAGACCGGTAAGATGATGGGTGGTAGTGTAGGAATCCTAGCAATTTCCTATTACTTGAAGAATGGGCAGAAGGATCAGTTGAATAATTTTCAGTTGCAAGAAGGGGAGGGAGAGACCTGGATGGAGTTGAGTTAAGGATATTGGATATTGGGCAGAAGGATCAGTTGAATAATTTTCAGTTGCAAGAAGGGGAGGGAGAGACCTGGATGGAGTTGAGTTAAGGATATTGGATAAGGGTAATGGATCAACAAATTTTTTTTTATTTAGTAGTAATTTATCTTTTAAAGGCTATTGTAATAGACAACTGTTATGTCTTGTCTTCATGTCTTCAGAGGCCTGCTGTAGAGGTAATATAGCTTCCATAAGATCTGAGTCACTTTAAAGCAACAATGTATGTGGCTCACATTCTGTTAAAGTCTTTTAAATCTGTTTACATCCTAAACATTCTACTCAGTTTTTTGATAGTCCGGTTCTCTTATTCTGCTTTGTCCCTTCTCTTTTTCTGGCAACTAGTAGCTTTTAGATCTGCATTTGTCAATTTATCCTTTATGCTTTTTACATGTTTAATAACATCATCTAATGTGTCCATTATTCCATCTGCACTAAATACAAATGCCATCTATAGGATTTTCCTGACATTACCAGCTATATTTTAGAAGTTATCGACAGCCCTAGGCCTTTAATTTATTGAGCAGACATTGACAGTTTGAAAATGTAACTAATTCATCACACTTTTCAATGGATCTTATTATATCCACAACTCTGAACAGATTCCAACAGTTCATTATTTTCACATAAGAGTCTGCAACTATAGGCATATCTGTACTTGACATCTTGAAGACCTGTCGGTATAGGTTAAATTGTATTAGATTAACTAAAGTTGTTCAATAGTGTACAATAACTCCACACATATATTGGAGCAAACAAAACATCGGAAACAGTTACAATCCAATTTTCTTTGTTACACTAGACATTCTCCTTGTTTTTCAGTATCTTGCGAGTGCTATTAACTATGTATCCCAGTTATTGGAGCAAACAAATTATCAAAACGGGCTAATTTACCTTAGAAAATTGGAATATTAATCTCATTTTCTTTGTAACTAAATATTTTAGTCGATTTGCTGGCTCATGAGTGTTGAAATTATGCTTACCATTAATTAGATGAATATTTCATTTAGAATGTCTGCATGAGGATGTCTACATTATTTAATGCAAAAGAGCTGAAATGATCTCACCAGCCGAAAGTAGAAAACTTGTACTCACTAAATAATACTTTGATCTAGAAGTTGTAAGGATTAATGTTATCAGATGACATAGAGTAGATATGTATATTTTTATCTTCCATAACGATGTCTTGAGGATATCCAGGAATAATGTCAATCTCAAGTAGTGCCCTGAACGCTAAATCATCTGTCTCCAAGTATGCTTTCACGCTTGTAGTAAATCATTTATTAAACCATTGCTTAAACAGCAGGCTGGTAACCCAGTCCTTGACATTCTGCTGCCAGAAAACGGTGAGCATTTTCCAAAAAGAACAAAGAACTAAGTCCAGCTAATCCTTCAAAGCTTTGAGCTTGGGCTGTTGCTTCTTAATTTTCGACACACCCTTACTAGCGATATATATATATATATATATATATATATATATATATATATATATATATATATATATATATATATATATATATATATATATATATATATATATATATATATATATATATATTGCCTGAACCTAAATTCACTCTTCTGGAAAAATCGGTATATGATTTAAGGCTTTCTGCCTCAACTCCAGGGAATCAATAAGTATGTTCGGCTTCCTTATGTCCTCTATGCATAAAGCCGAGGCTTATCTATCTTCACTACAACTGTCAATGTAAATCTTGATGTCTTTTGTTATTATTATTATTATTATTATTATTATTATTATTATTACTTGCTAGGAAATGCAGGATGCTATTAGCCTTAGGGCTCCAACACGGAAATAGCCCAGTGAAGAAAGGAAATAAGGAAATAAATAAACTACAAGAGAGGTAATGAACAATAGAATATTTTAAGAACAGTAACATTATTGATAAAAATCTTTCATTTATAAATTATAAAAACGTAAAAAAAAAAAAACAAGAGAAAGAGAAATAACATAGAATCGTGTACCCTCAAGCAAAAGAACACCCGAAACCAGTGGAAGACCATGGTACAAAGGCTATGGCACTACCCAAGACTAGAGAACAATGGTTTGATTTTGGAGTGTCCTTCTCCCAGAAGAGCTGCTTACCATAGCTAAAGAGTCTATTCTACTCTTACCAAGTTGAAAATAGCCAGAGAACAAATACAGTGCAGTAGTTAACCCCTTAAGCAAAGAAGAATTTTTTTATAACCTCGGTTTTATTAAGAATATGAGGACAGAGGAGAAAGTGTAAAGAATAGGCCAGACTAATCAGTGAGATGTATAGGCAAAGAAAAAATGAGCCGTAACCAGAGAGAGAAATCCAATGTAGTACTGTCTGGCCCGTCAAAGGATGCAAAAACTCTCAAGCCGTAGTATCTCGATGGATGGCTGGTGCCCTGCCATTTGCAAAGCTTCATTTTATCCTTACTGCTCTGAATTTTCAAAATTGTTATTGACAACAATTTTCTTTATCAAGCACTTTTTAGCGATGAGCTAGCACTCGCTTTACTTGAAATACATATAATGGCTAAGGTTTTACAGATTACAGTCATATGGTAAATCTTCTTTTATATGTGCTGGTAAATATATCATAAGCACTTTTAATAAAACTAAGAACCATCTATGTATATCGTAGAACACAGTCTTTTTGATATGAGATACTATAGATAATTTGATAGGGGCATGGGCTAAGTCAGCGACTCAGTCGGCTTGGTGTTGAGCAGACGGGCAGTTATATGGCTTTTATGCTTTGAAGTTTGGCTGACTTCTTCACCGACCAGTTATAAGTGAAATTCAGCATATAATTGTTCGTGATGTTATCAATTGTTCAAATGCTTTTAAGGAGAATCTTTGATTGGCATATATATATATATATATATATATATATATATATATATATATATATATATATATATATATATATATATATATATGAATATATATCACTAACCCTCGTGATTTCAATCAATGTAAATATCAACCACAATGGCATTTAATATCGAATTCTATCTTGGAAATATATATCCACTGGAATTCATTTATGGTAATAGCTTCTGGCTGGGCAGAGATTCGAACCCCTGCCTATTCAGCCGAAACCATCCCTGCGAGGACTCTACCAACTGAGCTATCAAGAGATATAAGTTTGTGACGAGTCAGCGTACATATTTCTGTTGAATTTAGGAATCTGTTCATAGACTTGAAATAAACCCATCTCCACCATTATAACTGAATTGTGAGTTTGCAACACGTAGTTATTTTTTATGAATATTTATCACTAACACTCGTTATTTCAATCATTGAAAATATCATCCCCTATGGCATTTAATACCGAATTCTATCTTAGGAATATACAGTATAGCAACTGGAATTCATTTATGGTAATAGCTTCTGGCTGGGCAGAGAATCGAACCCCTGCCTATTTAGCCAAAACCATGCATGCGAGAACTCTACCAACTGAACTATCAAGAGATATAAGTTAATGACAAGTCAGCGTACATATTCCTGTTGAATTTAGGAATCTGTTCATAGACTTGGTGGAGATTCCTGAATTCGACAGGAATATGTATGCTGACTTATCATAAACTTATATCTCTCTTAACAGTTCAGTTGGTATAGTCCTCGCAGGCATGGCTGCGGCTGTATAGGTAAGGGTTCGAATCTCTGCCCAGCCAGAAGCTATTACCATAAATGAATTCCAGTGGATATATATGCCCAAGATAGAATTTGGTATTAAATGACATTGTGATTGATATTCATATATATTTATATATGCTGTGTATATATATATATGTATATATATATATATATATATATATATTTATATATTTTCTGTATAATCTGTATATATATATATATATATATATATATATATATATATATATATATATATATATATATATATATATGTATGTATGTATTTATGTATATACTGTATAGAGACGACTGGTGAAATCTAACCGAGGCCCTTTGCGTCAATAGGCGCCTGTTTATGGTATTTCTGTGCCAGTCCACACCCGCAAACTTTTTTTTAGTTCATCAATCCATCGTCTTCTCT
>NC_090725.1:246069498-246089498 GCF_036898095.1 Palaemon carinicauda | reverse complement strand
ATATGTATATATATATATATATATATATATATACATATATATATGTATATATATATAATGTATATATACATACATACATATATATATTTATTTATATGTATATATATGTATATATATATATATATATATATATATATATATATATATTGTGTGTGTGTTAATGTAATTCATGACTGAAATATCGTTGTGTTGTGGGACGAGAGTTCTAGATACTACTTCGGAGCGAGCCCACTGACGGATGTGAGTTATGTTAGATGATACGAGAGTGTTTCTGTGGCGTGGCGTCATGCATGGGGAGTATGTTAGTCCTGGGCGCTTCTAGTGCGTCAGGAATATTCGAGAGTTAAGGGTACCTGACACTTGCACGCATTCGTGGCACGCACTGGCACGCATTGATGCGTGAACTCGCGTGAACGAGTCGTGAAGTTGTCGTGAACAGTGCGGGAACGATGCGTGGCATGCGTGCCATGCGTGCCCAGAACTTTGAAATGTTTAAAGTTTGTGGCACGCATTGGCACGCCAAAAATAGTCGTGAACGATGCGCAAACTGGCGTGAACTGGAGTGAACGATGCGGGAACTGGCGTGAACTGTAGTGAACGATGCGGGAAGTGGCGTGAACTTTATAATGTAGAGAAACAAAAAGGAAACGAAAAAATTAATGAAAAGGAAAGAAAAATAAACCAAATAAATTTCTATATTTGCTGTTTTAATGTGAAAAAAAATGATATCTTATTTCAAATTATTTCTATAACTTTATAATGAAGAGAAACAAAAAGGAAACGAAAAAATTAATGAAAAGGAAAGAAAAATAAACCTAATAAATTTTTATATTTGCTGTTTTAATGTGAAAAAAAATGATATCTTATTTCAAACTATTTTTATAACTCTATAATGAAGAGAAACAAAAAGGAAACGAAAAAATTCATGAAAAGGAAAGAAAAATAAACCTAATAAATTTTTATATTTGCTGTTTTAATGTGAAAAAATGAGATCTTATTTCAAACTATTTCTATAACTTTATAATGATGAGACAAAAAGGAAACGAAAAAAATTAATGAAAAGGAAAGAAAAATATAAACCTAATAATTGTTTATATTTGCTGTTTGAATGTAAAAATAAAATGATGTCTTATTTCATGCACACACTTATTTTCCTCTATTACCAATCAAGAGCCAAAACTTTTGTTTTAAATAAAATGAACTGAAAAATAAACCCAAGAAATTTTTAAGTTTGCTGTTTGAATGTAAAAATAAAATGATGTTTTATTTCATCAACATACTTATTCTTCTTTATTACCTTAAAATGAAGAGCAAAACAAATTTTTTCTGTTTGCTGTTTTAATGTAAAAATAAAATGATTTCTTATTTCAACACACTTTTTTCTCTATTACCTTAAAATCAACAGCCTAAAAACTTTTCATGTTTGCTGCTTTTAATGTTAAAATAAAATGCTTTCTTAATACTTGTACATATTTTATGTCTGCTATTTATATGTAAATCAAATGCTTTCTTGTTTTTTTGTTTCTCTTTTTCCTTTGCCAGCCTTTTCTGATGCACTCCAACAAATGCTACAGCAGCTGCCAGGTATAGGTATCTTCTCCTCAATGCAATGGTGTCTCTGACAGAAAGCATTGTTGTCTCTTCCGAAGCCAATCCAAGAATGTCCTCGGGTTGGAGAAGCCCCGTTTTTATATGGAGTGGCCAATTCGTGAACTGGCGTGAACGATGCGGAATGATGCGGAAAGATGAGTAAACGTGTCGTGAACTTGTCGTGAACTAGGCGTGCCAATTCGTGGCATGAACTTGTCGTGAACTATGCGTGAACGTGTCGTGAACTGGTCGTGAACAGTGCGGGAAAAAACCCAGTGCGTGGCAAAAATGCGCGCAAGTGTCAGGCAGGCTTTATGCTCCCTCGTATATGAAGGACATGTGACGAGCGAGAGTGAGCAATCTAGACTATTACAGTTACACCCTCTGTGTCTCTGAAAACTAGTGACTACACACAATGATAGAATATCTTGAGGAAGATAAAGAAGTTCAAAATTCATCTGTTGAAGATCAGAGGCTGTGTTCCGACATATCAACTTTTATTTCTGAAACAACACAACGTTGTCTGTCCCTCGCTGCATAAAAAATTTGTGAAATTAACTCAAAATCTACTTCCCGTGAACTTTGTATATTATTGATTAGTTTTTGGTGGATCTTTTATAATACTGTAAGTATTAATGTTGAATCCCAAATATAGTTATATTTTATGTTTGCTGGCTATCATTTTCATTTGCTGTTAATGTTTTGCTATTGTTTGGTAAACTCTTAGTGTAGATTTGCATAATCTACGTCGTGTACGATAGTTGAACGTAACATACACTTCTTTTGATTCTCCGGGCTCGGTGCTGTTCCTCATCACCAGGCCCGCTAGATTGTTTGGCCTACTATAGATTTTTTTCTGAAATTGGTATCTTTCTAAACTTTAGTTTCAACTAGATAATGATCAAAAATATTTCCAGCCACTTCCCTGATGCCTATTATAACCATCACAACTTGATCTATCTATTTTGTACTAAGACGTAGCAAACTCTTCATCTCGCCTTTGTCTGCAACTTTTACCATCTCTCTCTCTCTCTCTCTCTCTCTCTCTCTCTCTCTCTCTCTCTCTCTCTCTCTCTCTCTCTCTCTCACTCAAGGGGTTGCTGTTCCGATAAGATTTTTACTAACATGGTTTTATAGTAAAAAACATCCTTTGAAAAATGGGTTGGATTGAAATTTTACAAGTAGATAGAGTTTTTTAAATATCCATTTAAAAAGAGGTGAATATGAAACCACCTCTCTGGGCGTATGCTATTCTCTGAAGCACTGCAAACATATGTTGAAAAGGTATTGTGTTGAAACATACCTTAAAAAGGAGCACGTTTGAAAAATTTCCTGAAGACTGAAGAAGTTCAAACATCTTTTGAAAAACGTCTGTGGTCGATATCTAGACTAGCAAGAAGTAGTAGCCTACTGTAAATCTTCTTTGAAAATTTTTTATTATTGAAATAATTTCTTTGAAAAAATGGAATTAAAACAATCCTTTGAAATGATGGGAGTGGCACCGGTCGAAAACATCCCTTGAAAAAATATAAAATCTTCATTGGGAAAGGGTCCTCTTTTTAGCCCTCTTCTTTCTGTTCACTCGGTGCTTCTCATGAGCTCTCAGCTCCGTCTTGTGTCCTGCATCTTGCTCTCTTGCTTTTTCCCCTGCCTGTTATTTGCTATTTTATTTTTCCATTTAAACTTTTGACATTCCCGTTCTCCGTCCATCCACCCCCTTTAGCAAACATGCTGATTTTATGCATTCCCGATTCCAATGCATTCGTTCCATGTGCACCCACGAACCAACACAAAAAGTCATATGCTCGAATAATATTCAATTCCTTGTGAACATATGCAATGCCAAGGGACACCGAAATTGGTATTGGTTGAATATTTACCGCTTGATATCAAAAATACATAAATGCCATGCGGAATATTAGGTACAAATTATATTTATTGTATATGATTGTGTAATATATATATATATATATATATATACATATATATATATATATATATATATATATATATATATATATATATATATATATATATATATATATGTATATATATATATATATATATATATATATATATATATATATAAACGTGAGTTTGTTCGTTCGTGTGTGCGTGTTTGGCCGTGCAATTTTTAGGTTAAAAGCCTTCACTTTAGCAAGGTTTCTTGTTTTTCTTTACATAAAGACCAGTTGCATTTTTTACTTGAGCTTTATAAGCACTCACAACCCTTACACGTGTGACCCTTACTTGAATCTCCTTGCTTTTTGAAGATTCTTGGTCAAAACAGAATTCCTAAGTTTTCAGTGCCTGAGCTTCCGTAAATCTCTTTGCACAAAGAAAGAATTTTATTTCTTTGCTTTTTTCATTTCTTTGGTTGAATTTTTGAGTTATTTTCGTGTTATTCCGCTGCATTTTATGAGATTCCATTTTGTTAATTTTTTCAAATGACAAATTTTGTAGTAAAAATTATATCAGTAAAACGGAGACGTAAATTCTTAGAAGATTCAGATTTTCGTGTGATCAAGATTTGAAATACTTGGCGATTATGATTGGTAATTTATGATCTAACTGTATTATACTGATGATCTTGATATACGATTTTGTTGTGGATCATACTTATATTCAGGCGTAGGTGATCAATAAAGAGACTATAGCAGAGTTTAGCAAACTATAGACAACCTTTTATTGGTGTGTTTGAAACGTCTTTGTTTTTCTACGGTTTTTCTTGAAGTGCAATATTCACGTATAACTGAAAGATGTATGATAGAAGTTTTACCTTTTAATAATTAAACAGGATGAAAATGATTTTGAATTGATTATTACAATTTGACAAGAAGTAGTATTTGGAACAGGTCATGGCGAGCCAGCATTACTTCAATACTTATTAGTTACATTTAGTTATTTTATAAGATAACCTGGGAATATCAAGTGAATGATTAAGTGCTCTGTTCTTTTCTCATTTTTAAAACCAGCATGTACATATATACGAGATGAAGCCAATAGATTGTTGTGGAGCTGGCAGTTTTGACAAATAAAAGTACGGTTACCTTCTGATGATGTAGAACACAAGGTGTGTAATAATGAATAACAATAGTGCGTTATTCATACAGAAAAATAATGAGCGTCTTTTTAGTTACATTACGAATATACAAATAATACTTGAGGTATTTACACTCGTAGAGATGTTTGGAGCATATTTCCAATTTGTTTGTAAATACTAATTTGTTTATCAGAAGCTAGTGATGTTGGCAATGATGAATGCTACGTACATAAAATTTTAAACCATTTGGTTCTCCCTCTTAGAGTTTCCGTGGGGAGAAATGAGTTCCGTATGGAAAATGCTTCCTGCTTCGAGATTTAACAGCCAAGGGGACATAAAAGTTGATGAACATCTTATATTTAATCATTTATGCATTTAAGCTAACATTCAAGAACGATGAATTCTTAAATTTCTCACCTATTGGCAGTTAAAACTTAGATGCTGTTGGTTCATAGTTAGTTTGATGGTCAATTAAGACCTTGCAATTTGAGCATTGACCCATGACCATTTAATCTCATTTCCATAGCAACGTCAAGAATTAACTTAATAGGAAATCTAATTCCTCAATATTCATTTTTGATCGTTTGCCTTTCCTTTTCGTGAAAACACGAACCGTCTAATTCTGATTTTGCAACTTATCATTCCAAAAGCTCCCTTTTTTTAACTAGATGGTCTTTACGTTTCTTCTTGTTACTCTATTATCCATTCTTCCTGGACGGCTATTGCCTGTATCATTTTGATGGCCATTATCAATACCATTTAGCCGGTTATGATCATTACTTCTTGGACGGCTCTTCTCCCTCCTATTGATCGACTTATAACTAACCCATAATGAAAGTTTTTACTTGTCCTTTTAATGGATAGTTACTACGTATCCTTTATGGATACCCATCTCTCATACTTTTCGTCGATCTTCCTTTTGAATTTGTGTTTAACATTTAACCGAAGGAAGAATATGAAGCTTAATACGGCCGAGAAACCATCTTCATCGAAGGCTTGAAAGTCAAATAGTGTATAAAAATAAGGCCTCGTGGAGAGTGTTCATTTTGATTCCCAATTAGGAGAATTTGCAAGACAGGTAATTTGGTCTTTGTGTTATTAACAGCAGTTCGCGAGTCTGCATTACAAAAGTCATCATTTGCTTCAGTTACATTTCCTCTGGCAATATACCTTTTTCTTTTCTAGATCGTGAACCTTTGTATTCGAATCGTGCTAAAATTCGTATTTCTCCAAGATTAATATTCTCTCTCTCTCTCTCTCTCTCTCTCTCTCTCTCTCTCTCTCTCTCTCTCTCTCTCTCTCTCTCTCTCTCTCTCTCTCTCTCTCTCTTTCTCGCTCTCTCTCTCACACATACTGTATACACAGTAGTACCTATTATGTTTTAGGTAAATTTCGTTCACGTAAATTCAATGACAATCTTATATATATATATATATATATATATATATATATATATATATATATATATATATATATATATATATATATATATATACAGTATATATTGTTCGTATTACAATGATTTTATGATTCTCATTTACTGTCCTTACTGCCATTTTGTGCAATCCCGCCTAAGTATGTATGTAATTAAGCCCATTTGTGTGTATGTATATATATATATATATATATATATATATATATATATATACATATATACATGTATATATCCATATATATGTATATATAATATATATATGTAATATATATATATAATATATATATATATATATATATATATATATATATATATATACATATATATATATATATATATATATATATATATATATATATAATATTTAGGTGCGTCTTGACTATCAATATATACTGATCAATATATTGTTTTCATTATTATTGTTATTATTATTATTATTATTATTATTATTATTATTATTATTATTAATAATGATAATAATAGTATTATTATTATTATTATTATTATTATTATTATTATCATTTCTAGATAAGCTACAACCCCAGTTGGAAAATCAGGATCCTAATCCCTAGGGCTGAGTACAAGAAGGGCCAATGTCATAAAACCATGTTTTGAGAAAAGTACATTTAAAAGATTGCTTCCTTTATTGAAAATCAGGCAGGTACAGCAAACGAATTTTTTTTTTTTTTTTTAGATTGCCCATCTTTTAAACTGTTATTTACTGACCAAGGCATTTCATTATTGTTTTTCATTTTGAAATATATATATATATATATATATATATATATATATATATTAGACCAAACTTTGAAAATTTTATTTCCTGCAAATTGTGTAAAACAAATTGCATTATGGGAGAAAAGTATTTTAAACATTTTGAAGTTAATCTATATCCTTCTAGTAGCTATTATACATTACAATATCTGTAATATTCTTGCTTAGAATAAAAAAAGATCCTAAATCAATGGCTAAAGGAAAGTGAGAAAAAATTACATTGATTAATTTACAAACACAAGTCAATGAATAAAAATTGATACAATTTTGGCATGTTGAGTAACATCCTGAATCAATGGCTAAAGAAAAGTGAAAAAAAAAACAAGAGTGATTAATTTACAAACACATGTAGGTTAATCAAAATTAATAAAAAAATTGATTAATTTTTGACATGTTCCAATAAAAAAGTAATGATCCATAGTAATTGTGTCATCAGCCATAACACTCACACCCTGGTTTCATCATCTAAATAAACATCATCTGAAGCATTTTCTGCTGCCTGCAGACTTCTGTGAAAATGTCTGCTTCCTGCAGAAATAAGCGGAAGGAGATCCGTCAAGTCCTTCAACTTTTGGGTGGAATTTCCTTGGTCCCTCGTCAAGCTGTGGGAGAATCCAAATGGGTGGTCTTCCTTTTTCCTTTCTTCTTAAATCTAAATGCTGCGGTGCAGCATTTCGGAAAAAGGGTGTCCAGCACACAATCTGACCAATTTCATTTTCATTGTACTCCATCTTCTTAATTTTCATCCAATTTACTTGTTGTCCATTTTTATCTTTATGGCGATTCACCAGGGGGCCAGCAGACATAAAGAAACTTTTAAAATTAATGAAATCTGTTTGCATTGCAGTCACTTGTAACTTATTTTTTTCTATGGATTGCTCTGTTGTGCTCCAGTCCCGTGACACCTCAATGTTTGTATCTGATTTTCTATATTTTTCTATCAAAGCATGTACTGTGTCTGCTTCCATGTGTGTATGGCCAGGTTCTAAGAAAGAATGCGTTATTTTTATTCCCTTACTCCTGGAAGCATGCAAAAGCATGGCTGCAAATAAATGGTTGCTATTTTGGCCGCCACAAGAGTCACTATATAGTCGAATGTCCTTAATGTCATCTGAGAGGCCATTCAACCATTTCATTACACATGAACCTATTTCTTGGCCATCTCTTTTTGCAATCGTTTCATCCCACATCATGCAGTGTGCTTTATTTCCATCCAAACTTGTTTCAAAAAGGGTTAAGTTAGAAACAACAAGTTGTCTCTTGTCGTAAAATATTCCTGTCTGCAACAGTGGACAAGGCAATACTTTCTGGAGGTCAAAGGATGCAGTAACAATTCCTTTGTTTTTAAGAGCAAACTCTTTATCAGCTCTTTTTTCATTGTAAGCCATCTCTGCTAGTTCTTGGTGTTTTGATTTCTCTTCTTCAATGCAGTTTTTATCATCCGCACTAGCAGTCATTAGGGATGCCTTAAAAGTATCACATTTTTCACAATTGTCCTGGGATGGGTGAAGGAAGGACAGATTGAACTCTTCATTGAAGATTTTTCTGTACATTTATTCTTTTTCTGGTGGTAAATTGTTTTCATGGCAGTATTTTTGGTACAATCGATACATCTGAGCTATTGTGAGATCTGGATTCAAATATCTTCTTTCTGAGTCTGCTCTAGCATAATAATTTTTCCAGGCCGGAAAGTGGTTGATATGCTTCTTAATCATCTCTACATATTTGGGGGAAGAAAGCTGCTTAATCATCTCTACAGATTTGGGGGATATTTTCTTGTTTCCCATATTTTCCTCTTCCATCTGGTGCTACAGAGCCACTTTCAGACTGTCGCATCTTCTCTGTAACAATCCTAGCTCTCTTGAGCGTAATACCAAAAGTAGATAAAAACATCTTTTGGCATACTTCCTTTTCAGGTATTGCTTCTTTAAGAAAGTAGTGCCTTGAAAGTCTTCTTCGGCTTTCACCTTCGCTGCCTCGCAACCGCTGACTTTTCTTGTTTTCTTCAATAATCAAACCACAAAGGATTTGATTTTTTTCTTCTGGTGTCGCATTTCTATAGTCCTGGTACAGTATAGCATCCTCCGATCCTCTTCTTTAAACTTCTCATAGCACCTTCTCCGACAGCTTTCTCGGCATGGACTTCTCATAGGTTGAGCTTTATTCAATTTTCATGTTGTGGAAACGTTCTTCTCCTCTCGTTTTCTTCTTTTTGCGAAAATTTCTCTTCCACAGTGAGAGTTTCCTTAAACGCTTTCTGCTTTGACGTCTTCCTGTTGTCGGTACATTATCTGTTATGAAAGAATTATAACAAGTCAGCAAAAATTCTACGAATATAATGCCTTTCTTAGCCTAATAAATATTATTCATAACATTTTTTATTAAATATATTAACGAATTGTAAAATTTGCAAAATCTGAGTCTAAAAACAAGAAAAATATTTTTATTACCTAGGATGGAATCCCCTTCTTCATCAGATTCATTTGATGGCGGTTCGTAGTCTTTATCAACTACAGAATCATCTATATCACTTTCCTCTTGGTTCCCAAGTTCCTTCGGGTATTAGTTTCTTGAAATTGGATGGTTTGTCTCTTTGGGGCTTGAATACCAAATGTTTCAGGCCAATTTCTTCTAACGGTTTCAGCATTTTGAGATTTCCAATACTCTTTTGACGCCCATTTTCTTTCATTGTATATAAATATAGTGATAGTAACACACGCATATTATATGTATGTATATATATATATATATATATATATATATATATATATATATATATATATATATATATATATATATATATATATATATATATGTGTGTGTGTGTCTGTGTGTGTCTGTGTGTTTGTGTGTGTATACGTATTTATATTTATAACTATATACATATATTCATACATATAGCCGCAAGTCTCTTGGGGCAAAATAGAATTACATAATTCTCTTTCCTTTGTTCCCTTTACTTGCATTCTGCCCCAAGAAAGGTAGTTTTTAAAGGAAATATCATATTTTTTTACATCTCAAAACGTGACCTAAGTTAAAAACAATCTCCATATGGCAAATTGTTTATCCAATGTTATAGTCTATTCTATGATGTATTGATTAATGTATTGGCGGTTTAAAAAAAGAAACCATAGTACTGTGTATTTGTTTTCCTATAAACCTAGGGCTTTCAACCTTCAGTAACGTTCATGTCGTGGTTGATGTCTCATTGGAATTATTTATGATTTGCCAAATAAGTAACATGTTCTAAATAAAGATACAACACCATTGCTTACTTTTGTTTGTTTCATAACATTATTTTAATGTATTTCGTATTTTTTTAATCACTAATTTAGTATTCCTGGTTGTTTCATGTAGGTAGAAGGTTGGTCAAGGCTCAGGCTACCCGTTGAGATGGTACCTTTGACTGGCTAGACAGTACTACATTGGATCCTTCTCTCTGGTTACGCTCCCTTCTCTTTGCCTACACATACACTGAATAGTCTGGCCTATTCTTTACAGATTCTCCTCTGTCCTCATACACCTGACAACTCTGAGATTACCAAACAATTCTTCTTCACCCAAGGGGTTCACTACTACACCGTAATTGTTCAGTGGCTACTTTTCTCTTGGTAAGGGTAGAAGAGACTCTTTAGCTATGGTAAGCAGCTCTTCTAGGAGAAGGACATTCCAAAATCAAACAATTGTTCTCTAGTTTTGGGTAGTGATACAGCCTCTGTACCATGGTCTTCTACTGTCTTGGGTTAGAATTCTCTTGCATGAGGGTACACTCGGACACACTATTCTATCTAATTTCTCTTCCTCTGGTTTTGTTAAGATATTTGTAGTTTATATTGAAAATACTTATATTGAATTTTTTACTGTTCTTACATGTTTTATTTTTCCTTTTTTTCCTTTCCTCACTGGTCTATTTTCCCTGTTGGGGCCCCTGGCTTATAGCATCCTGCTTTTCCAACTAGGATTGCAGCTTAATAATAATAATAATGATAATAATAATAATAATAATAATAATAATAGTATTTGTAGTTAATAATAATAATTAATAATGATGATGGTACATTGGACCCGTCGCTTGTTACGGTTCAGTTTTTCTTGGCGTAAACATACATTGAATCGTCTGGTCTATTCTTTACATATTCTCTCCTTTCCTCGTGTACCTGACAACACTAAGATAACAGAAAAATACAGTTCTATGGTTTCTTTTCTTAATATTACCAATACACTACTACTGCACTGCACTGTAATTGTTCAGTGGCTACTTTCTATTTGGTAAGGGTAGAATAGAGACACTAGCTACGGTAAGCAGCTCTTCTAGAAGGACATTAAAAAATCAAGCCATGTTTTCTAGTTTTGGGGAGTGCCATAGCCTCTGTACTATGGGGCTTCCACTGTCTGTGGTTAGAGTTTTCTTGCTTAATGATACGCTCAAAACATTATTCTATCTGTTTCCTTATTTCATTTCCTCACTTGGCTATTTTCCCTGGTGGAGCCCTTGTGCTTATGGGATCCTGCTTTCCCAGCTAGGGTTGTTTGCTTGGCTAGTAATAATAATAATAATAATAGTGATAATCTATTCTTTTCATATTTTTTCGGAGGCCAGAACATTTAAGAAAGCTCTGTAAAGTTGTATTTTTATGTCACCACCAGTGATGCTCAGTTAATCTTCACTTATCTGTTACTTTCAATGTTGCTTTATTGCTTCTGTCATTTGGTCAACAAGATGTGTCATATTGGTACAGAGGGATTTTGAGAAATTTCGTTGACGAGGGGAATGGGGATCTAAGGAATGTTGATCAGATTTTGTTGATGGGACCATAGACCCAGGATTTCCTCAGAAAGGAGATCACGAAATGGTACCAAGAGGTTTCAATGAAACTTTCTGGAATGGTGCATTCAGGATAAAACTGTCGTTGATAAGATTTTGATGTGTATTCAGATACAAATGCTGAGTAAGAATACATTCTGAAAGGTATTAATGGGTTTCAATGAGAGATTAAGGGTTGGGGGAGGGACGGGGTTATGCCGTATGAAGGAGTTGAATTATAGATGCGAATTCAGGTTAATGTTCATATTTACTTTTCATAAAAGAATAAATAACTGGCTGCAAGGAAGGATTTTTCTGTTAGAAAACACTTCACAAAAAGACATCTCATCTTTTCCACAACAATGTTATGAATGTCATCTTCCGGAACTTTATGATTTTTTTTTCTCTAATTTTGCCAAAGGTATTTTGTACGTAAAATATTTACGGGGATTAAAAAAAAAATCAAAGCAAAATGAAAAATGTCTCCAATTCTTGATCAATCCCTATGTAGTTTTTGTATGATGTTTTTCACCTCAATATGTTGGCTAAAATATTATATTTTGTTACCCGTAGGAGTTAGTGCCGTCATTGCGCCTCACGCGGCCGTCATTTTCTACACACACACGCACGCACACACACACACACATATATATATATATATATATATATATATATATATATATATATATATATATATATATATATATATGTATATATATATATATACTGTATATATATATGTATATATATATACTGTATATATATGTATATATATATATATATATATATATATATATATATATATATATATATATATATATATATTTATGTGACTATTAATGTGTATACATGTGTATATTGTTATTATTATTATTATTATTATTATTGTTATTATTATTATTACCATTATTATTAACCATGCTACAACTCCGGTTGGAAAAACAGAATGCTACAAGCACAAGGGCTCCAGCAGGGAAACCAGCCCAGTGAGGAAAAAAAAAACAGTAAGTAACGAATAAGAATATAAAATATTTTAAGATCAGTAGCAACTTTTAAAAAAACCAATCATGTGTAAACTATAAAAAACGAAAGTTACAATATGTCAACCTATTAAAAGAGAAAAAAATTGCAAAATGTTGAATTTCTAAAGTTCCACCGATTCAACCGCTAGATTAGGAAGATCATTCCACAACCTAGTCACATCTAGAATAAAACTTCAAGAATACTATGTAGTATTGTGCCTTATATTGTAGAAGGCATTACTGTTAGAATTAATTGCATACCATAGCACTACATACAAGATGGTTCAGTCTGGGAAGGTCTGAATGCAAATGATGGTCAGAATTATGACCAGATCAGACGTAAGAAATTTAATAGTTCACAAGTTTCTATCCAACTAGTTAAGATGAGACTCGGCAGCCGGAAACCAAACAGGATAAAAATTTTCGAAACAGTAGAATGAAAGGATTAAAATATTTCGCAAGAATAGACTGATCACCGAATATATTAAGTCCACCTTGATATGAGAGAGAGAGAGAGAGAGAGAGAGAGAGAGAGAGAGAGAGAGAGATTTGTGATTTCGTATACTACAGAATATTGCTTCCCATCCTTTGAGAGAGAGAGAGAGAGAGAGAGAGAGAGAGAGAGAGAGAGAGAGAGAGAGAGAGAGAGAGAGAGAGAGAGAGAGAGAGAGAGAGGTTTGTGATTTCGTATACTACAGAATATTGCTGCCCATCTCTTGGTAGAGAGAGAGAGAGAGAGAGAGAGAGAGAGAGAGAGAGAGAGAGAGAGAGAGAGAGAGATTGACGGATGGGAGTACAGCATGGTTACCTGTGCTGTGTCTGGACATTTACGATCAGATGAACCAGCTTTTATAGTCTGTACCAAATAACCAGTCCTAGGCTTACACCATCACTCCCCTTCTACCCTTTCTCTTTATCACTCTTAAATAATTTTTGCCCGTAATTGTTAACTGGATCTATCATGAGATATATATTTTCTGGGAAGTCATAAAATGTGCATTCTTTTGTCATTAAATACAAACCTCTTTGAGTGTTGTCCCATTAACGCACTGAATTCCTTCGACGAATGTTGGCTTACCTTAGGTTTTTATATACAAAATAAATTAGAATACTTGTGGAAGAATTTAAATTAATGTGTTTGGGTAGTCATTTTTATTTTGCAATCCAATACAATTCAGAGAACAACATTGCTTGCCATCAAACACTTAAAGAAAGGAATAACGTTGTGGATTAATGTATATTTCCATTTTCCCCTAAGAAAGTGAAAAGAGCTTTATTGCAATTTCAAGTATTATTAAATGAGGACGTTTATAATGTAAGCTTTATTTATTTCATACCCCAAAGAAGGGTAAATCTGTGGTAAAATTCTTGATATCTAGTTAGCAGCTGTTCACTAATTAAACTGTTCAATAGATTATTGGTTACTAGCTTTGAATACGATGAAGTAAATTGAGGTCGATCTCAGGTTTCAGGATAATTGAATTCTTACAAAAGAGTCTTTTTAATGAGTAACTTTTGATTCTCTTGGAAACAATTAAGCAATAGATGTTTGGAACTGAGGTCTCACTTATGGCTGGATAGATTTGGAAATAGTAATGACGCTGTCTTCTGTGAACTTATGGCTCCACATCAATTACTTAATAATCTTAATTTTACAGTATCGGCTTATTATATCCAGTGCGGTTTAATTGGCTTCGTTGGAAATAACGTTATTTCTAAATTCAGCGTTAATTATAAAATAGACCAATTCTCTGTAGAGCATAAGCTTGTAACAGTTAGATATGTGTTGTTGATAGTCAAAGTACTTGATGAAATGTTATCCATGAATAGATCAAGTTTTCAATTGTGAATTGGGTAGGAAATACATTATTGATGATATTTCATTGAGTTAAAAGTTTTTGATATTGTGAATCAAAGTGACTATAAAAATAAAACAATCGTGCCTCAAAGATATTATTCAGAAAAGCCACATATCTATTTTTATTCCTTTTGGGCACTTATGATACTTTATACCTTACGAAAATCATTGCTTTATTCTAAATAGCACCAGATATAAAATGTGTATTCAATAAGTATCTTGAATAAGCAATTATGCTAACGAATCCCATGCTTTCCATTTATGTAACAGATTTTTTTTTTTCAAAACAAAAAATTATGAATTTGCTTTTGCCCTCGTCTACTTGTGAAAATCTCTCTCTCTCTCTCTCTCTCTCTCTCTCTCTCTCTCTCTCTCTCTCTCTCTCTCTCTCTCTCCAGATTATGTGCTCCCCTCTATAGCAGGAGGGCAATTCTGCGCCTTACCTCCAAAACTTATCCTAAAGCCTCAAGAACTATTGTTGTGGGACTTGGAAATCGCGATTTTTCTTCAGCACAAGGAACTTCATCGGGAACTTTAAAGGTGCGTTAAGGATCTAAGATGTCTTCACTAGTATATTTATGAGTATTTGTGTAAAATATTTTAAAATTTTCTTATTTGTTGTGTTTGGGGGTATTTTGATGTTTCTAAATTTCTTTTAATTTTCGTTTGTATGAGCGCACTCCCATTAAATAAGGATAATTTTTTTAAATATGTCTTGAATAAAAACCATTAATTATTGGCTAAAACAGCTGTTGTCTTGGTTTGAATCAATTTTGTAGCACTTAAATTCCGTCTTTTCATTGTTTTTTGTTCGTTCGTTCTTTGTTTGCTCCACCTTATGTGTGACACGGGCTCTTGCGTTGGCAGCCCGTAAGAAAAAATTAACTCTATTGGGAAGTTAGTTTATGAATCGATTCATAAGACTTGTCGAGTGAGGAAAAGGTTTCTGGGGGTAAAAGTTAACAAAAATTGCAAAATGGAAAAGCATTATTCCTCTAAAAGGGAAGTCCTTTTCCTTCAAAATTATATCCCCGAAGACAAGAAAAGATACTGAATACTAGAAAAGTGTTGACTCAAAATAGTTGATGCCACAAATGCTTTACAATATAATGAAGATTTTTCAAGAGAAAGACTACGCCCATTGAGTGTGTGTATATATATATATATATATATATATATATATATATATATATATATATATATATACATATATACATATATATATACAGTATATATGTATGTTTATAAAAGAAATATATATATATATATATATATATTTATATATATATATATTTATATATATATATGAATGTATGTGTGTGTGTTTATGGGCGCACGCACGTGTGACGACGATCCTGGAGACGAGAATTTCCCTTCAGAGCTGAAGATGTTTGAGGGTCAAATATGGACATTATCTTGTGTTGTAGTAGGCAATGTAGAACTTCAGAGAAAATTATTTGGTCTAAGACATAGTTATCTATACCTTATCGCTATTAAGCGTGTTAGCTTCTGATCTCTCTCTCTCTCTCTCTCTCTCTCTCTCTCTCTCTCTCTCTCTCTCTCTCTCTCTCTCTCTCTCTCTCTCTTTTTTTATTGGCCAAAATGTTCGCTTTCAATATTGGCGTCTTGTCATTTCAAATAAACATGAATTCTATGAAGTTTATGGGACAAGCGAGATATTACAGTCATTATATTTTTGTACTTTTCCTTCAGAAGCTTAATTGTAGAAAGCAACCGTTATAAACAGTATTATATAAGGTTTAATAGTACGTTATCAAGTTAGTGTTGTGTTTTATTTACGTAGTCTTTCAAGTCCAATAAATAAATTCTCACCAGTGCGATGAAAATTTCAGCTTGTGGGTTGAGCAAACGGCCAAGTCATCATTTATTTGTACACAATTGCGTAATGTATTCTTTGGAAGAGTTAAATAACTTTAAGTTCACTATCTTTTTGTAACATTACTTCCATAACGGAGTGGCACTCTCAGATTTGTTAATATTTCATTTCATTTAAGCTTTTATTCATGGTACGTCAAGAATCCTAGTTTCCAATTTAAAAAAAAAAAAAAAATTGGAATACCATATCTAGATTGCTATGCATATATTTATTGGCATTTTTTTTTTTTTTTTTGCTTCGCTCAGATACTCGGATACTATGAGTATTTTCAAATTTATCTTGAAGGGCACTATGGCCACAGATTCTCTGGTGCAATTTTCTATATATATATATATATATATATATATATATATATATATATATATATATATATATATATATATATATTATGATGATATGAATATTGCATTAGGGACGCAGTGTCCATGGTTTTATTCAAGTTAAATTTAAAAGTATTTATTGTACCTGAAAGAAGGAAAAAAATTCTCAAAATTACATCAAATTTTCATTACGAAAATAACAAAATGTTAAAAAAAAAAAAAAAAGAATTCCTAAAGAAATGTAGTGTTAACGAAAATTCCTATACTTTCTCACTTTATTTTTAAGCTCCCAAAGGTTGATCTCGCAAAAGACTTATTATGATGAAAGTAACCAAAACATTATATTGACATGTTAATTACGCCACAATACATCATTAGGCCAACTTATTTACGTCATTGTATTTAGATAGTTTGACCTTATTTAAAACCTTTCTAATACAGGTGTCTATTTTACCCTGGACAAAAGATACAAACATCAATAATTGTTCAAAATTTATGGTGTAACCCAAAGGTTGAAATTGATTTTGGATGGAGTTTTGGGCTATATGACCAGACGCTAATGACAGGTGAAACTTGGGGAAAACCACAGTTGCACTGTGAAATAAAAGTTATTCATAAGGAGAACGCAGGTAAAGAGAAGACTTTAAAGTTGGGTAGTTAGGGGCTTAACACACGTTGCAATAGGTGTTCTAAAGGCACTATTCCCCTTATGGCATATTTCGTTTCCATTGATGGATAGCCTAGGGTACTACATGATATGCCCATGCCCATTTATTAGCTGTCAATTATTGATTTATGCAGTGCTTGTGCCACTCCGTTAGCCTACGTACTGGTGTGCGCGCGCGTGTGTGTAACACTATTTAGCGATCTTTTTTTTGCGAAGAAAATGTGCACGTAAAACAATGTCCCTCTACCCCCTCCCAGACACACCCAGTGAGAGGATGAGTCTCTCTCTCTCTCTCTCTCTCTCTCTCTCTCTCTCTCTCTCTCTCTCTCTCTCTCTCTCAATCCGACCCCCGTAGTTTTAATCATAATCATTATCATTATACCATGTGGGGAATTACAAGCGTTTTCATTACACCTTGTTGGGCATTACAAGCACGTTGATGAATATAAGCAGGATTGATAACCCAGTGAGAAACCATAGTCATAATGCGTTATGCCATCAGTACGCCTCACGTTTTGGCACTGTAGGCGTTACCATAGGTTTTTAAATACAGCAGATAAGAATGAATTCTTTATCTCTCTTTACAGCCGAGTGAAATAAAAGCCTTATGTTTACTCTTATTTCTATCGGTCATAGGTTCTGAATATTTATCATTAAAGAAATTTACATATGAGCCTGAAATCCTATGGTAGAGCGAATTGATATAAAAGAGTATTTGTGGCTCATTTGAAAAAGTTAAAATCACGAATGTTAGTGATAAAGTTATTATCTATCTATCTATCTATCTATCTATATATATTATATATACACACACACACACACACACACACATATATATATATATATATATATATATATATATATATATATATATCTGTATATATATATGTGTGTGTGTGTGCTAGGCGGCATATCTTAGCAACCTGTGTTTGCCAACGGTTATATAAGCGCATGAGGAACTTGGTGGAGTAACGAGTACTTTGGGTATGGAGGAAAGGCCCGCTTAAATCTCGATGAAGTCACTGGGAGCAGGGTGACGGATTGGGTTTAAGGCTATAGACAAGATGTCTCTTCAGCTTCAACTCTCGATGCCTGGCGTATGATCTCACTGAAATCAGTATGCACCGGCATGGGTCACTTGCCTTAGTTAGATAAGCACTGCGCATCACAAGGAAGTGGCTATCCTTTGATGGATTTAGCCAATGAATCTTTTATAAATTTAGTCACTCTAGGGGAAGTGAAAATTACAGAATGGCCCCTAGTCCCGAGCATAGCGGGGTGCTAAGAATCTCCGGGTTTATAAATGACCCATGTAAACGGATAATGAGACGTCGGAATATGGGTTTTCTTCATTTATTACAAAAGGTTCATTCGTAAGTACATTATACACAACTACCCTCTCAGTTGAGGGACTTGTCAACTTGAGTGCCCACCAGCAAATAAACTCCCTTCGCTAGCGAAAAACAATCTTTGCAATAATATGCCAAGACATCGGTTTTTGTGGAATACTCATAAATATTGAGTTCATTTACCTTATCGTACAAAACATCTACATACATGAATTAGGACACCCCCCCCCAAGCTCCTCACTCTGGGAGGAGGTGCGCACTCGCCCTCACTAGCATATGATATATGGAGGACACTCCGACCCGGAATAGGCATGGCATGTACTAAACGGAAATGCAACATGAAATATATATATATATATATATATATATATATATATATATATATATATATATATATATATATATATATATATATATATATATAGAAATCACCCAAAAAATAAGACATCTTCTACAAAAAATAAAAAAAATTAAATATTGCATGTAAAAATGTACAAAATGCAATATAAATAATTCCACTCATTTCTTCTTAAGACCTCTGCAACCAAAACGCAGAATACCCAAAGAAAAAAAAAATCATAAAATCAGTTTTACATAACCATGGATATCAATGATACTTCGGATACTATTAAAAGGAAACAAAGACAGAAATTGATATTTAAAGGTTTTTGAGAAAATAATGGAAATTACAAGGTAGAGAATGCTAGGTACTCCAGTATTGATAGTGAGGTCAAAAGAAAAGCCAGGAATGACTGGAGAGAATATTTAGACAGAAGAGCAGATGAGGGTGACAAAGCTAGGAATTCAGGGAGTGGCTATGGTGTTTATTAATGAAATCTCTAGTGGGGCAAAGAAGAAGCATATACCAATCAAAAAGAGAGCTGGATCTGTTATAACAACAGAAGATGAAGAAATACAATGTTGGATGGAACACTTTATTGGGGTTATGAATAGGAGATATGAAGGGAATAATTTGATTGATATACCTGAAGCTGAGGAAGACCTTGATCTACCATGAATGAATTCCGTGTGTTTGAAGTCGAATCTTCATTAAAAGACTCAAGAGATGGAAAGCTCCTGGATACGATGCAATAACTGCTGAAATGATATTGGCTGAAAATGAAGTGACTCCCAGAATACTTACAAGATTATTTTGTAAAATGTGGCTTGAAGAGGCAAAGCTTGATGAATGGGAGCTAGGAGTGTTGGTGAAAATGACAAAAAGGAGATTCGACTGATTG
>NC_090725.1:246011998-246064498 GCF_036898095.1 Palaemon carinicauda | reverse complement strand
CAAATGCATTGTGAACAGCTTTTCCGTAATCCATTACACAGTAGTAAGGATGACAATTTTGAACCAAGTCATTGATGGCAGAAGAAAAAAAAATCTTTCATAAGTTTGTTGTTTATCAGGAAATAGCGAAAATAATTGTGGGCAAGAGGTATTTTCAATATAGTAAAGAACAGTCTAATGTTGTCGGGTAACTTTAAATGCGCCATCTCATCCACGAAGAGCTATTTAGGATATCATCCGAAACTCTCTCAGATGAAACGGTTAATATCCGGGAAGAGTCGTCAATGCCGCTGTCATATGTCCAAAAAAAAGTTTCTTATTATTATTATTATTATTATTATTATTATTATTATTATTATTGGGTAATAATATTGAAGAACTCGGAAAATGATAACCATTGTGCCCATGTGGAAGAGCGGAGATTCCAGAAGCCTTTGTCTTCCAATTATGAATATTGCGTGAAACTGAGTCAACAGTCTGTATTCTATTAATCATTCCAGCATCAAGTGTTTGCAGAGTTGAATCAATACCTTCACCATCGGTGTTGTTTCGCTGGAGTTCTCCACTTTGTGTCTCATGTCATTCATAGCTATTCGGCTCTTAATTCCGGCATCAGAAATTAGATGAGGCATGTGAATGAATTATGAACACGTGCAAGGCAACCATTGTAGAAATTTTCACATTGCCGAAAATTTCTTGTTTTTCCCATTGTCTTTATAGTTGTCATATATGTAATTCTCTGTATAAACCACTTTTCTTTTTACTTTCGAGGAAGAAAAACATTAGAGAAACGTGAGTGGGAAAAAAATAATGATTTTACTTTACAAGACAAAATACTAACGAAAACGATGATAAGGGAAAGACTAAACTGAATAGAATTTTAAACTGCGTATATTTTCATTTTGAATAACCAGTTGCTTATTTTTAGAAAACTATTGTTCAACTTATCTGGTCTTCTTTTCAAATATTCAATAGAGTATTTTGTGCATACAATTATTTAACATATGTGGTTAAAGTTTCGTTTGGTAAAGAAGTGGTGGGATAAAAGTTTCGTGTGGGCGAAATATCCCCCTGGGTAGAAATTTCTGGGTGAAAGTTACGGGACACCGTATATATATATATATATATATATATATATATATATATATATATATATATATATATATATATATACATGTATATATATACTGTATATATATGTACATATATATATATATATATGTGTGTGTGTGTGTGTGTGTATGTATATATATATATATATATATATATATATATATATATATAAATATATATATTTATATGTATGTATATATACACACACACATATATATATATATATATATATATATATATATATATATATATGTATATATATACATACATATATATATCATATATATATATATATATATATATATATATATATATATATGTATGTATATATATTCATCGTCATCATCTCCTCCTACACCTATTGACGCAAAGGGCATCGGTTAGATTTTGCCAGTCGTATTTATCTTGAGCTTTTAATTTAATACTTCTCCATTCATCATCTCCTACTTCGCGCTTCATAATCCTTACCCATGTAGGCCTGGGTCTTCCAACTCTTCTAGTTCCTTGTGGAGCCCGACTGAATGTTTGGTGAACAAATCTGTCTTGGGGAGTGCGAAGAGCATACCCAAACCATCTCCATCTACTCCTCATCATGATCTCATCAACATATGGCTCTCGAGTAATCTCTTCTAGTTTAATTTCTAATCCTGTCCTGCCATTAAACTCCCAATATCCTTTTGATGGCTTTGTTCTCAAATCTACTAGATCTATTGGAGATTATTTTATTCTCATACCATGACTCATGTCCATAGATTAACACCGATCTCACTAAACTGATATATAGTCTGATTTTTTAATGCAGTTTCAGGCCATTTGATTTCCAAATTTTACTTAACCTTGCCTTTGTCTGATTTGCTTTTTTCAATCTTTCACTAAACTCTAATTCTAAAGACCCTGTATCGGAGATCACAGTTCCTAAATACTTAAATGTTTCTACCTCATTAATCCTTTCTCCTTCCAATGATATTTCATCTTCTATTGCATTCTCTGTTCTCATCGTTTCTGTCTTTCTTCTATTTATCTTCAGCCCAACTTCATGTGATATTTCATGCATTCTGGTAAGCAAGCATTGTAAATCCTATGGTGTTCTGCTAACTAGGACAGCATCATCAGCATACTCTAGGTCTGCTAAATTCCTATCACCAATCCAGTACAATCCTTCTCCACCATCTCTGACTGTTCAACGCATTACAAAATCCAGAGGGGGATAAACAACATAGGTGACAACACATTCCCTGGGAGTACTCTACTGTTCACAGGAAATTCATTTGATAAGACTCCGTTAACATTAACTTTGCAATTGCTATGCTCATGAACAGACTTAATCAAATTTACATATTTATGAGGAATTCCATAATAACGTAGGACTCTCCACATAATTGGCCAGTGCACACTATCAAAGGCTTTTTCATAGTCCACAAATGCCATCACAAGGGGATTTCTATATAATACGCATTGCTGTACAACAGGTCTCCAAATGAAAATTTGGTCAGCGCAACTGCTACTTTTTCTAAATTCTTCTTGTTCATCCCTCAGGTTTTCATCAGTCTTTTTCTCCAGTCTCTTTAGAATAAGCAGACAATATATTTTCATAACTGACGTAAGTGTGATGCCTCTGTAATTATTGTAATCAGTCAGTTCTCCTTTATCTGCTATTTTCACCAACACTCCTAACTCCCATTCATCAGATTTTGCGTCTTCTTGCCACATTCTACAAAAAAATCTTGTAAGTAGTCTGGGAGTCACTTCATTTTCAGCCAGTATCATCTCGGCAGTTATTCCCTATCCTCGTGCTTTCCATCTCTTTAGTTTTCTTAGGATAGCTTCGACTTCAAACACACTGAATCCATTCATGGGCACACCAAGGTCTTCCTCAGCTTCAGGTATATCAATCAAATTATTCCCTTTATATCTCCTATTCATAACCTCACTAAAGTGTTCCATCCAACGTTGTCTTTCTTCATCTTCTGTTGCTATAACAGAGCCATCTCTCTTTATGATGGGCATATGCTTCTCCTTCTTTGCCCCAGTCGAGATTTCATTAATAAGTCTATGAGCAATTCTTACACCAAAGTCAGTTCTTGAATTCATAGCGTTGTCATGTGCTTTACTGTCTAAATATTCTCTCGTCATTCCCGGCTTTTCTTTTGACCTCACTATCAATATTGGAATATTTACCATTCTCTACATTGTAATTTTCATCACTTCCTCGAAAACTTTCAACAATTAATTTCTGTCTTTGTCTCCTTTTTATAGTACCCCAAGTATCATTTGATATCCATGACTTTCTCCTTGTAACTGCCTAAGACTTCATGACCAATTGACTGATGTATGTTCTTAATATCAGATCATTCTTCATTACCCGTCTGTTCTTCGCGTCTTAAAGTCTCTAAGACTGCAAATCGATTTCTACATTCAATTGCAAATGTTTCGCTGTGCTCTTCTTCTAAAAGCTTAGTTGTATCATACATAGGTATGCTATCTACATTTCTTTTGGGTGCTTTCAGTTTTAATTTCAGTGTGGCAATAAGGAGCTAGTGATCACTACCAATATCTGCACCTCTATAGCTTCTTACATTTCTCAGAGTCCTCCTTCTCTCTTGATTAATGACAATGTGATCTATCTGATTTTTTGTAATTGCCACATAGTGAAGTCCATGTATACATGTGAATGTTCTTGTGTTGAAAAAGAGTACCTCCAATGACAAGATTGTTTCCTGAACAGAAACTTATGAAATATGCTCCATTTTCATTTGCAACTTTGTGTATGTGTATGTACAACATGTATATATATATATATATATATATATATATATATATATATATATATATATATATATATATATATATATATATATATATATATATATATATATATATATATATATATATATATATATATATATATATATATATATATATATATATATATATATGGTGGCATATGGTGTGTGTCTTTTCAGCCCTGCTGTCAGTGAGGTACGATTGCGGACAAAAGTTTCTATCCTGTGCGGTGGAAAGTCCTCACATCTACTGCTCCCTTTCGAGACGGTAGGTGGATTCTGGTGTCACAGCCACACCACCGCGTAAACTAAAATAACAATCAAGCATTTCTCTCTCTCTCTCTCTCTCTCTCTCTCTCTCTCTCTCTCTCTCTCTCTCTCTCGTATGCTTAACATATGAATAAATGCTTAAGTTAATCTTTACAGTAATATGCTGTCTATAGATCATAATTATAATTTTTTTTTTCGCCTGTTATCCTACGCACTGTTAGGGACATGAACGCTGTTTTTTTTCAATTTGTGGAAACATGACTGACTTTATAACTAAATGCACGGGTTATAAAGAAGAAAAAAATCAAAGTTTATAAATTGAACAGTAGGCCTTATATGATAACCCGTATCCTGCTAACATAATATTGGAAAGATGCCAACACACTCAGCACTACCAAGAGTATTTCCAAAGGACAATTTTCGTTGCATATTAAATGAACTTTCATTTTTGGTTTTCTTCATATTACTGTATGTTTTCCTTGGACTTGAAACCATAATATAGTCTGTCCAGACCAAGCAATGCTGCTAAATCAAACTTCAAATATGCGTCTCTCTCTCTCTCTCTCTCTCTCTCTCTCTCTCTCTCTCTCTCTCTCTCTCTCTCTCTCTCTCTCTCTCTCTCTCTCTCAATCCCATTCAAATGCAATTTGAAATTGATATTTTATATATTCTGTATATTTTCTATCTCTATCTATCTATCTCTATCTATCTATCTATCTATCTATATATATATATATATATATATATATATATATATATATATATATATATATATCAAGAGAAAGAAAGAAAGAAAGAAAGAAAGAGAGAGAGAGAGAGAGAGAGAGAGAGAGAGAGAGAGAGAGAGAGAGAGAGAGAGAGAGAGAGAGAGAGAGAGTTACAACCCTACTTGTGTTCAATCTCCCGAAGTCCATACATTGATGGCTATATCAGGATTAATAGAGTACTCTATTAATCCTGGGCTAAATATTAAAGGTCTGGTCACTGACGGGGAATAAGTCCCTAGAGCGTGCGGGGTGAGGAAGAGTTGTGCTGGGTGGAGTGGGGTCAGTTCATTCCTGTCAATCTTGTTGATCATTTAACTTCTTGTCTTATGTCCAAATAGATTTAAAAATGCCTAAATTATGTGCTGTATTTAGTTGTTATCGTACCTCTCTAGCTCCTATTTTGAGGTGCCTTACCTCTATCATTAGAGGCTCTTTGGCTTCTATTTTGAAGGGCCTTACCTCTAGCATTAGGGTCTCTTTGTCTTCTATTTATAGGTGCCTTACTTCTAGCATTTGAAGCTATTTGACCTCTAATTTGAGGTGCCTTACATCTACGACTAGAGGCTCTCTGAATACATATTTTGAGGTAACATACTTCTATTATTGGAGGCTATTCAACCTCTATTTTTAGATGCCATAACTACTAGCATTAGAGGTTCTTTCCCCACATTATGAAGAGCTTCATCTTTGGTATTATAGGCACTTTGGCTTATATTTTTAGGTGTCATCCTTCTAGCATTAGAGGCTCTCTGGCCTCTATATAAAGCGACTTATCTCTAGCACTAGACGCTCTTTGACCTTTAGCTTTATGTATCTTAGTTCTAGCATTAAAGGGTCTTTGACTTCTATTTTGGGGTGCCAGAATTTTAGCATTAGGGGCTCTTTGACCTCCATTTTGAGGTGCCATACTTTTGGCATTAGGGGCTCTTTGACCTCTACTTGGAAGTGCTTTACCTCTAGCATTAGATTTTATTTGACCTCTATTTTGAGGTGCCATACTTTTAGCATTAGGGGCTCTTTGACCTCTACTTGGAAGTGCTTTACCTCTAGCATAGATTTTCTTTGACCTCCATTTTGAGGTGCCATACTTTTAGCATTAGGGGCTCTTTGACCTCTATATGGAAGTGTTTTACCTCTAGCATTAGATTTTATTTGACCTCTATTTTGAGGTGCCATACTTTTAACATTAGGGGCTCTTTGACCTCTACTTGGAAGTGCTTTACCTCTAGCATTAGATTTTCTTTGACTTCCATTTTGAGGTGCCATATTTTTAGCATTAGGGGCTCTTTGACCTCTACTTGGAAGTGCTTTACCTCTAGCATTAGATTATCTTTGACCTCCATTTTGAGGTGCCATATTTTTAGCATTAGGGGCTCTTTGACCTCTACTTGGAAGTGCTTTACCTCTAGCATTTGATTTTCTTTGACCTCCATTTTGAAGTGCCATACTTTTGGCATTAGGGGTTCTTAGACCGCTGTTTTGAACCGCTTTACCTTTATCATTGAATTTTCTTTGACCTCCATTTTTAGTTGCCCTATTTTTTGTCATAAGGTGCTCTTTGACCTCTATTTTTAAGTGCTTCACCTCTAGCATTAGATTTTCTTTGACCTCCATTTTGAAGTGCCATACTTTAAGCATTAGGGGCTCTTTGACCTCTATTTTGAAGTGCCTCACCTCTAGCATTGTGGTTTCTTTAACCTCTATTTTGAAGTGCCATACTTTTGACATTAGGGGCTCTTAGACCTCTATTTTGAAATGCTTCACCTCTAGCACTGGGTTTTCTTTGACCTCCATTTTCAGGTGCCATACTTTTGGCATTAGGTGCTCTTAGACTTCTATTTTGAAGTCCATCACCTGCAGCCTTAGATTTTCTTTGACTTCCACTTTGAGGTGCCATACTTTTGGCATTAGGTGCGCTTAGACCTCCATTTTAAGGTGTTTCACCTCTAGCATTGGATTTTCTTTTACCTCCATTTTGAAGTGCCATACTTTTGGCATTAGGGACTCTTAGACCTCTATTTTGAAGTGCTTCACCTCTAGCATTGGATTTTCTTTGACCGTCACTTTGAGGTGCCATACCTTTGGCATTAGGTCCTCTTAGACTTCCATTTTGAGATGCCATTCTTTTGCATTAGGTGCTCTTAGACCTCTATTTTGAAGTGCTTCACCTCTAGCATTGGATTTTCTTTTACCTCCATTTTCAGGTGCCATACTTTTGGCATTAGGGGTTCTTAGACCGCTGTTTTGAACCGCTTTACCTTTATCATTGAATTTTCTTTGACCTCCATTTTTAGTTGCCATATTTTTTGTCATAAGGTGCTCTTTGACCTCTATTTTTAAGTGCTTCACCTCTAGCATTAGATTTTCTTTGACCTCCATTTTGAAGTGCCATACTTTAAGCATTAGGGGCTCTTTGACCTCTATTTTGAAGTGCTTCACCTCTAGCATTGTGGTTTCTTTAACCTCTATTTTGAAGTGCCATACTTTTGACATTAGGGGCTCTTAGACCTCTATTTTGAAATGCTTCACCTCTAGCACTGGGTTTTCTTTGACCTCCATTTTCAGGTGCCATACTTTTGGCATTAGGTGCTCTTAGACTTCTATTTTGAAGTCCATCACCTGCAGCCTTGGATTTTCTTTGACTTCCACTTTGAGGTGCCATACTTTTGGCATTAGGTGCTCTTAGACCTCCATTTTAAGGTTTTTCACCTCTAGCATTGGATTTTCTTTTACCTCCATTTTGAAGTGCCATACTTTTGGCATTAGGGACTCTTAGACCTCTATTTTGAAGTGCTTCACCTCTAGCATTGGATTTTCTTTGACCGTCACTTTGAGGTGCCATACCTTTGGCATTAGGTCCTCTTAGACTTCCATTTTGAGATGCCATTCTTTTGCATTAGGTGCTCTTAGACCTCTATTTTGAAGTGCTTCACCTCTAGCATTGGATTTTCTTTGACCTCCATTTTCAGGTGCCATACTTTTGGCATTAGGTGCTCTTAGACCTCTATTTTGAAGTGCTTCACCTCTAGCATTAGATTTCCTTTAACCTCCATTTAGAGGTGCCATACTTTTGGCATTAGGGGCTTTATGGCTTCTAGTTTCAAGTGCAGCATTGGATATTCTTTGACATCCATTTTGAGGTGCCATACTTTTGTCATTAGGAGCTCTTTGACCTATATTTTGAATTGCTTCACCTTTAGCATTGTATTTCATTTTACCTCTATTTTTTATGTGCTTTACCTGTAGCATTAGATTTTATATGACTTATATTTTGAGGTACCATACATTTAGCATTAGGACCTTTTAACATCTATTTTGAAGTGCTTTACCATTAGCATTAGATTTTTTTTTACCTCCGTTTTGAGGTGCTATACTTTTAGCATTTGGGGCTCTTTGACCTCTAATTTGAAGTGCTTTACCTCTAGCATTAGCTTTTCTTTTACCTCCATTTTGAGGTGCCATACTTTTGTCATTAGGAGCTCTTTGACCTCTATTTTGCAGTGCTTCACCTCTAGCTTTAGATTTTCTTAGACCTCCATTTTGAGATGCCATACTTTTAGCATTAGGGGCTCTTTGGCCTCTATTTTGAAGTGCTTTACCTCTAGCATTGAATTTTCTTTGACCTTCATTTTGAGGTGCCATACTTTTAGCATTATGGGGTCTTTGGCCTCTATTTTGAAGTGCTTTACCTCTAACATTAGATTTTCTTTGTCCTCCATTTTGAGGTGCCATACTTTTAGTTTAAGGGGCTCTTTGACTTCTATTTTGAAGTGCTTTACCTCTACCAATGGATTATCTTTTTCCTCTCTTTTGAGATGCCATACTTTTAGCATTTAGGGTTCTTTGACCTGTATTTTAAAGTACTTTCCCACTAGCATTGAATTTTCTTTGAATTCTATTTTGAGATGCCATACTTCTAGCATTAGGGGCTCTTTGACCGCTATCTAAAGTGCTTTACCTCAAGCACTAGATTTTCTTTGACCTCTATTCTGAGATGTCATACTTTCAGCATAAGGGGATCTTTGACCTTTATTTTGAAGTGCTTTACCTCAAGCATCAGATTCTCTTTGACCTTTATGTTGAGATGCCATACTTTCAGCATTAGGGGATCTTTGACCTCTATTTTGAATTGCTTTACTCCAAGCATTATATTTTGTTTTGCCTCTATTTTGAGATGCCATACTTTTAGCATTAGGGGCTCTTTGGTCTCTATTTTGACGTGCTTTACCTCAAGTCTTAGATTTTCTTTGACCTTTATTTTGAGATGGCCTACTTTTAACATTAGGGGCTCTTTGGTCTCTATTTTTAAGTGCTTTACTTCAAGCATTAGATTTTGTTTTACCTCTATTTTGAGGTGCCATACTTTTAGCATTAGGGGCTCTTTGATCTCTATTTTGAAGTGCTTTACTTCAAGCATTAGATTTTGTTTTACCTCTATTTTGAGGTGCCATACTTTTAGCATTAGGGGCTCTTTGGTCTCTGTTTTGAAGTGCTTTACTTCAAGCATTAGATTTTCTTAGACATCTATTTTGAGCTGCTCTACTTTTAGCATTAGCGGTTCTTTGATCTCTATTTTGAAGTACTTTACTTCAAGCATTAGATTTTCTTTGACCTTTATTTTGAGGTGCCATACTTTTAGCATTAGGGGTTCTTTGATCACTATTTTGAAGTGCTTTACTTCAAGCATTAGAATTTCTTTGACCTCTATTTTGAGCTGCCATACTTTTAGCATTAGGGGTTCTTTGATCACTATTTTGAAGTGCTTTACTTCAAGCATTAGATTTTCTTTGACCTCTATTTTGAGATGGCTTTCTTTTAGCATTAGGGGTTCTTTGATCACTATTTTGAAGTGCTTTACTTCAAGCATTAGATTCTCTTTGACCTCTATTTTGAGATGGCTTTCTTTTAGCATTAGGGGTTCTTTGATCACTATTTTGAAGTGCTTTACTTCAAGCATTAGATTTTCTTTGACCTCTATTTTCAGATGCCATACTTTTAGCATTAGGGGTTCTTTGATCTTTATTTTGAAGTGCTTTATTTCAAGCATTAGATTTTCTTTGACCTCTATTTTGAGATGCCATACTTTTAGCATTAGGGGTTCTTTGATCTCTATTTTGAAGCGCTTTACTTCAAGCATTAGATTTTCTTTGATCTCTATTTTGAGATGGCTTTCTTTTAGCATTAGGGGTTCTTTGATCTCTATTTTGAAGTGCTTTACTTCAAGCATTAGATTTTCTTTGACCTCTATTTTGAGATGCCCTACCTTTAGCATTAGGGATTCTTTGATCTCTATTTTGAAATGCTTTACTTCAAGCATTAGATTTTCTTTGACCTCTATTTTGAGATGGCTTTGTTTTAGCATTAGGGGTTCTTTGATCTCTATTTTGAAGTGCTTTACTTCAAGCATTAGATTTTCTTTGACCTCTATTTTCAGATGGCTTTCTTTTAGCATTAGGGGTTCTTTGATCTCTATTTTGAAATGCTTTACTTCAAGCATTAGATTTTCTTTGACCTCTATTTTGAGGTGGCTTTCTTTTAGCATTAGGGGTTCTTTGATCACTGTTTTGAAGTGCTTTACTTCTAGCATTAGATTTTCTTTGACCTCTATTTTGAGATGGCTTACTTTTAGCATTAGGGGTTCTTTGATCTCTATTTTGAAATGCTTTACTTCAAGCATTAGATTTTCTTTGACCTCTATTTTGAGATGGCTTTCTTTTAGCATTAGGGGTTCTTTGATCACTATTTTGAAGTGCTTTACTTCAAGCATTAGATTTTCTTTGACCTCTATTTTAAGATGCCCTACTTTTAGCATTAGAGGTTCTTTGATCTCTATTTTGAAGTGCTTTACTTCAAGCATTAGATTTTCTTTGACCTCTATTTTGAGATGGCTTTGTTTTAGCATTAGGGGTTCTTTGATCTCTATTTTGAAGTGCTTTACTTCAAGCATTAGATTTTCTTTGACCTCTATTTTGAGATGCCATACTTTTAGCATTAGGGGTTCTTTGATCTCTATTTTGAAGTGCTTTACTTCAAGCATTAGATTTTCTTTGACCTCTATTTTGAGATGCCCTACTTTTAGCATTAGGGGTTATTTGATCACTATTTTGAAGTGCTTTACTTCAAGCATTAGATTTTCTTTGACCTTTATTTTGAGCTGCCCTACTTTTAGCATTAGGGGTTCTTTGATCACTATTTTGAAGTGCTTTACTTCAAGCATTAGATTTTCTTTGACCTCTATTTTGAGATGCCATACATTTAGCATTAGGGGTTCTTTGATCACTATTTTGAAGTGCTTTACTTCAAGCATTAGATTTTGTTTTACCTCTATTTTGAGATGCCATACAATTAGCATTAGGGGTTCTTTGATCACTATTTTGAAGTGCTTTACTTCAAGTATTAGATTTTCTTTGACCTCTATTTTGAGATGCCATACTTTTAGCATTAGGGGTTCTTTGATCACTATTTTGAAGTGCTTTACTTCAAGCATTAGATTTTCTTTGACCTCTATTTTGAGATGGCTTTCTTTTAGCATTAGGGGTTCTTTGATCACTATTTTGAAGTGCTTTACTTTAAGCATTAGATTTTCTTTGACCTCTATTTTCAGATGCCATACTTTTAGCATTAGGGGTTCTTTGATCACTATTTTGAAGTGCTTCACTTCAAGCATTAGATTTTCTCTGACCTCTATTTTGAGATGGCTTTCTTTTAGCATTAGGGGTTCTTTGATCACTATTTTGAAGTGCTTTACTTCAAGCATTAGATTTTCTTTGACCTCTATTTTGAGATGGCTTTCTTTTAGCATTAGGGGTTCTTTGATCACTATTTTGAAGTGCTTTACTTCAAGCATTAGATTTTCTTCGACCTCTATTTTCAGATGCCATACTTTTAGCATTAGGGGTTCTTTGATCTTTATTTTGAAGTGCTTTATTTCAAGCATTAGATTTTCTTTGACCTCTATTTTGAGATGCCATACTTTTAGCATTAGGGGTTCTTTGATCTCTATTTTGAAGCGCTTTACTTCAAGCATTAGATTTTCTTTGATCTCTATTTTGAGATGGTTTTCTTTTAGCATTAGGGGTTCTTTGATCTCTATTTTGAAGTGCTTTACTTCAAGCATTAGATTTTCTTTGACCTCTATTTTGAGATGCCCTACCTTTAGCATTAGGGATTCTTTGATATCTATTTTGAAATGCTTTACTTCAAGCATTAGATTTTCTTTGACCTCTATTTTGAGATGGCTTTCTTTTAGCATTAGGGGTTCTTTGATCTCTATTTTGAAGTGCTTTACTTCAAGCATTAGATTTTCTTTGACCTCTATTTTGAGATGGCTTTCTTTTAGCATTAGAGGTTCTTTGATCTCTATTTTGAAATGCTTTACTTCAAGCATTAGATTTTCTTTGACCTCTATTTTGAGATGGCTTTCTTTTAGCATTAGGGGTTCTTTGATCTCTATTTTGAAGCGCTTTACTTCAAGCATTAGATTTTCTTTGATCTCTATTTTGAGATGGCTTTTATTTTAGCATTAGGGGTTCTTTGATCTCTATTTTGAAGTGCTTTACTTCAAGCATTAGATTTTCTTTGACCTCTATTTTGAGATGCCCTACCTTTAGCATTAGGGATTCTTTGATCTCTATTTTGAAATGCTTTACTTCAAGCATTAGATTTTCTTTGACCTCTATTTTGAGATGGCTTTCTTTTAGCATTAGGGGTTCTTTGATCTCTATTTTGAAGTGCTTTACTTCAAGCATTAGATTTTCTTTGACATCTATTTTGAGATGGCTTTCTTTTAGCATTAGGGGTTCTTTGATCTCTATTTTGAAATGCTTTACTTCAAGCATTAGATTTTCTTTGACCTCTATTTTGAGATGGCTTTCTTTTAGCATTAGGGGTTCTTTGATCACTGTTTTGAAGTGCTTTACTTCTAGCATTAGATTTTCTTTGACCTCTATTTTGAGATGGCTTACTTTTAGCATTTGGGGTTCTTTGATCTCTATTTTGAAATGCTTTACTTCAAGCATTAGATTTTCTTTGACCTCTATTTTGAGATGGCTTTCTTTTAGCATCAGGGGTTCTTTGATCACTATTTTGAAGTGCTTTACTTCAAGCATTAGATTTTCTTTGACCTCTATTTTAAGATGCCCTACTTTTAGCATTAGAGGTTCTTTGATCTCTATTTTGAAGTGCTTTACTTCAAGCATTAGATTTTCTTTGACCTCTATTTTGAGATGGCTTTGTTTTAGCATTAGGGGTTCTTTGATCTCTATTTTGAAGTGCTTTACTTCAAGAATTAGATTTTCTTTGACCTCTATTTTGAGATGCCCTACTTTTAGCATTAGAGGTTCTTTGATCTCTATTTTGAAGTGCTTTACTTCAAGCATTAGATTTTCTTTGACCTCTATTTTGAGATGGCTTTGTTTTAGCATTAGGGGTTCTTTGATCTCTATTTTGAAGTGCTTTACTTCAAGCATTAGATTTTCTTTGACCTTTATTTTGAGCTGCCCTACTTTTAGCATTAGGGGTTCTTTGATCACTATTTTGAAGTGCTTTACTTCAAGCATTAGATTTTCTTTTACCTCTATTTTGAGATGCCATACATTTAGCATTAGGGGTTCTTTGATCACTATTTTGAAGTGCTTTACTTCAAGCATTAGATTTTGTTTGACCTCTATTTTGAGATGCCATACATTTAGCATTAGGGGTTCTTTGATCACTATTTTGAAGTGCTTTACTTCAAGCATTAGATTTTCTTTGACCTCTATTTTGAGATGCCATACTTTTAGCATTAGGGGTTCTTTGATCACTATTTTGAAGTGCTTTACTTCAAGCATTAGATTCTCTTTGACCTCTATTTTGAGATGGCTTTCTTTTAGCATTAGGGGTTCTTTGATCCCTATTTTGAAGTGCTTTACTTCAAGCATTAGATTTTCTTTGACCTCTATTTTCAGATGCCATACCTTTAGCATTAGGGGTTCTTTGATCTTTATTTTGAAGTGCTTTATTTCAAGCATTAGATTTTCTTTGACCTCTATTTTGAGATGCCATACTTTCAGCATTTGGGGTTCTTTGATCTCTATTTTGAAGCGCTTTACTTCAAGCATTAGATTTTCTTTGATCTCTATTTTGAGATGGCTTTCTTTTAGCATTAGGGGTTCTTTGATCTCTATTTTGAAGTGCTTTACTTCAAGCATTAGATTTTTTTTACCTCTATTTCGAGATGCCCTACTTTTAGCATTAGGGATTCTTTGATCTCTATTTTGAAATGCTTTACTTCAAGCATTAGATTTTCTTTTACCTCTATTTTGAGATGGCTTTTTTTTTAGCATTAGGGGTTCTTTGATCTCTATTTTGAAGTGCTTTACTTCAAGCATTAGATTTTCTTTGACATCTATTTTGAGATGGCTTTCTTTTAGCATTAGGGGTTCTTTGATCTCTATTTTGAAATGCTTTACTTCAAGCATTAGATTTTTTTTGACCTCTGTTTTGAGATGGCTTTCTTTTAGCATTATGGGTTCTTTGATCACTGTTTTGAAGTGCTTTACTTCAAGCATTAGATTTTCTTTGACCTCTATTTTGAGATGGCTTTGTTTTAGCATTAGGGGTTCTTTGATCTCTATTTTGAAGTGCTTTACTTCAAGCATTAGATTTTCTTTGACCTCTATTTTGATGGCTTTCTTTTAGCATTAGGGGTTCTTTGATCTCTATTTTGAAATGCTTTACTTCAAGCATTAGATTTTCTTTGACCTCTATTTTGAGATGGCTTTCTTTTAGCATTAGGGGTTCTTTGATCACTGTTTTCAAGTGCTTTACTTCTAGCATTAGATTTTCTTTGACCTCTATTTTGAGATGGCTTACTTTTAGCATTAGGGGTTCTTTGATCTCTATTTTGAAATGCTTTACTTCAAGCATTAGATTTTCTTTGACCTCTATTTTGAGATGGCTTTTTTTTAGCATTAGGGGTTCTTTGATCTCTATTTTGAAGTGCTTTACTTCAAGCATTAGATTTTCTTTGACCTCTATTTTAAGATGCCCTACTTTTAGCATTAGAGGTTCTTTGATCTCTATTTTGAAGTGCTTTACTTCAAGCATTAGATTTTCTTTGACCTCTATTTTGAGATGGCTTTGTTTTAGCATTAGGTGTTCTTTGATCTCTATTTTGAAGTGCTTTACTTCAAGCATTAGATTTTCTTTGACCTCTATTTTGAGATGCCATACTTTTAGCATTAGGGGTTCTTTGATCTCTATTTTGAAGTGCTTTACTTCAAGCATTAGATTTTCTTTGACCTCTATATTGAGATGCCATACTTTTAGCATTAGGGGTTCTTTGATCACTATTTTGAAGTGCTTTACTTCAAGCATTAGATTTTCTTTGACCTTTATTTTGAGCTGCCCTACTTTTAGCATTAGGGGTTCTTTGATCACTATTTTGAAGTGCTTTACTTAAAGCATTAGATTTTCTTTGACCTCTATTTTGAGATGCCATACATTTAGCATTAGGGGTTCTTTGATCACTATTTTGAAGTGCTTTACTTAAAGCATTAGATTTTCTTTGACCTCTATTTTGAGATGCCATACATTTAGCATTAGGGGTTCTTTGATCACTATTTTGAAGTGCTTTACTTCAAGCATTAGATTTTGTTTTACCTCTATTTTGAGATGCCATACATTTAGCATTAGGGGTTCTTTGATCACTATTTTGAAGTGCTTTACTTCAAGCATTAGATTTTCTTTGACCTCTATTTTGAGATGGCTTTCTTTTAGCATTAGGGGTTCTTTGATCACTATTTTGAAGTGCTTTACTTCAAGCATTAGATTTTCTTTGACCTCTATTTTCAGATGCCATACTTTTAGCATTAGGGGTTCTTTGATCTTTATTTTGAAGTGCTTTACTTCAAGCATTAGATTTTTTTTTACCTCTATTTTGAGATGGCTTTCTTTTAGCATTAGGGGTTCTTTGATCACTATTTTGAAGTGCTTTACTTCAAGCATTAGATTTTCTTTGACCTCTATTTTGAGATGGCTTTCTTTTAGCATTAGGGGTTCTTTGATCACTATTTTGAAGTGCTTTACTTCAAGCATTAGATTTTCTTTGACCTCTATTTTCAGATGCCATACTTTTAGCATTAGGGGTTCTTTGATCTTTATTTTGAAGTGCTTTATTTCAAGCATTAGATTTTCTTTGACCTCTATTTTGAGATGCCATACTTTTAGCATTAGGGGTTCTTTGATCTCTATTTTGAAGCGCTTTACTTCAAGCATTAGATTTTCTTTGATCTCTATTTTGAGATGGCTTTCTTTTAGCATTAGGGGTTCTTTGATCTCTATTTTGAAGTGCTTTACTTCAAGCATTAGATTTTCTTTGACCTCTATTTTGAGATGCCCTACCTTTAGCATTAGGGATTCTTTGATCTCTATTTTGAAATGCTTTACTTCAAGCATTAGATTTTATTTGACCTCTATTTTGAGATGGCTTTCTTTTAGCATTAGGGGTTCTTTGATCTCTATTTTGAAGTGCTTTACTTCAAGCATTAGATTTTCTTTGACCTCTATTTTGAGATGGCTTTCTTTTAGCATTAGGGGTTCTTTGATCTCTATTTTGAAATGCTTTACTTCAAGCATTAGATTTTCTTTGACCTCTATTTTGAGATGGCTTTCTTTTAGCATTAGGGGTTCTTTGATCACTGTTTTGAAGTGCTTTACTTCTAGCATTAGATTTTCTTTGACCTCTATTTTGAGATGGCTTACTTTTATCATTAGGGGTTCTTTGATCTCTATTTTGAAATGCTTTACTTCAAGCATTAGATTTTCTTTGACCTCTATTTTGAGATGGCTTTCTTTTAGCATTAGGGGTTCTTTGATCACTATTTTGAAGTGCTTTACTTCAAGCATTAGATTTTCTTTGACCTCTATTTTAAGATGCCCTACTTTTAGCATTAGAGGTTCTTTGATCTCTATTTTGAAGTGCTTTACTTCAAGCATTAGATTTTCTTTGACCTCTATTTTGAAATGGCTTTGTTTTAGCATTAGGGGTTCTTTGATCTCTATTTTGAAGTGCTATACTTCAAGCATTAGATTTTCTTTGACCTCTATTTTGAGATGCCATACTTTTAGCATTAGGGGTTCTTTGATCTCTATTTTGAAGTGCTTTACTTCAAGCATTAGATTTTCTTTGACCTCTATTTTGAGATGCCCTACTTTTAGCATTAGGGGTTCTTTGATAACTATTTTGAAGTGCTTTACTTCAAGCATTAGATTTTCTTTGACCTTTATTTTGAGCTTCCCTACTTTTAGCATTTGGGGTTCTTTGATCACTATTTTGAAGTGCTTTACTTCAAGCATTAGATTTTCTTTGACCTCTATTTTGAGATGCCATACATTTAGCATTAGGGGTTCTTTGATCACTATTTTGAAGTGCTTTACTTCAAGCATTAGATTTTGTTTGACCTCTATTTTGAGATGCCATACATTTAGCATTAGGGGTTCTTTGATCACTATTTTGAAGTGCTTTACTTCAAGCATTAGATTTTCTTTGACCTCTATTTTGAGATGCCATACTTTTAGCATTAGGGGTTCTTTGATCACTATTTTGAAGTGCTTTACTTCAAGCATTAGATTTTCTTTGACCTCTATTTTGAGATGGCTTTCTTTTAGCATTAGGGGTTCTTTGATCACTATTTTGAAGTGCTTTACTTCAAGCATTAGATTTTCTTTGACCTCTATTTTCAGATGCCATACTTTTAGCATTAGGGGTTCTTTGATCTTTATTTTGAAGTGCTTTATTTCAAGCATTAGATTTTCTTTGACCTCTATTTTGAGATGCCATACTTTCAGCATTTGGGGTTCTTTGATCTCTATTTTGAAGCGCTTTACTTCAAGCATTAGATTTTCTTTGATCTCTATTTTGAGATGGCTTTCTTTTAGCATTAGGGGTTCTTTGATCTCTATTTTGAAGTGCTTTACTTCAAGCATTAGATTTTTTTTTACCTCTATTTTGAGATGCCCTACTTTTAGCATTAGGGATTCTTTGATCTCTATTTTGAAATGCTTTACTTCAAGCATTAGATTTTCTTTTACCTCTATTTTGAGATGGCTTTTTTTTAGCATTAGGGGTTCTTTGATCTCTATTTTGAAGTGCTTTACTTCAAGCATTAGATTTTCTTTGACATCTATTTTGAGATGGCTTTCTTTTAGCATTAGGGGTTCTTTGATCTCTATTTTGAAATGCTTTACTTCAAGCATTAGATTTTCTTTGACCTCTGTTTTGAGATGGCTTTCTTTTAGCATTATGGGTTCTTTGATCACTGTTTTGAAGTGCTTTACTTCAAGCATTAGATTTTCTTTGACCTCTATTTTGAGATGGCTTTGTTTTAGCATTAGGGGTTCTTTGATCTCTATTTTGAAGTGCTTTACTTCAAGCATTAGATTTTCTTTGACCTCTATTTTGAGATGGCTTTCTTTTAGCATTAGGGGTTCTTTGATCTCTATTTTGAAATGCTTTACTTCAAGCATTAGATTTTCTTTGACCTCTATTTTGAGATGGCTTTCTTTTAGCATTAGGGGTTCTTTGATCACTGTTTTGAAGTGCTTTACTTCTAGCATTAGATTTTCTTTGACCTCTATTTTGAGATGGCTTTCTTTTAGCATTAGGGGTTCTTTGATCTCTCTTTTGAAATGCTTTACTTCAAGCATTAGATTTTCTTTGACCTATATTTTGAGATGGCTTTCTTTTAGCATTAGGGGTTCTTTGATCTCTATTTTGAAGTGCTTTACTTCAGGCATTAGATTTTCTTTGACCTCTATTTTCAGATGCCCTACTTTTAGCATTAGAGGTTCTTTGATCTCTATTTTGAAGTGCTTTACTTCAAGAATTAGATTTTCTTTGACCTCTATTTTGAGATGGGTTTGTTTAAGCATTAGGGGTTCTTTGATCTCTATTTTCAAGTGCTTTATTTCAAGCATTAGATTTTCTTTGACCTCTATTTTGAGATGCCCTACTTTTAGCATTAGAGGTTCTTTGATCTCTATTTTGAAGTGCTTTACTTCAAGCATTAGATTTTCTTTGACCTCTATTTTGAGATGCCCTACTTTTAGCCTTAGGGGTTCTTTGATCACTATTTTGAAGTGCTTTACTTCAAGCATTAGATTTTCTTTGACCTTTATTTTGAGCTGCCCTACTTTTAGCATTAGGGGTTCTTTGATCACTATTTTGAAGTGCTTTACTTCAAGCATTAGATTTTCTTTTACCTCTATTTTGAGATGCCATATTTTCAGCATTAGGGGTTCTTTGATCACCATTTTGAAGTACTTTACTTCAAGCATTAGATTTTCTTTGACCTCTATTTTGAGATGGCTTTCTTTTAGCATTAGGGGTTCTTTGATCACTATTTTGAAGTGCTTTACTTCATGCATTAGATTTTCTTTGACCTCTATTTTGAGATGCCATACTTTTAGCATTGGGGGTTTTTTTATCACTATTTTGAAGTGCTTTACTTCAAGCATTAGATTTTCTTTGACCTCTATTTTGAGACGCCATACATTTAGCATTAGGGGTTCTTTGATCACTATTTTGAAGTGCTTTACTTCAAGCATTAGATTTTCTTTGACCTCTATTTTGAGATGCCATACTTTTAGCATTAGGGGTTCTTTGATCACTATTTTGAAGTGCTTTACTTCAAGCATTAGATTTTCTTTGACCTCTATTTTGAGATGGCTTTCTTTTAGCATTAGGGGTTCTTTGATCACTATTTTGAAGTGCTTTACTTCAAGCATTAGATTTTCTTTGACCTCTATTTTCAGATGCCATACTTTTAGCATTAGGGGTTCTTTGATCTTTATTTTGAAGTGCTTTATTTCAAGCATTAGATTTTCTTTGACCTCTATTTTGAGATGCCATACTTTCAGCATTTGGGGTTCTTTGATCTCTATTTTGAAGCGCTTTACTTCAAGCATTAGATTTTCTTTGATCTCTATTTTGAGATGGCTTTCTTTTAGCATTAGGGGTTCTTTGATCTCTATTTTGAAGTGCTTTACTTCAAGCATTAGATTTTTTTTTACCTCTATTTTGAGATGCCCTACTTTTAGCATTAGGGATTCTTTGATCTCTATTTTGAAATGCTTTATTTCAAGCATTAGATTTTCTTTTACCTCTATTTTGAGATGGCTTTTTTTTAGCATTAGGGGTTCTTTGATCTCTATTTGGAAGTGCTTTACTTCAAGCATTAGATTTTCTTTGACATCTATTTTGAGATGGCTTTCTTTTAGCATTAGGGGTTCTTTGATCTCTATTTTGAAATGTTTTACTTCAAGCATTAGATTTTCTTTGACCTCTATTTTGAGATGGCTTTCTTTTAGCATTATGGGTTCTTTGATCACTGTTTTGAAGTGCTTTACTTCAAGCATTAGATTTTCTTTGACCTCTATTTTGAGATGGCTTTGTTTTAGCATTAGGGGTTCTTTGATCTCTATTTTGAAGTGCTTTACTTCAAGCATTAGATTTTCTTTGACCTCTATTTTGAGATGGCTTTCTTTTAGCATTAGGGGTTCTTTGATCTCTATTTTGAAATGCTTTACTTCAAGCATTAGATTTTCTTTGACCTCTATTTTGAGATGGCTTTCTTTTAGCATTAGGGGTTCTTTGATCACTGTTTTGAAGTGCTTTACTTCTAGCATTAGATTTTCTTTGACCTCTATTTTGAGATGGCTTTCTTTTAGCATTAGGGGTTCTTTGATCTCTCTTTTGAAATGCTTTACTTCAAGCATTAGATTTTCTTTGACCTATATTTTGAGATGGCTTTCTTTTAGCATTAGGGGTTCTTTGATCTCTATTTTGAAGTGCTTTACTTCAGGCATTAGATTTTCTTTGACCTCTATTTTCAGATGCCCTACTTTTAGCATTAGAGGTTCTTTGATCTCTATTTTGAAGTGCTTTACTTCAAGAATTAGATTTTCTTTGACCTCTATTTTGAGATGGGTTTGTTTTAGCATTAGGGGTTCTTTGATCTCTATTTTGAAGTGCTTTACTTCAAGCATTAGATTTTCTTTGACCTCTATTTTGAGATGCCCTACTTTTAGCATTAGAGGTTCTTTGATCTCTATTTTGAAGTGCTTTACTTCAAGCATTAGATTTTCTTTGACCTCTATTTTGAGATGCCCTACTTTTAGCCTTAGGGGTTCTTTGATCACTATTTTGAAGTGCTTTACTTCAAGCATTAGATTTTCTTTGACCTTTATTTTGAGCTGCCCTACTTTTAGCATTAGGGGTTCTTTGATCACTATTTTGAAGTGCTTTACTTCAAGCATTAGATTTTCTTTTACCTCTATTTTGAGATGCCATATTTTCAGCATTAGGGGTTCTTTGATCACCATTTTGAAGTGCTTTACTTCAAGCATTAGATTTTCTTTGACCTCTATTTTGAGATGGCTTTCTTTCAGCATTAGGGGTTCTTTGATCACTATTTTGAAGTGCTTTACTTCATGCATTAGATTTTCTTTGACCTCTATTTTGAGATGCCATACTTTTAGCATTGGGGGTTTTTTTATCACTATTTTGAAGTGCTTTACTTCAAGCATTAGATTTTCTTTGACCTCTATTTTGAGATGCCCTACTTTTAGCATTAGGGGTTCTTTGATCACTATTTTGAAGTGCTTTACTTCAAGCATTAGATTTTCTTTGACCTCTATTTTCAGATGCCATACTTTTAGCATTAGGGGTTCTTTGATCTTTATTTTAAAGTGCTTTACTTCAAGCATTAGATTTTCTTTGACCTCTATTTTGAGATGCCATACTTTCAGCATTAGGGGTTCTTTGATCTCTATTTTGAAGCGCTTTACTTCAAGCATTAGATTTTCTTTGATCTCTATTTTGAGATGGCTTTCTTTTAGCATTAGGGGTTCTTTGATCTCTATTTTGAAGTGCTTTACTTCAAGCATTAGATTTTCTTTGACCTCTATTTTGAGATGCCCTACTTTTAGCATTAGGGATTTTTTGATCTCTATTTTGAAATGCTTTACTTCAAGCATTATATTTTCTTTGACCTCTATTTTGAGATGGCTTTCTTTTAGCATTAGGGGTTCTTTGATCTCTATTTTGAAATGCTTTACTTCAAGCATTAGATTTTCTTTTACCTCTATTTTAAGATGGCTTTCTTTTAGCATTAGGGGTTCTTTGATCTCTATTTTGAAATGCTTTACTTCAAGCTTTAGATTTTCTTTGACCTCTATTTTGAGATGGCTTTATTTTAGCATTAGGGGTTCTTTGATCACTGTTTTGAAGTGCTTTACTTCAAGCATTAGATTTTTTTTTTTTACCTCTATTTTGAGATGGCTTTCTTTTAGCATTAGGGGTTCTTTGATCTCTATTTTGAAATGCTTTACTTCAAGCATTAGATTTTCTTTGACCTCTATTTTGAGATGGCTTTGTTTTAGCATTAGGGGTTCTTTGTTCTCTATTTTGAAGTGCTTTACTTCAAGCATTAGATTTTCTTTGACCTCTATTTTGAGATGCCATACTTTCAGCATTAGGAGTTTTTTTATCTCTATTTTGAAGTGCTTTACTTCAAGCATTAGATTTTCTTTGACCTCTATTTTGAGATGGCTTTGTTTTAGCATTAGGGGTTCTTTGATCTCTATTTTGAAGTGCTTTACTTCAAGCATTAGATTTTCTTTGACCTCTATCTTGAGATGCCCTACTTTTAGCATTAGGGGTTCTTTGATCACTATTTTGAAGTGCTTTACTTCAAGCATTAGATTTTCTTTGACCTTTATTTTGAGCTGCCCTACTTTTAGCATTAGGGTTTCTTTGATCACTATTTTGAAGTGCTTTACTTCAAGCCTTAGATTTCGTTTTACCTCTATTTTGAGATGCCATACATTTAGCATTAGGGGTTCTTTGATCTCTATTTTGAAGTGCTTCAACTCTGGCCCTAGATTTTATTTGACCTCTATTTTGAAGTTCTTTACCTCTAGAATTAGATTTTATTTGACCTCTTAAATTGAGGTGCCTTAATTTTAGCATTGGCGGCTCATTGACCTCTATTTTCAAGTGCTTTACCTCAAGGCCTAGATTTTCTTAGACCTCTATTTTGAGATGCCATACTTTTAGCATTAGAGGCTCTTTGACCTCTATTTTTAAGCTTTTTACCTCTACCATTGTATTTTATTTTACCTCTATTTTAAAGTGTTTTACCTCTAGCATTACATTTTATTTGACCTCTTATATTGAGGTGCAATACCTTTAGCATTAGCGGCGCTTGGACCTCTATCTTGAAGTACTTAACCTCAAGCATTAGATTTTGTTTGACCTCCATTTTGAGGTGCCATACGTTTAGCATTAAGGGCTCTTTGATCTCTTCTAGTTATAATACAATTCTCACAGTCAGCTCCTTGTTCCGCTAGAACGCGAGCTCTGTGAGTCAAGCGATACTTCCTCCTAATAGTGATCCGAAAATGGACAATAACAGCATATCAATGTTCATTGCGTAAATTTGCATAGCTGCCTTCAGATCATGAGAAGTGTTGTAAGCTTCACTTAAAAAAGGGGGGAGATGCTAAGTCTATTAATATTTTTTCTGAAGCCATTTGGGGATCCAGGAAAGATTTCTTCCAAAGCCATTCAAGGATTCTGTTCTGGAGTCATGTTGAACTTCATTCTAAGTCTATGGCTATTTTTTCTGAAGCTATTCGGATATCCGGGAAGATTTTCTTCCGGAGCCTGTTTAGGACTCGTGAAAAATTCCTTTTCTATCGTTTCAATATGCCCTAGCAACTCATCATCATCATACAATAATAATAATAATAATAATAATAATAATAATAATAATAATAATAATAAACTACGTGATTTTAATAACAATGATAAATTTCTGTAGACGTTTAACGTTCGGCTTTGCAGTGTGAAGGAAAAGATGAGAGACTTAATAGGAAGATGAAAAGAGAATTATTACTATGATTTATTACTCTCTCTCTCTCTCTCTCTCTCTCTCTCTCTCTCTCTCTCTCTCTCTCCAGAATTCATTATTATTATTAAAATCACGTAGATTATTATTATTATTACTATTATTATTATTATTATTATTATTATTATTATTATTAATAATAATAATAATAATAATACTGTATGATGATGATGATGATGCTTATGATGAGTTACTAGGGCATATTGAAACGAGAGATATCCATATAGCTTCAAAAGAAATAGCCATAGACTTAGCATGAAGTTCAATATGACTCCAGAAAAGAATCCTAGAATGGTTTCGGAAGAAATCTTTCCTGGATCCCCGAAAGGCTTCAGAAAAAATAGCCATCGACTGCATGGAATTCTGAATGACTCCAGTACAGAAATTCTGAATGGCTTCGGAAGAAATCTTTCCCTAATCTCCAAATGGCTTCAGAAGAAATAGCCATAGACTTAGCATGGAGTTCTGAATCACTCCAGAACAGAATCTGTGAATGGCTTCAGAAGAAATCTTTCCTGGATTTTCAAGTGGCTTCAGAAGAAATTTGCCATAGACTTAGCATGGAGTTCTGAATGACTCCACAACAGGATCTCACCGGAGCTCTCTGAACGGCACCTGAAGTTTTAAAACTTTCCCGGTCTCTCTCTCTCTCTCTCTCTCTCTCTCTCTCTCTCTCTCTCTCTCTCTCTCTCTCTCTCTCTCTCTTTATATATATATATACTGTATATATATATATATATATATATATATATATAGAGAGAGAGAGAGAGAGAGAGAGAGAGAGAGAGAGAGAGAGAGAGGTATATTATATTTATATAACATTTATTCATTATTCGTTTTCGAGTACTTTTCTTAGTTATAAGAATAACGTCTCCTTGCCTACCTTCCTGATTCGACCTAAGGTGACACACTGACCACCACCAGAACGTGGCATCATGGAAAATGATCCCTTCCAATGTCATAGAATTTAAATAAGTAGTTGCTATAATCCTAAACATCTACACTCATTGACTATGAAACTTCCTTTACTATATATATACAGAAAATATAAAATATCAATTTCAAATTGCATATGGATGGGAATGAGAGAGAGAGAGAGAGAGAGAGAGAGAGAGAGAGAGAGAGAGAGAGACAGAGAGAGAGAGAGAGAGAGAGAGAGAGTTCATGTTCGAAGTTTGATTTAACAGCATGGCTTGGTCTGTACAGACTATATTGTGATTTCAAGTCCAAAAAAAACATACAGTAATATGAAGAAAACAAAAAAGAAAATTCATTTAATATACTGCAAAATGACCCTTTGAAATTACTATTGGTAGTGCTAAGTGTATTGGTATCTTTCCAGAATTCAATCAGCAGGATATGGCTGACTCATGATTGTCCTACTATTCGATTTATAAAATTCGATTTTTTACTTTCTATAACTTATAGTTCTGTACTTGCAGGATAAAATTAAAATATCTAAGCAATTAGTTATAAAGTCAGTAATTTTTCCACTAGGTTAAAAAATAGCATTTGTGCCCCTGAAAGGGCATAGGATAACAAGCTATGACAAAACCAAAAATTTTTAATTTTGATTTATAAACAGCATTCAAAATGTTAAGGGGGTTTCTCTTATTTCACAGTAGTCACTTCCTTCAAATCAGATATTAATGTAAAGATCAACTAATGCATCTATTTATATGTTAAGCATAGAGAGAGAGAGAGAGAGAGAGAGAGAGAGAGAGAGAGAGAGAGAGAGAGAGAGAGAGAGAATCTGCCCCTAAATACAGAAATGCCCGATTGCTTGCTTATCAGGTGGTGGTGTTGTAAAGCCAGAATCAACCTGCTGAGGTAGCAGTAGATGTAGGTAATAATGATTTATGAGAAATAGATTCTAGAAGCGTTTTTCTCATTAGAAGCTTGCACTGATAGTTATCATTCCTATTACTATAATTTTTTTCAAATGTTACAGATACCATATCATTGACAGAAACATTATATGGGTTAGATAATGAACTGATCTGGGCATTTTTTATCTTTTGTTTTGCAAATCCAATTAAGAAATACTTATACATAAAAGTTATGACGTTGTCAAGTTTCAACATAATTATTCTTATAAACTTCAAATTAATTTCAGTTTTCAAAATAATATGATATATAATATCTTTAGTTTTTATGTTTAAGTAGATTAATTATATCGTATTCTAATGTTTGTTAAGTTGAAATAGCCATGAAAATTAGTAGTAAATATCAATATAAATTTAAATAGATAATTTTTTATTCAAGTACGTTATGAATATAAAAAAGGAAAATTTTAACAAAACGCGGTTTTTATCGAGATGTCAATCGACCTCCAGCATCAATAACTTTTTGGAAACCCCCAGATATACTGAAAACCAGATTTTGGCATATATTCGGGTTATGTCAAACAGACTCCCATACCTGAATAGGCTTTCATAATTTCCAGTAGGTTCTCGATGGGATTTAGGGCACACAACTTTGCTGACCAGCTATAACGTCCATTTGTGGGTGATGATTTAACCACTCTTTCACCTCTTGACTCTTGTGAATCAGGCTATTGTCAAACATCAGAACGATAGAGAGTGGATTATGAATGGCCTTGCTCTCACAGGAGGCAAGAACACTTCATCCAATACTTCAATTTAATCATTACTTGTGAACCTTCCCGGCAATTTGACAAGCTTTCCAGGCGGTCCTTCAGGCCACATCCAATACCAGTAATGAACACGACTCTTCCACTCTTGCTCCTTTATTTATTAATTGTTGCTTCATAGCGGATGTTGCCCATCTCCAACAGTGTCTTACTCGTGCTTTTACAGAAGTAAAGTATTTTTCATAAGGGAAAATTAAATTTTTTCGAAATTTTGGGATCATAGGGTGTATATTACAAAACAAATCCAAGGCGACATTCTTCTCGCTGTTGCGTTAGTTTCCTTATCAGCAGGGATATAGCAATTAATATTAGCTTCATGAAAGCATTATCTTGAGATGCTTGGGTGGAAACAAAATTTATTTTAGGCATGGCAATTTTTATAATTTTTCATTAGAAAAATTGCCTGATGCAAAACAGGATAAATAATAACATTTAGCTGCTCTTAAACTTAAGAAAATAATGTTTATGGAAGAACTAGATCGCTGCTTTGAGATTAAATGATCTAAAACAACGATTGAAATACTTGACTTTTAAATAAACACATGCCCCCAAAGAAACCGTCAAATTATAAAACTGTTTGAGTTTTGATGGCGAAGAATTATGAATGTTTATATGAAAAACCTCTATAGACTTGGTCACGAGACATCAGTTAAACACAGTAGCCATCTAATGCCCTGATGAGAATAAGGGTTAAATACGACGTAACTTCCAATACATTATGACGCGACACAGAGTTTTCCAATTTTAGAGGCAACAGAAGATTTAATCATTGCAGTTAATTATCATCAAACACAATAAGAGTTGCTATAAGACTAAGACTTCTAACCTTGAGGGTTAATTTTGACATCAGTTTTGTCAATCTTCTTTTTTGCTAGATGACAAAATTAACCACGCATTTAGTTACTATTTACAGATTTCGTGTACTTTTATGACGGAAAATACGTAAACATACTTGTTTATGATCGATAAAATTACTTTATTGTTAGATTACCATGAGAGAGAGAGAGAGAGAGAGAGAGAGAGAGAGAGAGAGAGAGAGAGAGAGAGAGAGATTTCTAGAATTCCTGGATTTTCTAATATATATTGGTGTTGAATGTCTTCATCATCATCATCATCTCCTCCTACGCCTATTGACGCAAAGGGCCTCAGTTAGATATCACCAGTCGTCTCTATCTTGAGCTTTTAATTCAATACCTCTCCATTCATCATCTCCTACTTTGTGCTTCATACTCCTCAGCCATGTAGGTCTGGGCCTTCCAACTCTTCTAGAGCCTTGTGGAGCCCAGCTGAACGTTTGTTAAATGTCCTCATATATGTTTAATTGCTGTGTTCATAATGTATTTCACATTTGAAAAATGAACGATTTCGAAAAGTGTAAAGATTTTTTATTTGTTAACATGGGAAATTTTCCAGAGAAAATATCTGACCTTCAAACAAATTTTTCATTGCGTCTCCTCAAAACTCCGAACAGCTTTACCCGGCAAACCCTCCCCCCTTACTACCGTCTATTACACCGGACATTCTAAACTCTATAGAAAATGGTGGTGAAAGTAAGGTGGAGTACGCGACACTTCATTTGCCGCTGACTGTACATTGTATTTGTGAAGATGCTAAGAAGGGAGCCCAAAGCAGTGCCTGTAACTTTCTTGAAGAGGACTCACTAATTGGGTAAGGATGCATTGCCTCTAGGGTCTTGTTCTTCATCACATTTATAGATAAACTTTCGGCTCAGGACATCATCAAATTCCACTTGTCATGCCACTATGCACTTTATATGCACGTAGGAGGTGATGGTTCTATAGAGTATCTTGGTATTATATCCTGGTGAAGTTGCCTTTGTGGTTACTAGAAGTTAGTTAGTGGCCTTATGTGCCTTGAGAGTTCCATTAAAATAATCTGGATCAAAAGTTTTCAGTGATCGGAGATACTTTGCAAGTCACTAGGATGATTGACATTTTTATGGTATTTCTTGTTGGTTCCTTTTTCAGGCGCTTTTATTTAGAGGAGTCACTAAGGATACCTTCCTTTTTGTTGCCTTACTTCCGGAGCCCATAGACATCTTTCATCATGGTATTATGCTTTTCATAGTTTATGCGATGAAAAATGTTAGCCTAACCACTTTTTTTAAGGTAATGTGCTTTAAAGTCATGAAATTAGATAACACGTTTTGTTATTTTTTATAGATATAAATCCCCATTGACAGTACCGAGAAGAATGACTATCTTCACTAATCTCTTGAATGTTGTGAGACATAAGACAGTCGTCCAGACCCTTTTATTAGATGCAGACATCATACACAAAATCCCAATCCCTATGGTGGGTTGGTTGTAGCCGATTGGAAACTTCCCTACCTGGCAATCTGCAAATAAAAGTGGAATGAAAAAGATGTAGCTGCTAAGATGCTTTTTTTTTCTTTCTTTCTTTTTTTTTTTAATGTCACAGAAAAGGAAATATGCCAGAATAGCGAGCAAAAGTAGAAACGCGCGCATTCACACGCACACAAACAAACACACACTCGTGTTTGTATATATACATATATATATATATATATATATATATATATATATATATATATATATATATATATATATATATATATATATATATATATATATATATATATATATATATATACTGTCGTGGGTTATGGGTGAACCTTAAGGAATTATTAAAGGACAGACAGTATGTTTCCCCAACACATTAGACCAAAATTAAAAGAAGGATAAGCATGAGATGGAGATCTTTTGGTAAACAGGATTATATTATGAAAAGCAACTTTCTCTAAAAAGTAAAGTATTTTATCTGATGGTCCTACCAGTATTAACTTATGCATCTGAAACTTGGAGCCTTGGTAATTAAGCTAGTTACAACTCAATTAGCTATGGATAGAAAACTGTAATGATAGGAATAAAACTAGGAGACAGAAACAGAGCAACATGAATACGAGAGCAAACTAAATTAGAAGATATTTTAACAATAAGAAAAAGAAACGGACATGGACAGGACATAAAATGAGATTGACTAATGATAGATGGACAAGAAGAATAACAGAATGGGTCCAAAAGATTGCAAACAAAGCAGTGGACGAGCTAAGAAAATTCTTGGGTACAGACTGGCATAGAAAGACCATTAACATGGTGAAAGGGTTTGTTTATCCCCATGATCATGTGCAAGCGGGCAGTTAGGTGATAACTGAGAGATGGTGTAAATGTAACTAGATTTATTTCAACAGACTGCGAGATTTTATAATAACAGTTTCAGTGGAAATATGTCACAAAAACTCAAACTGATCAGTTCAAGAATAGACAGTCTTAAAACTGTTCTGTTAACAGAGAGTTGTAGAGCAAGATAAACAGTAAAAAGAAATTACCGTTACAATGTAAGAGTGTGTTATTTGCAGTACATGGATCCCCCCCCCCCCCCTTAAAAAAATACCTACATGTGAAATAGGGCGCCCTGCTCTTGAAAAGCATACTGTAGGTGGGTCATTTGGCAGGAGATATACAGGGTTTAAGCAATCAATGGAGACCCTGTCTTCTTTGCCACACATGTTGAGTAGGAATGCTTTCGGCGTACAACGGATCACAAGGAAAGGGGTCGGGTAATGGGGCATTAACGTTGGCTTGCCAGTGTCGTTGTGCAGGAAAACGTGCGTTGCAAAGTGCAAATTTGTCGGTATGTGTTGCTTAGCTGGGGGCTTGTAAGTCTGGCGGCATGAAGTAAATATTCCCACAACGTGATGTAGGTGCTGGAGATTGTCAGAGGAAGTCGCAGACAGAAAAATTCGCCAGGTACGACTAACAGGTCGCCATATGCCATTTTACGTACCGAGACATCATCCAGGGTGTCTTTAGGAGTGGGCCTTAGTCCTAGGAGGACCCAGGCAAGGTGGGTAAACCAGTTGGAGTCCTTGCAGCGAGACATCAGAGCTGCTTTAAGCTTATGGTGAAAACATTCAACCATTCTGTTGGCTGTAGGGTTATATGTGGTTGTCTGTTGAAGGGTGATACCCAGGAGATTCGCTAATTATGTCCACAATTGAGAGGTAAAAGGGGCACCCATGTCGAAAGTAATATGCTCAGGGATACCAAATCTCGCTATCCATCCTAAGAGTACACGAGGTGGACGTTGCAGTTTTCATGGGAATGGCTTCAGGCCAACGAGTGGAGCGGTCAATGACGGTAAACAGGTAACGATGTCTTTGTGACCTACAACATTGATGTGAATGTGGGCAAATCACGTTGAGGTTGAGAAAAGGTGCCCACTCTTGAATCTGTGTGGCAATGTAGTTTTGAGGATTGGCATGAAGTACAGGAGCAGACCCAGTACTTAGCATCCTTAGTAATGCCATGCCAAATGAACTTTGTTTTCAGTACCTGCACAGTAGAATGGCACGAGGGATGTGAAAGGCTATAAATGAAATAAAACTCCTGTCGGCGCATGGGAAAAGGTATCCACAGTCTAGGTCTACTAGTACTGACGTCACAGAGGAGGGAGGTATTTGAGTCATTGAGAGGTACGTCCTCCCAACAGAGGGATGTACGGGAGGTCCTGCTTGCTTTTTACTCTAGATCTTTTCGTTGGGCTTCTGCCAAGGCATTATAATCCAATCCCAGGTGAATAGCAGTCATTGTGTTTCTTGACAGGGCATCTGCAATAGCATTCATTTTCCCAGGGACGTGCTGAATACAATTGTTTTCAACTACGGCACAAAGATATCAGTGTCGACTGGCAGACCAGCTGCTGAACCGTTGAGTGATTCATGTACCCGAGGCATGTGGTCCGTGTGAATGACAAAGGGAATAGCTTCCAAGAAGTAGGGAAAGTGATGGACAGGCAAGTGTACCACCAGCAATTCGTGGTCAAAGGTAGAGTAACTGTATTCCCCCCTGGACAGTTTTCTACTAAAGAAGGAAAAGGGTGGGATGAGCCATTGACCACCTGCTCAAGTACTTCCCTAATAGCGATGTTGCTGGCATCGGTGGAGAAAAGGAGAGGTGCATATGGCACGGTTGATAGGGCATTTTTTGTTTTGCAGAAGGCCACTTCTTGAAGGGGACCCCACTTCAGATCTTTTGGCTTGCCCTTGAGGGAGACAGAGGGGGCCAAGAGTGACGGTGATAGCTGGCACGAAATAGGTGATGATGCCAAGAATTTTTGCAGTGCTTTGACGGTCGAAGGCGTGGGAAAGTTCTGAACAATTGCTACCTTATCAGAGAGGGTGTGGACTTTTTCAGGAGTGATGCGATGCCCTAAGAACGATACTTTGTTGGCACCAAAGGTACACTTCTCATACTAGACTACAAAGTCATTCTGTTGTAGGTGGTCAAGCACGATGCATAGATAGCGGAGTTGTTCCTCTTTGGAGGAAGAGAACACAAGTATGTCATCCAAGTAACATGCACAGAAGGGGAGGTGAGATGTTGAAAAGTAGCCCCTGAATTACGAAAGCCAGTAAAGGAGTAATCGAAGGTGTATGTACCGAAGTAGGTGGTGATGGTGGTATTAGGGATGTCTTTTGCATTCATGGGCACCTGATAATACCCTTTCAGGAGGTCGAGCGTAGAGAAAACCTTCACTTTATGCATGTAGGAGGTCACATTGGTGATGTTTTGGAGGGGCTAGTGATCCGTTTCTGTCTACATGTTTAGGCACCTATAATCCCCACACAGACGCAGAGAGCCACCTTTCTTCAGGACAATGTGTAAATGTGACAACCATGAGCTTGAGGCCTTTGGGCAAAGGCTCATTTCTTCCATTTCAGCAAACATTTGTTTAGGGGCTGCCAAACAATCCTGTGCCAGATGTCTGAATCTGGCAAACACCGGGGGTCCCATTGTCCTGATATGGTGATAAATACCATGTTTTGCGGAAACCGTAGGCATTTGACAAAGTTCTGGACGGAAAACTTCTTGATATGACCTGAGGAGGTGAGTGTAGGCATCCGTGGGTACGCTGATGTGGAGAGCGAGATCGGAGGGATCTGGTTGGAAAGTTGTCGAGGAGTACGAATCAGAGTTGACTAACCAACGGTGAGCGACATCTACCAGGAGTTGAAAATGTGAGAGGAAGTCCGCACCGAGCATTGGCGATGTGACCTCAGCCACAAGAAACTTCCAATTATATTTGGTGCTTCCAAATGATAATGCGAGGAATTCATAACTGGTGGTGGGTATTGCAGATCCATTGGCAGCTACCAGGCGAATATTTGCAGATTTAGACAAACTACATCGTGTCATGGAGAGTAGCCTTGGCAGAAGAGAATGGCAAGCACCCGTGTCTACCAAAAATCACATGCCCATACCTGCATCATTTAAAGAGAAAATATTAGTGACAGGTGAGGCCATCGCCACAAGCGATGTCCTACTTGAAAGTTTTTTGGCCTCTGACAACCATTCGCAGATTTCTTCGCAGCAGCCCCAGATTTGGAGCGGTAGTAGCATAACTGCAGCCAATGGACGTCAGTAAGGGGTGGGAGAGGTCGTTGGTTGGGGCATAAACGATGGGTGGTATATGTGGGTGGTGGGCGGCATTGTCGCTGCTCCAGCATGTTATTGGGTGGACATCTGTGTCCTACCGCATTCACGTCAGCTTCGGTTGATGTTGAAGAGTTGTCCACTTTGTCAAGATTGGTAACATTCTGGAAGTCTTGAAGATGGTGAAGTGAATGTCCATAAGGGCCTCAACTTTGATCATCAGGTCCTTCGTGGGCAAAATATTGACATTGGGGATAGCAGCACGTACAGGTTTGGGTAGGCACCGCACCCAAAGGGCACGGAGTAGATTCATTTTATGAGTAGAGCCGTTTGCGGGAGGTTGCAAGGAAGCGATACTGGTCATTTACCTGAGAGCGAGTGAAGTCTTTTGGTTCGCCAACGGTTGTTGAAAGAGCTGAAACTGTTTCGGGGAACGCCGTGAGAATAGAATCTGCTTTGGTGCTTGACTGAGTACCGCCCTTGATGCAAAACTGGACTTCTGCATGCTGGAACCAGGCGAACACTTCTCTGCTGGCGAAAAACAGAAGTTTCAGGGATGTGGTGTTGATAGTAGAGTCAATGTCGGAAGGTGTCATCATCAAACAATAAGACAAAGAAGTGAGGAGTAAGGCGGGAAGGAACTGGACACTCGGGGGTTAACCAGTGTGTGAGCGGGCAGTTAGGTGATAACTGAGAAACGGCGTAAATGCAACTAGCTTTATTTCAACAGACAGCGAGCTTTTATAGCAACAGTTTCAGTGGAAAAAGGTCACAAAATTCAAACAGATCAATTCAAGAATAGACATCATTAAACCAGTTCTGTTAAGGAAAGGTGAGATAAAAAATAAAAAGAAAATACCGTTACAATGTACGAGTGTGTGTGAAACACGTGCGGTACAATCAGCAAAGCTGTAGTAATCAGGGCCACCCATACTAGATTGGTTTGCTGTGACCGATCATACTAAAGTCTCCCACCATCACCAGACTAAACCCCAGACATGACTAAGGACATGTCCGAGACCTTTTTCCTTCAGTGGACTAGAGACGGTTGTATTTGTTTTTGTTATTGTCGTATATATATATATATATATATATATATATATATATATATATATATATAAATATATATATATACACACACATTTATATATATATATATATATATATATATATATATATATATATATATGTATGTATATATATATATATATATATATATATATATATATATATATATATATATATATCCCTTTGACTCATATTGCTAAGGAAACTAGCTACAAGTTAGCTTTATTCATTGTTTGAAATCAAATACTACAGTTTACCTATTTTATGCAATTAAGCTTCAATATTTTCAAAACCATTCGACTTTATAAAATTTGATTGTCTGAGGTGAAGTAGCAACATCGTCACACAAATTTTTCAATAAAGTTTATGGTATGAGATATTTGTTATAGAAGCTTTTCAGTATAGGCTACTTTGCTCCAAAGATTGAAGACCTTTACAGTTTTCCTATTGTCATCCGAGTATTGTTGGAGTGTAGAGAAAATTGTGCCTGAAATACCTTGAACCAAGTATTATATATATCACTTTGTAATTATTATTATTATTATTATTATTATTATTATTATTATTATTATTATTATTATTATTATTATCGGTGATATTTTTTTCTCATGGAGATAGTTTTGATATTTTAGTGTTATTTTCACTGAAAATACTCATAATTGGTTTTGCCTTGGCTTATCATTTTTGATGTCCATTAAAATTTCCAAAAAAAGGAAACAAGCTATGGATAATAATATCTTTTTATATTGGTATTATATTGATATTCATAATGAACAACGTACATGGAAATGTAAGAATGTAGCATATTTTACATGATTTTTTTATTGTAGATTTGGTTTAAAGATTTTCTTCAATATATCCCCAGTACACAATATATTCGAGTTCTTCAATGAAAAACAAGACGTAAAAAGAACCTGATTGCATCGGGCTATTGTACTGTACATAGAATATCAATAATCATGCTATGGAAGAATACATTTCATCTTCTCTTTTGAAAAAAAAAATACTCTGGTCTGACTTCTTCCATTCATCTTTTCAAAGTCTTGGAATTCCTTCTTTTGTGTGTCCTGGAAGGGGGACATTAAGACGACGGTATTTGAGGAAATATGACAGTTGTCGAATGGGTGAAGTCTAGTGTCAGTGTCGTATACTCATTGGGTGGAGTTTTTTTCTTTCTTTCTTTTTGATGTGGTTGGAGACTTTATTGAGAGTGCGTTACGAACCTTTTAAAGTACAGCTCTAACTATTCATACAGAGTCATGGTATAAAAACTACTCTAAATCGAAGTCCGAAATTATAACAATAAACCGTCATTTTGCCTTTATGCACAGAATAGAAATGTCTGACTAAATAAAGTATTCTTTTCATTTAAATAAACTAACTTCATCAATGTCTTGGTTGATTGTTGTTTTTTTCATATTGGATGGAGGGAATTTAGCGATGTTTTATTCCATTCAATGCTCCAGTGAATGAGATTCTAAGGTTCTCTCAACTTTATTTTGTATATTTTCGAGATATTCATGACCACTTAAAGCTAGGGGAAATATACAGTACATTTTCATCACATTTAGGCCTAATTTACGACTCTATATTCCCCATCTCTTCGAAAAAAAATGAAAGTAATGCTGCTATTCCTGGCACATCTCCCCTCACTACGATATCCATCATTGCCTTTGATTGGAAGCTGAAATAACAATTGCTTTCAATTTCCAGTCAGAGGAACAATGATTGTTAATGAATGCTAAATTAGCAGCTGATTTATTGGCTGCTCCCCTCGAGGCTGCAAAAGATGGCCCTGATTTTGCTTCTCTTTTACCTAGTAGATCTTTTTATTATTACTTTGTTTAATTTTGGTTTTTATGCACATTTAGAATATCAGAGCTATCTTTCAGTACATGCATGTATATTAATCAGTAATTAGTTTTTCCAATAATGGGTGGCTCAAGAAAAAAAAAAGCAAGAAAACAGTCGTTGACACTTACTGTATGTTGATTAGGTCCGAACAAATGTTAACAGACCACACCCTGGTCTGTTAGTTATAGGCTTCATATAGTTATAAGCTAAAAGCTCATCATCATCGTCAACAGATTCACGCTATTAAAACTCATCAGCAGAACGGTGATTTTTCACGCGATAAAATCTTATTGGCAGAATGTCGACACATTCACGCAATAAAAGCTCATCAGTAAAATGTCTACACATTTACGCAGTAAAATCTCATCAGCAAATTGTCTATATTCTCACCCAATGAAAACTCATCAACCGAATGTCGACTCATTCATTTAATAAACGATCATCAGTAGAGTGTCGACACATTCACGTGGTAAAATCTCTTCAGCAGAATGTAACAAAATTTTCGCAATAAAAGCTCAACAATAGATTGTCGAGTTATTAACACAATAAAAGATTATCAGTAGGGTGTCGACACATTCACGCAATAAAATTTCTTCAGCATAATGTCGACTTACTCACGTATTAAAATCTCTTCAATAGAATGTCGACACATTTAAACAATAAAAGCTTATCAACAAAATATCGACACATTCAGGATGTAAAGCATCTTCAGCAGAATAATGACAATACATTCAAACAATAAAACTTCTTCAGCAGATTGTCGACATTCACACAATAAAACTTCCTGAACAGAATGTCGACCCATTCATTCAATAAAAGCTCAATAGCAGAATGTCAACATTTTCAGGCAATAAATCTATTTCAGCAGAATGTGTACCCATTCATGCAACAAAAGCAGAGTGTCAACACATTATTATTATTATTATTATTATTATTATTATTATTATTATTATTATTATTATTATTATTTGCTAAGCTATAACCCTAGTTGGAAAAGCAGTATGCTATAAACCCAAGGGCTCCAACAGGGCGTAGCCCAGAGAGGAAAGGAAATAAGGAAATGGATAAACTACAAGATAAGTAATTAACAATTAAAATAAATTATTTTAAGAACAGTAACAACCTTAGTATAAATCTTTCATATTTACGCTATTCAAAATTTGAAAAACAAGAGGAAGAGCAATAAGACAGAATAGTGTGCCTGAGTGTACCCTCAAGCAAGAAAACTCTAACCCAAGATAGTGGAAGACTATGGTACAGAGACTATGGCACTACCAAAGACTAGAGAACAAAGGTTTGATTTTGGAGCTTCCTTCTCCTAGAAGAGCTGCTTACCATGGCTAAAGAGTCTCCTCTACCGTTACCAAGAGGAAAGTAGCCACTGAACAATTACAGTAAAGTAGTTAAGCCATTGAGGGAAGAAGAATTGTTTGGTAATATCATTGTTGTCAGTTGTACGAGGACAGAGGAGAATGTGGAAAAAAAAACCAGACTATTCAGTGTATGTGTAGGTAAAGATAAAATGAGCCGTAACTAGAGAGAGGGATCCAATAGTACTGTATGGTCAGTCAAAGTACCCGTAACTCTCTAGCAGTAGCATCTCAACGGATGGCTGGTGCCCTGGCCAACCTACTACCTACATTTACGCAATGAAACCATTTCATCAGAATGTTGACACATTCAAACAGTAGAATCTCATTAGCAGAATATTAACACATTCTCAGAATTAAACCTCATTAGCAGAATATCGAAACATTCACGAAACAAAACCTCCATTAGTAGAATGTTTTAATCACTCCTTGTTGCACGCTCAACTCCTGGATATTGAGGACTTTCTTTTTTCACGCCTCGTCAAAGAAACAAAAAGAATCGTCTCCTTTTGTCTCTTTACATCACGTCATAGTACTTTTAAATAGCTTTAGATATATTCTAATGTTTTGGTTGCTTCTTTGCTGTGTCTGTATTCGATCCCTTTTAATTTAAATGTTATTTTTAAGTACTTTTGTTTATTTGCATTTTCCCACAAACAGTTTTTCTCCTCATAAAGTTTTGCAGGCCTATTACCGTTCAGGTCTAAGAGGTGCAATTAATTTTTTCAGAATCCCCCTCCTGGCCAGGCAATATATTAAAAAAACGCTGAAAATTTTCTGGATTTATTCTTTCGGTCATTCATCATTTTGAGATTTTCGTCATCTATGACTGCTATTCCAAATTACTTTGTAGAAAGGAGTCATATGTATTCTTCTACTATGTAATATTTTTTTTTTTTTTTTAATTCTCAGCTCCATCTTAAAGCCTCCATTCACAATTGTCACTCTAACTGTTATTAACATTTACTTCCTATCTTCTTATGATACAATGATAAAGGCAAGTGTAAAAAAAAAAAAAAAAAGAGGGGAATAACGTAAATGTTTAAAGGCTGCTTATGAATGGTAGAGCCAAGGGACAGTGACATTGCCCTATCAAGCAGGACAGTGCCCTAGAGACTGACCATGCATACATATGTTTATCACCCAAGCCGCCTCTCCACCCAAGCTAGGGCCAAGCAGGGCCGGGCAATCGCTGCTGATGACTCAGCAGATAGACCTATAGGCTCCCCCAACAGCAGCGACCAAAGGAACTAACGAGTTTAAGCGGGACTCGATTCCCAGTCTGGCGATCACCAGTCGGGGACGTTACCTTATAGGCCACCACAACCCTAAGATTTTGTTTAAGAAAGGCAAATTACAGAAAAAAAATTATAATTGAAGAGTGATGTGGATTTAGAATAAGAAGATGAAGCAGGGATCTAGTGTATGTTATAGTTATCAGAAAGTATTGATAAGAGAGGGAAAACGCTTCGTGTCATGTGTGGACATAGAAAAAGTTTACAACAGAATTGATAGAAGGAATATTGAGACATGAAAATATGTGATACAGATGATGATTAGACTGTGTTGAAATATGTAGGTAACGGAGTGACTGGTTTGTATAGAATCAGAGGTGAAGCAAGGTTTTTTCAAGTCTTTGTAACTGCTCAACATTTTTATTAGTGATATGATTGTAAAGAGAAAGGCTAGTATATATAAGTATGCTACAGTTGTAATATGAGAAAACAAGTTATGAATATGGTATGTAGTAGTTGTCATATGCAAATGATATAGTACTGATAGAAGATAGAGAAGAAAAACTGCAAAACCCAGCGAAAGAATTTTTAAGAGGAGAAATTTGGGAGTATGTGAGCAAAATTATAATTTTGAGGGAAATCACGGGAGCGTGTAAGTTTCACAACTAGCTTGCTTTTAACAAGAGATGACATTCTTGAAGAACTGACGTCAATCTGGCTGCCAAAAAATGGAATCATAAGCTTCATGATATTCTTTGAAGCCTTGTGAAAAATCACTCGTTTTTAAAGATTTATTTTAGATATTTCATCTTTATATTTCTGAAGTTTTCATTTATCAATTTTGTTAATAAATTTTGAGGTTTGCATATATTTTTTTTATAAATATTTCACTACCAATGCCTTTATATTAAAGTACAATTCAATCACTAAATGTAGTCCTGAAGAAAGTTCACGAAGTAAATCGAAACACGTGTCGACACCAAATAGTAAATGGAGAAACTAATGAATTTTCTGTGTTATTCTGAAAACTATCTGAAGAACAGTCCGTCCGGAGAGAAACTATCTTCGAACTTTGAACGCCACCACACTGTCTATTCATTTTAAAGGTAGAGTAACTTGCCCAGTATTTAGAAGTGTCAAGGCATTGATAACCTGGATGGAAGCGCAGAGGATGCTTCACTAAGGAGAGAAGGATGGAGCCAAGAGACTTCAAGCTGTTGTGGAGAGTGATGCGGTTCCAAAAGAACTGGAATAAGGGACCAACGCAGTCTTCAAATATGGAGCTTCTGAAGAAGCGAGTAAGCTTCACGTCATATGCTGCATTGCACAATCGAGGCCAGTTTTAAAAGCTCTGCATCAACCACTTTGCAACCTTGGAATCTTTAGCTGCATCGGAAGGAGGAGAAAACTGAATTGATGGTAGTCCAAAAACTATTTCATGGGCAGAGAAAATGCAGGAGCATCGATACCACAATTTGTCATAAGGAAATGCGCCGCTCCAAATGGAATCGATTCCGAGATCAATGCATACTAATTTTTGAGGAAGCCTGTGAGCTTCACAAATTAGCCTGCTTTGAAGAAGAGATGACATTTCTGACGTCAGTTTGGCTGCAAAAAAAGTTGAATCATAAGCTTCATGAAATTCTGTGAAGCCTTGTGAAAAATCATTTGTGATATAAAATTTGACCCTAAATTTTTCATTTTTATATTTCTAAGGTTTTCATGTATCAATTTTGTTAATTAGTTTCGAAGTTTGCATATATTTTTGTTTCAAAATTTTCACCACCAATGCCTTTATATTAAAGTGTAATTCCATCCCTAAATGTAGTCCTAAAGAAAGTTCACGAAGTGAATCTAAACACTCGACGTCACCAAATAATAAATGGAGATACGTAAATGCATTTTCCATATCATTTTGAAAATATTTGGAGGACAGTCCTCCGGAGAGAAACTATCTTTTATCTTTGAACGCCAACTAGACATTGTCTATCTATTCAAAAATTATATATGTATATATATATGTGTGTGTGTATATATATATATATATATATATATATATATATATATATATATATATGTGTGTGTGTGTGTGTGTGTGTATATATATATATATATATATATATATATATATATATATGTATATATGTATATATATATATATATATATATATATATATATATATATATATATATAGTAAAACTAATATAATGTTCAATAAAAAGGCAGAGACAACCAATAAGAGCTATGGACGAACCTTTAGAAGCTTTTAATGAATATACGTACTTATGACAGACAGTAAGTGTTTCTCCAGGACTTCGCCTAAAGAGTCGCTTTTTTTTTCGAATGCCGTTTCGAATTTCTTCTGTTTCCGATGTCCTCCACTGTGAGATCTTTCTTCATCATATCCGATGTTACACGCTGTTTCCCCAGGACACGAGACCGAAACTAAGAGAACGATAACCATAGGGTGAAGAACTTTTGTAAACCAAAATGAGTTTACGAAAGGTAAATTGCCACTTTCTCGAAAAAGAAAACTATTTAATGAGATTGTCCTACCAATTTTAATTTATACATCAGAAATTTGGAAACTTAGTAAAGCCTTAGAACATAAGCAAGTTACATCTTAGAGCTGTGGAAAGAGACAAAAAAAGAGCAGACTAAAGTAGAGGATATTCTAACAACATGTAAGAAAAATAAATGAGAGTGACATATAATAGATGAAGATTAAGAATAAGAGAAATGGTCCCTAAAGATTGCAAAAGAAGAAGCAGGGTGAGGAACAGAAGACGATGGATTGACGAACTAAGAAAGTTTGCGGGTGCTGGCATAGAAAAACCATATACAGACTCGAGTGGTAGGACATGTCTGAGGCCGTTGTTTTGCAGTGGACTATATATATATATATATATATATATATATATATATATATATATATATATATATATATATATATATATATATGTATGCTAAATTTTGCACATTTAGACGTGTTTTTTATATTCAAATAAGCCACACACACACACACACACACACATATATATATATATATATATATATATATATATATATACATATATATATATATATATATATATATATATATATGTATGTATATATATATATATATATATATATATATATATATATATATGTATGTATGTATATCTCTATATTGATGTGTGTGTGCGTGTGTGAGTATATTAATATGTATATTTGTACGTTGGCCTATTAATTTACGTTTGATGTCAAGTCAGAGTTTAATGTTCACTAAAGTTATTTATGAGTTACATTTTTTTATGGATTGTACTTGAGACTTGCTGCCACCCTTTTCACTAATATGCATAAATCGGATCAGAAAATTCCTGCACAGAAATTAAAATGACAGAAATAAAAAAGTAAATTGTGAAAATGTGTATTAACAAGACGAAAACAGAGGCACAAGCTTCAGCCATTATAGGTCTCCATTATGGACACAAATCTTCCCCAGTATAGATAACGAAAATGACTTTGCTTCGAGGTAGAAATCATAAACTCCGATGTAAACACTATGAATGACATCGGCGAAAACGATGTCTCTCTTTTCAGTTTGACGTCTAAACAAAGGGATAGAGCTTCTGATGAATATTAATAGCTTCGAAATCCTCGTATTTTGATTTTGGAAAGGGACTAATTGGAATTATGATGTCGACTGCAGTGTATATGATGAAAGACGTATTGCCTAAATAGGATCTCAAACTAATCCAACTTCCGCATATCGGTTCAGTGTTATAACAATGGCTTCCGCTTATCTAGTACTGTACCAGGATAATGCGATCTTGAGCACTTGTTTAAGTAGGTTTTCTGTATTAAGAAGCATATTGTTTTCATTGGTGAGATTGATAAGTAACACGTTCTAACAATTCAGAACGATTCCAGATTTTTTTTTTCTAAATATATAAGTAAAAGTAGTAATTACTTGTAGTTTAAAATGTGTTTATTAAAAAATGCAGGTATTGCAATACTTCTCGTGATTGTCTGAATTATGTATTTGCAAATACACAAAATTCTATTTTCTGTTATTCCTATATTATTATTTTTTTCACTTTTATAAATAGGTCCGTTATTAGGAAGCCAGTCATGATTATTCGTGTCCATTTTCTCCAAAGTTTTTCATGTATGTTACTTTTATATTTTGAGTTATAAGTAGATTAATGATATTGATAAAGAAAATAATATTGTCTGATCTTCATAGTGATTCAGTAAGAGTATATATATATATATATATATATATATATATATATATATATATATATATATATATATATATATATATATATGTATATATTGTATTATATGTGTGTGAGTTTGTGTTTATGTAAATATATATATATATATATATATATATATATATATATATATATATATGTTTGTGTATGTATGTATGTATGTATGTGCATATATATGTATATATATATGTGTGTGTGTATGTATATATGTGTGTTTATACTCATTGCGTAGAGGCAACAGTTCCTCCTTTACTCAAACCAGATGACTGTGTCACTCACTACCCAAAGGAAAATGCAATCCTTTTGGCTGATGTGTGTGACAGTAAACAGATTAATAAGAAATTCTAACTTCCTCATTTCTGTTTTCCTGAGGCTAAACTAACTAGTTTAGCTTTTCGATCAGGTGAAATTAAAGCTCTCTAGAAGGACCTTTATGCTCAAGGAGGTGTAGACCCAAATTGTATTTTCCCTTGGTTTTTTAATAAAGACTGCAAATTTCTTAGCTCCGAAGTTATTTGTTATTTTGCGGAAGTTAGCAAGAATAGGAGCTTTTAACACTTGTTGGAGAATTGGTAATGTTACTCCATTATATAAATGTATTTGTGGTAGCTCTAGTCCAACTGATTACCGCCCAATTTCGTATGGTATCTAAAGTTTTTGAACGTCATCTGACAAAACGTCTTAATAGGTTTGATGAAGGCAATCATCTGTTCCCTAGTTTGCAATTTGGTTTTCGTAAAGGCCTTGGAATATGTGATGCCCTTCTCTCAATCTCCAATGCTGTACAGAAATCCCTTGATTGTGTTAATATATTCTCATCATTTATTTATTTCCTTATTTCCTTTCCTCACTGGGCTATTTTTACCTGTTGGAGCCCTTGGGCTTATAGCATCTTGGTTTTCCAACTAGGGTTGTAGCTTGGCTAGTAATAATAATAATAATAATAATAATAATAATAATAATAATAATAATAATAATTGGCTTTGATTTTAGTGCTGCCTTTGACCGTAGTAATCACATGGCTTTTTTTCAAACTCAAATAGTTGGGAGTGGGTGGGTCGTTTCTTAGCATCATTATTGAATTTTTAAGTAATAGGTCGCAAAGAGTTGTTGTTGATGGGCACCATAGAGTATAGGAATGTGTTATCTAGTGTTCCTCGGGGCTAGTGTTCTTGGTCCATTACTTTTCATACTATATACACATGACATGTGGTTTGGCTTAGAAAACAAGCTTGTTGCATATGCAGATAATGCTACTCTCTTTGCATCAATTCCATCTCCTGAATGTAGATCTGGAGTTGCTGAATTCCTTAATAGAGGTCTAGCTGAAATTAGTGCATGGTGCAAATTATTGGATTTGAAGTTGAATCCTAACTAAACTCAAAGTATGATTGTAAGTAGGTCAAGGACAGTGGCTCCTCAACATCCACATATCAGCATTGATAATGTTTCTTTAACTTTGTATGGCTCTTTTAAAATTTTAAGTGTGATTCTCGACAGCAAATTTACTTATGAGTTCTGTATCTAATTCAATTGGACAAAAAATTTGCTTATTGAGAAAGTATTAAGATTTTTGGTGATCAATCTATTCTGAAAAAGTGTTTCAATTCTTTTATTCTTCTTGTTTCGAGTATTGTTCTCTTGACTGGTCTTCAGCTGCTGATAGTCATCTTAATTTGCTGGACAGGAACTTATGGTCTATTAAATTTCTTATTCGTGATCTAGATATTGATCTCTGGACATGCATTAAGATTTTTTATAGTTCTGACCATCGTTTACTTCCAGTTCTTCCCGGACAGTTCCATCATGTTCGTAATACTAGCAATCAGTTAATTCTAATAGTGAAGCCTTCTCTATCACGAGGCTCAATACTACACAATACTCTAGAAGTTTTATTCCAACAGTGACCAAGTTGTGGAGTGATCTTTTTAATCGGGTAGTTGAATCAGTAGAACTTCCAAAGTTCAAACTTACAGCAAATGTTTTCAGGGTGAACAGGCTGGCATAAGTCCTTTTATAGTTTATATATGAAATATCTGTTTTAATGTATTACTTCTTATATCGTTTATATGTTTCCTTATTTCCTTTTCTCTCTATTTTTCCATGTTGGAGCCCTTGGGCTAATAGCATCTTGTTTTTCCAACTATGGTTGTAGCTTAGCTAATAATAATAATAATAATAATAATAATAATAATAATAATAATAATAATAATAATAATAATCATCATTAATGATTAATAATAAATTAATAAATAATAAATAATAATTGATAATTAATAATAATAATAATAATAATAATAATAATAATAATAATAATAATAATATAGATAGAATGTCAGATAACGTCAAAACAAATTGCCTGATTTTGACGAAATTTCTAACATAGCTACATCTGAGGCCATGGACGACCTCATTAACCTTTGTTGTCAGGTGCATGAAGACAGAGGAGAATGGGGAAAGAATAGGCCAGATTATTAGGTGCATGTGTAGGCAAAGGAAAAATGTGCCATAACCAGAGAGAGGGCTCCACTGTAGTACTGTCCGGCCAAGTCAAAGGACCCAATAACTCTCTAGTAGTAGTATTCCAACGGGGGACTGATGTCCTGGCCAACCTCTTACATACTATATATATATATATATATATATATATATATATATATATATATATATATACTGTGTATATATATATATAATATATATATATATATATATACACACATATATATACCATATATATACATATATACAGTATATATACATGTATATATATACCATATATATACACACACACACACACATATATATATATATATATATATATATATATATATGTAAATATTATATATATATATATATATATATATATATATATATATATGTATATATATTTATATGTATATATATATATATATATATATATATATATATATATATATATATATATATACATACATATATATACATATATATATATGTATATATATATATATATATATATATATATATATATATATATCTCATCCTCATTATCTCCTACGCCTATTGACGTAAAGGTCCTCTTGGGCTTTTGAATATATATATATATATATATATATATATATATATATATACATGTGTGTGTGTGTGTGTGTGTTTTAATACTTGTATGCAAAATATGTGTTTTATACAGTGAGATTAATAACCTTTTTAAGAGTACTATGACTGTCACAAATTGTAGTGCGCGATTACTGAACTCTGTTATAAGTGACGTGTACCAAGTCTGATAAGGTAATGTGTTGAAAGTCTATTGGTGACAGTATATTCCATCACAGTGAGAATTCCACAAAATCTAACAATTCAGCATATTGACAGAGACGTTGCATTTTACTTGCCGAGGGTTGAGCAGTACCACTCGAGCACACATAAGAACAGGTAGATACTCATCTTAGAGTATCGGGCTGTGTAAAGTGTATTGACAAACCTTTCTGTAATAAAATGAAAAAACCCATATTCCAATGTCTCATTATCTGTTGACATGGGACATAACTGATGCCGGGTGTAAATATAAATCTGTTTGTGTATGCTGTGAGCGAAGTTGTTCTTTAAGCCGGTAAAATAAAAGTTCAAGATGCCTAGATACCCAAAGACTAACATAGCAGACACTGCTGCTGCGGAAGATGAAAACGAAGGAGTAGTTGGTTATAGTGATGTCGATGAAGAATATAGATGAGAACAACGAACGTAGGATTTAGAAAATAGGTTAGATTACCTAGCTGATTAATGAACAGATTCTTAGTTGAAAGACGTATATGAACGAAGTTAAGTTCAAACGCACGCAAGTGAAAGTAGACATGCACAGTCGAGTGAAGATACGCAAAGCATCGTAGTTCAAAAATTGCCAGAACTCCAGGCAAGTGTTAGGCATTTTGATGATCAGTGGCCTAACGAAGGGTTTTAATTGGTCAAAGGGTTTTTGAGAGACTTTGAAGTAGCCACATATGGGTAGTCAGAAGGCGAAAAAGCAATTCAAGTGATTAGGTTGCTGAAAGATGCTCTGTCAATGGAGGTAATCTGTTGGCTACAAGACAATTTAATAAGGTATACTGTAATAAAATGACGTTTAATTGAGAAATACGCCTTACCCGATGCGAGAAAAGGGGACATGAAAGAAAATTACAAACCCAAAATTTGAAAGGGCGAGACAAGTTCTCAGTTTTGCAACTTGCATTTTTCGGGACTGTGATTCGTTTGCTACACGGAGTGCCAATCTCCCAGAAGGTGATAAAAAAGCAATTGTCCATAAACATATTCGCTGATTAGTAAACCCGTATTTGTGTGGTTATTTGTTTGATGACAATCGCTCGGTAGCAGATGTAGTGATGGCGATACAAAACATTCTAGACAGTTTGCAAGAAGAAAAAATTACTGAGAATAACTGCCCCAATTCCAAAAAGGTGGCAGCCATGAGAGGCACTCACCAACCCCCAGACCGGGGGAGGGGAGAACGTAGTAAGCAGGTGAGAAGAGTCTTCAGATGTTAGCAGTGTGGGGAATGTGGCACCAACGAGTAGAGTGCCCCACCCAATGATCCCCTCGCTGTTACACTTTTCAGGCCTATGGTCATCTATCACGAGAGTGCCCAGCAAAAAACACCCAACATCCGAGGAAAAGGAAACAGAGGAAGGGAGAGACGAGGGAGATCAATGCCTCCCCCCCACATGACATCAGAAGCAGCAGCCGAGGCAGTGGGGAGATTGACTTCGATGGACTCGGTGGAGCAGACACTGGGACCTCCCTTGGTACCCCTGACCTCAACCCCGCAGCACTAGGGACAGAAGCAGGGGGCAGTGGTATTGCAAGCGAGGTCGTTGGCATGGGCCCCACATACCCTAATGGGCAGCTAGAAATGTTAGCAGTCAGGATTAACCTACCTGATAAGTCCATTCGAGCGCTGATTGATACAGGAGCCAGCGTTTCGCTTATTGAAAAAGTTCTCCTCAAACCCACTACAGTCAGCGGCATCCATCTTCCTCGACACGCCAGGAGAAAATAAACTACTTGCAAGGTATACAACAATCGTCAACGTTAAGGTGGGATCTGTGAAGTTTACACATGATTTTTTTGTCTTCCCCACCTTGGGAATTTCAGGAATCGAGGCTATACTTGGGTTAGATTTTATTATTAGTAATTAAATATACATTTGCGGGGAAAAAGATAAAATAACAGTAAAAGCAGGAGGGTGCATTTTGCCGTTAGAAAGTCATGAAAGAATAAGTGCTTGTGCAGGAACGGAGAGACAATTAAGTAAGGTAGCAGCTGTACCTGAAACAGACGCTTACGAGCATATCAGCGAACCCCGTATCAGCCCCTGCCGGAGGGAACCAAGGTCGTAGTTAAACCCCATGACAGATGGTCACACGTAGTCTTAGAGGGCTTATCAGAGATAAAAGAGAACAGAGCTGATATAACGATAGTTAATTTGTCAAATAAAAGAGTTGTGTGATAAAGTGATTCTGTGTGAATTAGAGTTATGTGAAATTGCTAATAATGGGACCTTGGGAGCCACAACTCCAGGCCACACAGACAAATGCACTCAGAACTTGATTATGCAAGCGCGAAAACTATGTCCGCCATAATATCAACCTGTAGTTAGTAACATTGTTAATAATTATTCTGATGTAATTGCAATTGTAGACGAGCAACCCGGGAGGATTAATTGATTTCCCTTTAGCATTTAAACTGGGCAGGTGGAGCCGATCAGGTTAAGGCCTTATAAGGTACCCATTCATTTCCAGGGAGAGATTGAAAGGGAAATTAGTAAATTACGGAAACAGGATAATCGAGGAGAGCAAATCTCCCTGGGCTTCTCCAATTGTAGCTGTTAGGAAAAAGGATGGCTCGGTAAGATTGTGTGTTGATTATAGGAAGTTGAATGCAATCACCAAGGATAATGCATTTCCATTGCCCTCATTTGAAGAATTACTTGTGAAGGTACGGGATAGTGAATATTTTACAACTATTGATTCAAATCTGGATACTATCAAATACCCATTCAGGAAGACAGTAATAAATGTAAAATGGCATTTATAGCTAACGATCAACTATTTCAGTTTAATTTTCTTCCTTTCGGTGCTAAAAATGCTCCAAGTCATTTCACTAGAGTAATGATGGTGGTTTTGTCGCCCTTAATTTGACATAATGTTCTTGTTTATTTAGACGATATCATAATTACAAGGAAAACAGCCGAAGAAAATAACAATATTCGTAAAATTTTAGAAGCATTGCGACGTAATGGTAGGTAAATAAATTTGTCAAAGTGCACATTTTTCTGTAAACAGGTCGAACTTTTAGGTCATATGATAACCCCAGAAGGTATCCAACCCTGCCCCAGTAAAGTCGAAGCTATTAGACATGTTCCCAGGCTACGTACCCCTAAGAAAGTAGCTGGGTTCCTTGGGTTCGCTGGGTATTACCGTAAATTCATAAGAGGTTTTGGAGAAATAGCAAAACCCTTAGATGCTTTAAAGAAACGAAAGGTAATAAATTGGGGAGTGAAAGAAGAAAGGGCCTTTAACCATTTGATAGCTGCCTTAACTAGCAATGAATAACCAGCATATCCTAGATTCCATCGCCCCATTTTAGTGACAACAGATCCGAATAGCGTAGCTATTGGTGGTGTAATTTCTCAACTAGATGATAAAGGTAGAGAGCGATCCATTTGTTTTGCTTCCAGGGCAGAGAAGAATTATAGTACATACGATCGAGAGACACTGGCTATTCTTTGGGTTCTAGAGAGGCATCGGTTCTTTTTATTAGGTCAGCTGATTGAGTTGCAAAGTGATCATCGCCCCTTACGTGATTTATTTTACAAAGGTGACGACATCTATACAAGTGAGATGGATTGAAAGATTGCCAGAGTTAAACATAAAGGGGTTTCACCACATAGAAGGTAAAACTAACAAGGTAGCTGATGCACTCTCTAGAGGTGCAGTAATAGGAGTAACAACTAGGGCACAAAACAGGATCGAAGAACGAAACCAAAATATTGAAGGCTATCATCAAAATAGAAAATGGGATGTGAGTTCACAAAAGGAGCAATCAGAAAATGAGATCCACGAGAGAGAGAGAGAGAGAGAGAGAGAGAGAGAGAGAGAGAGAACGTGAATACGTATGGGTGGCCGAGGACATGACCAGGGTGTCCAGAATGAGTTCCAAGATGATGTTGGTGGGATTGACTTGGGAGGTTGGGACATAAAGGAAGTCCGAGAGGAATGGATGGAAAGAGTGCGACCAGTGATTAAAAGGGAATCGTAGAGTTATCCATCATTTCTGAATGTGCCTCGTGAGAATTTTATTTATAGAGAATGATATCTAATATTGTGCTTAAGAGAAGAGGGGAGGGGAATTTTGTGTACGGGTAGTTCTTCCTCCCTCCTTAATTAATCTAGCCATCTACATTGTGCAAGCAAGTCTGTATGCAGGGCATTTAGGGATTGATAGAACGTTAAGGAGAGCACGTGAATCATTCTTTTGGTTAGGAATGAAAAAATCTATAGAAAATTATATAAAATGTTGTTATGCTTTTAACTGGTTCACAGAACATAAAACCACTGAGCCTGAAGCCAGTAAAGTGGCCTGTGATTCCTATTAAATTTTATAGGATGCATATGGGTGTGGTAGACCATTTCTTACTGGTATAGCATGACATAAGTATATATGTGTATTTGTGGATGCATTTACTCGTTACACTCATACTTACGCAATGTTGGATAAATCAGCAAATTCATTAGCCCAGGCACTGTGCTCTTTCATTACTAGTTTTGGTTGCCCAAAAATTTCGATAAGTGATAATGGTCTCGAGTTTATAAGTAAAGTGTTGAAATTGGTCACAGACTTGATGAAAATTGAACACTTTTCAGTGACCACATATTGGCCTTCAGCTAATGGCTTAGTGGTTTTGCATAATAGGGAAGGGGGGCAAATTTTTCGTTATTTAGTGGCTTATGACCCCCTTCATTGGCACGCCATGCTTCCTACAGCTGAGCTAGCTTTGAACATTGAATATAATGCCTCGCTCAGGGACACGCGTTTCTTTTTAGTGTATGGACAGGATCCTGTGTTACCATATACGGTCCTGATTAATTTGCAACAGTTGCCAAATTGTTCAACTGATCAATACTGTGTCTATTTACTAAATCTCTTAAGGAGAGTAATGAACACCACTGAAAAGTTTGTTGATAGAGCTAATGAATTACACAGCTCAAAGTATGATGGTCGGTTTAAAATCGCACCGGTAAAAGTATTTGTGGGCGATCGTGTGTATTTGAAACGGTTACAACCTAGGAAACACAAACTAGTGCCAGCGTATTTAGGTCCGTACTGAGTAAAGATGGTTAAATCTAACACTAGTGATACAAAACCTTATTAATGGCGCAGTGTCTGAACATCATCAGGCCCACATACACGGGGTGCTGGAAGAGGTAGTTTTCAAAAGTGTCAATTACAGTGTACCTCCTTACCCCTGTATACGCGATGTTCCTCGATTTTATGAGTAGGATTTTTTTTCTTTGTTGTTGTTATTGTTGTTTGAACAGACCTCATTTCTTCTTTTGACGTGTTTTAAATAAACTTGATGATAACAATGTGTTCTTATGTTGGTACTTAATGTATAAGTAAAGTGTAGTGATAATTTTGCCGAGTGTAGCAATACGTATAACATACTGCTGAGTGAACCTAAAAACAAACAGAGAGAGGTTAGAATCGTTAGATAGATCAGATGTGATCAGCAGTGAACCTAAAAACAAACAGAGAGAGGTTAGATAGGTCAGATGTGATCTGTCAGGCGCATTCTGTATTATTCATGTATTTATATGATTCCTGGTTGCTGAGGCCGGGGTGGTTCCCGAAGGGCAAGTGGCTGCGGGATTAAAGTTCAGCCTCGAGAAAAGGCAGTGTTAGAGAAGGTGTAAATGTGAATATCTCTTATTTAGAGTTATAAGAGAAGGGCGGGAAACTGAATGATTTTCTCGGGAAAATGGCGTAGATGCCACCGATTGATGGTTACAAGTGCAAGTGTAGTAGTGATTTTAAAAATGGCGAAACGGTGGTAGTGAGTTGTGTTGCGAAACTGTGCCGTAAACCGCTCAAGTAAAATCAAGGGATGAAGGAATATCTATTCTTACCCCTATTCCGCCCAAAAGGCCCGTATTGCCCGCAACCAGAGGGAGGTTATTGATTAGGTTGTGTAATACTGATATTGATATGATTTTTTTTTTCTTTTTGGGTATTCTGTATATTAGTTGCAGTGGTCATACGAAGAAATGAGTGAAATTGTTTTGTATACAGTATATTGTGTACGTTTTTACATGCAATATCTCATTTTTTTTTATTTCTTTGGGGAAGATGTCTGTTATTTTTTTTTTAGTGATTTCTATGTATATATTTTATGTTGCTTTTATGTCTAGTACTTGCCATGCCCTATTCCGGGTCGGAGTATCTTCCAAATATCATAAACTAGAGAGGGCTAGTGGGCACCTTATCCCGGAGTGAAAAGCTTTTTTTTTGGGGGGGGGGAGGGGAGTAATGTCCTAATACTTGTATGCAAAATATGTGTTTTATACAGTGAGATTAATGACCTTTTTAAGAGTACTATGGCTGTCGCAGGTTGTGGTGCGTGATCACTGAACTCTGTTATAAGTGACGTGTATCAAGTCTCA
>NC_090725.1:246001998-246009498 GCF_036898095.1 Palaemon carinicauda | reverse complement strand
TCCCTTGTGCCCCATCAATTCTAGAGGATGGTCCATTTTCGCTGGGAAAGTTAGGGCCAAGTGAGTGCTCTTGAGACCTTGACAAGGCAGAATGGCATAACATTTTGTATGAGGCCATCTGGGAGCCATCAGTTTTAACCTGAGCCCTGGTGAAATCCCCACACAGTATAGTAGTGGACAGATCAGGGTTGAATGGAGGAAGGGCATAACCATCCATGTGATCCTATGGGTGTTGGAAAGCAACTAAGAACATGGCCTGTGGGGCTGGGCTAGACGAGAAAATATAGGGAGGTTCCGTTTTAGTTGTGCTGTGAACATGTTGATCTCTGGTGAACCCTACTAACCTGCAGCCTATCCAGTACACCGGGGTGTAGGAGCCACTCTGACCCTACAACCTTCCCTTGGTGACTGAGCGTGTCTGCTAGTTCATTTCTCTTTCCCAGAATGATACAACTAGGTCATTGGTTGGTAGTAGGTTGGCCTGGGCACCAGCGTTGAGATACTACCGCTAGAGAGTTATGGGGTCCTTTGATTGGCCAGACAGTACTACATAGGACCCTTCTCTCTGGTTACGGTTCTTTCCCTTTGCCTACACAGACACCGAATAGTCTGGCCTATCCTTTACAGATTCTCCTCTGTTCTCATACACCTGATAACACTGTGATTACTAGACAATTCTTCTTCACCCAAGGGGTTAACTACTGCACTGTAATTGTTTAGTGGCTACTTTCCTCTTGGTAGGGGTAGAAGAGAGTCTTTAGCAATTGTAAGCAGCTCTTCTAGGAGAAGGACACTCCAAAATCAAACCATTGTTCTCTATTCTTGGGTAGTGCCATAGCCTCTTTACCATGGTCTTACACTGCCTTGGGTTAGAGTTCTCTTGCTTGAGGGTACACTCGGGGGCACTTTTCTATCTAGTTCCTCTTCCTCTTGGTCTCTTAAAGTTTTTATAGCTTAAATAGGAAATATTTATTTGAATATTGTTACTATTCCTAAAATATTTTATTTTTCCTTATTTCCTTATTTCCTTTCCTCACTGGGCTATTTTCCCTGTTGGGGCCCCTGGGCTTATAGCATCCTGCTTTTCCAACTAGGGTTGTAGCTTAGCATTTAATAATAATAATGATAATAATAATTCATGAGTGTAAACTCCCCCCCCCCTCTTTCATCACATCTAGGCAATGTTACATGTCTGGAGGTGGAGAATTGATTAGAACTCCTCTGTGAAGGTTCTTCAATCAGCTAACAGGCAAGGTTGATCCAAGCCTCCTGTCTCTCTGACAAAGAAAGGGGTGGGAAATCCCTGGATACTGGCCAGTGATTCTTCAAAGAGTACTGAAGAGATCTCTAGCAATGGCGGCGCACCTTTGAAGAATGAGCTTCTCCTGTGAGAAAAGGTGGCCGAGAAGATTCTTCTAGCACCAAGCTGGTGTTCTGTGTTGATCAAAATGGATGCACTATCTCCTTGGGCTTGATGATGCTATTGTCTAACTAACAGAATCACTGCTGTCATGTTTACCAGCTTGTCCATGTGCTTCAACCTTGGTTTGGGAAAGATATTCAATTTTACCTGAAAAATCACAATCCCCAATCATGATAAAATCGAAAAGTCAAACTCGATTCTATAGCAACTGCCCCATGAAGTAGACCAGGATCAGCCACTCAAGAGATACATCCATAATTGTATCCCTTGCTAGTGGGCCCAAGCTACTACCAAGGAGTAAATCTGAACGAACACACCTGAGAAGCAATACACAGTCCGGAGCACATAAGTCTTGAACTTTTACATTGTACTGTAGAGGGAAAAGGGAGGTACAGTTGGACACAGGAATTCCTGACACATCACACTGCAAATAACCTAACAGTTACTGTAAGAAGAGATGGCATCAGTGGTAGGCAGAGTTACACTTAAGAACTCTCCGCTCAGTAAGGGTGTGATAGGATGCATTTCCTCAGAGTGAGGTGTACTAGAAATTTCTGTGTCCATCTGCACTTTTTAATGGCCTGATGAACAGGTACTAAAAGTATGTGTCTTTCAGATCCATTGAAATCATGAAGTCTTCCTTACTGAAAGAACTCAGCACAGATCTTTGACCCATAAACTCATTTTGTGGTGAAAGGTTGATAACTGGCCTCCAGTCCCCTTTGACTCTTCCACCAGGAAGAGTCTTCTGTAGAAACTCTCAGAGATTCATCTCGAATGACTTCAAGCACATTCCTATCCAACATCCCTTCTACCTTTGTCTGCAAGGCCAGAGTTCTTAGTTATGTTGGAGGAGTGGATGAGTACTCTATCGGAAAATTATTAAGGGGGAGTGTGGTGAATGGCTAAAGAGGTATTAAATTATCATCCTTAAGAACTCCCCTACCCAAGGCTCGGTACTATGCCTTTGCTGGTTTGATCAAAGGTATGGCGAGCAATTCCCTATTCTTGGACATAGGAAAGGAATGATTAAGTCTGGTAATAATGCATCCCTCTTCTTCCCTTCTTCTGTTGCCTTGAAGGAACAAGTTGGGAGCTGTGAAAGGGCCAGTGGATACACCAGTTCCTTTTGGGAATTTGAGGCCAGTCCTGTCAGGGTCGAGAAAAGGCCTGGAGGCCTTCCTTGCCGAACCCCACGCCAACAAGTTCTACCTAACTTGTTTTGAGAATTGGTAGAACAAGGCAGTCTCAGGGATGCCACCGAAGTGCTGCTCAATGACTAAGGCCCCTCCTGAAGGTGGATCCATGGTAGCCTCCCTTGAACCATTGCACCCATGAATGTGCACATAGACGTACACCATAAACACTTTGACTAGGGATTGTCAACCTCTGTTGGCACCGGTCCAAGATGCAGTGTCTTAGGGGCAGACAAATCCAAAGTACTCTCTTACACAACCAAGGAAGAGGTATGGCAAATTGTTCCAGCAATGCATCCCCACCCCCTCTGAAGAATGTGATTATTCTGTCCCTAAGACAGAACTAACAACGTAATTTGGGACTGAAGACAGAGCAGGAAGGCTAACAACAACGGCGAAAAGTTCTCTGGCACTGAACACGCCAGAGACAGGAGGAACCTCCCCTCTGCTGGCCTGAGCGAAGGGACATTCCATAGCCTCGTGCCAACAGGAGAAAATCCATCCATCCCCAATTCCTGGTCTTTCACTGCATTCATACGCACAATGATACCCTTGAATGGTGTCATCCTCTCGGCTCGCTCTACCAAAGTATTGTGGGTTAAGGGAGCAGCAAAAGTCCAATGGCCATGCAGAAAGGGAGATAGAGAGAGCAATAGCTCCATCACCTGTGGACCAAAAATTGTACGGGGTTATAAACTCCTGTCTCACCTGGCTACTGGGAAAGCTGGGGAACTTGATCCATGAGCTCGGGGTGCGGTGGGAAATGATACGGAGTCACTATCCCAGGCCTGTGCATTGACACTATAGATCCAAAACACAGAGCTGTACCCCAATCCCAGGTGCAGGACCTGAGCCTTGACTCCAGGTTGGTTGTGGCAGGTGGCAGTGACCCCATGGCTGAAACACAGAGCCAATACCAGTCAATCCTAGTTACCTGGGAACCCAAATCGTGTCTTGGGGTTCCCAAGGCTCAGAGCCATGATACAGCGTTACTTCCCCGGGGGGTGTCGAATTGCGGGGCTGAATGCACCTGACCCAACCTGCTACTGGAGTAGCTTGTGACCAAACCCTGAATCTGAGGCCAAGGCACAAACCATGACATGGGTTCACTGCCTCGGCCATGGGAAGGGTCCAAAACACATGTTCCAAAACACAGGGCCGATGCTAGTCGACCTTGACACTAGGGTAACCAGGGATCCAAGATGTGAGGTCATCTCCATAGCCCAGTGAATTGTGCCTGGGGGCCCAAAATGTGGGGCCTTAATAATTGTCTTGTTTGGCTACCAGGGATAGCTGGGGGCCCGAGCCCTGGCCCTATGCACCGGGCCCCAGGGGTGCCAAAATACCAATCAGTCTGCCCACCAGGGTAACCAAGGACCGAAACACAGGTCTGGACACCTGTTCCACTTGGCTACCGGGGTAGCTGGGAACCTGAACCCTGGCCCCATGAACCACTAGGGTGTGGTCTACTCCCCTAATAGAAGTGGTGTCGAAAGTATCTGTTTCCTAGACTATGGCAGACTTTAGCTCTGCAAGCAGAGTTGTCGAAGTCTGAGAGACCAAGTTAATGACGTTCCCCTGAGGGTAGAAATCACAGAGGTTGCTCTAGCAGAAACCACAACACTGGGGAACTCTGTCACAGGGGATGATAAGGCACACTTACAGGGGAATAGAAACACCAGACCCCCAGGCACAGGGGTCGAAGTGAAGGCATATGGGAAGGGGTTTGGGGCAAAGGGCTAACCGTTTCAAAGGAAATGCACATGGAACCCTCCAGTACAAGAGCAACGTGTCCTTTTGTGTCACATGGCCATCCTACTCCCAGGGAGGGAGAACCACTGCAGACATCACAGGATTCATCGACACTGGGGAGACAGTAACAACGCCCTTCACCACTGGCATTACCAAGGGAGACACTGGCATTGAATGCCTACTTGAGCTAAAGCCACACTTGCCAGCTGTATCCACAAATGGAGAAGAGCCTCCATCCTCTGATGAGGTACTACTAACACTAGGAGAACCCTACACTCTGCAAAAACTTGAAAGCCTTCTTGCTCCTGATGCATACTTTCCTGGGGACTGAGCCAGGGGTATAAGTGCAGGAGCGGCAGTATCAGACACATCCAAAAAGTAGAAAAAGAAGCAAAGCTCTTTTCCTTCCTCTCAAAGCATACAAATGACTTTGCATAGAATTCCACGATCTACACTCATGACCCTTTTAAGAAGCACCGAGTGTGAATCTACAGGCGGTTTAACAAAAACTGTTTGTAAAGTCCATCATTACATATACGAGTGTCTTTCTTCACATTCATAACAATATACAGTCAGCACTCACTTCCTGAAAGATAAAGAAAAATGAAAAGTTTAAATAAGGATGCAACTGTGTGTCTGTATTTGTTGCTGTGGAAAACATAAGTGATGAGCTTTTGACGATGGGGAGAGGGTCTTCTCCTCACTCCCACTTGTCACTTAACTGCTTGTTGAATAATCAACAGTCATCCAGCTCGCACTGAAAACATATTCTTCCTTAAAGAAGATGGTTTGTATTTCGAGTAGGAACAAATCGCCACGCTATTTGTGAAACGCATGATAAAGGTAGATAGTTATATATTTTGCACTGAAGCACTGAAGACGAGTAATAGTTGCTTAGAATTAAAATATAAGGTCCTTGAAGGGTACACTTGCAGTTATCTCGTCCTGGCATAAAACACACTCGTACATTAAGCTAACGTTAAACCTGGTCAGTACTTGGATGGGTGTCTGCTAAGAATGAATGATTGCACATAAGTTATTTTTCCAATTTATGGTTCAGGAAGGGTGTGACTTTTAAGTACGTGCCCCTCTATAGGGAAAATAAAGGGAAACTTTATGTTGTGTGTGTGTGTGTGTGTGTATATATATATATATATATATATATATATATGTGTGTGTGTGTGTGTGTGCGTGTGTGCGCGCGCGTGCGTGTGTGTGCGCGTGTGCGTGTGTGCGCGCGCGTGCGTGTGTGTGCGCGTGTGCGTGTGTGCGCGCGCGTGCGTGTGTGTGCGCGTGTGCGTGTGTGCGCGCGCGTGCGTGTGTGTGCTATAATAGTATGCAGTCTACAGCCACATCCGGTTCCTACCCAGGATGAGAATGTATTCTATAATAAAGAGACCGTTCTCGTACAAACAACCTGTAAGATAATGTCAAACTGTATTTCAAAATGTTAATGAATTCTAACATAAAGAGACTAATTCTACTAGTAACTTTCTGGGAGATATAAAGTAAACAAACAGCCTAAAATATCACAATTTGTTCAAGTTAACAAATAAACTAATATTGACTTAAGATTTAATTTATCATGAAGTTTAAGCAGCGAAGCCCACATCATAGAAACTAAAGTTTTTTATATCACACTGTAATACCAAGGGAAGACGCTGTAGTTTCTTTTTGATAGCAGAACCTGTTTGACAATGAACAAGATGTAGAGCATTGCCATAAATAAAGGGAAACATGGCCGCCAACTTCGCCAAGGTGAAGGTTGTCAAGCGTCTCGTTCAATTCATATAGGGAATCACTTATTCCACAACACTGATTTGGATGGAAAAAAAAATAGCCGCATGAATTTGTGAAATTTTTTAACTTGTACATTCGTTTTTTTATGGATATCTCTACCACCGCAACGTTAACCCTAACCAGAAATTCGCCCAATAGATGTCGGGAAATTTGCGGAGGTCAGATGATTGGTACTAGAGAAAACCCAATACAAGTTGATGAAGTACAATCGTGGCCGACTTTTGACTGGCGATTATTCACCAGAGATCAAGATCCAGATGTAGAAGTTGTAAACAGCAGGAACCATAAGAGTAAGGGGGCTCTTCTCATCTGGGGAGCTGAACCAAGGCCGTCTCGCATTCGAGACGACTTTGGGTGTGGAGGAAAACCCCTCCCCCCTTAAGTCACTGACAACAGTGTGTCAGATTGGGTTTAAGGCGATAGACAAGATGTCTCTTCGGCTTCTCCTCGCAATGCCTGGCAGATGATCTAATTGGAATTAGTATGGACCGGCAGTGATCACTTGCCTTGGTTAGATAGGCACTACGCATCACAAGGAACGGGCTATCCTTTAGTGAATTTAGCCCATGAATCCTCTATGGATTTAGTGAGTTGATGGAAAGAGAAAATGACTGAATGGCCCCCATTTCAGGGCGTAGTGGGGTGCTAAGTATCGCTCGGTTTATAAATACTGAAGAAAAATCGTAAATTGGTAATTGGAATGTCAGAACCATGAATCAGATTGGGAAGTTGCAGCAAGTGGAGAAGGAATTTATGAAATATATTTTGAATATCTTAGCCCTAAGTGAAACACGTTGTAGGGGGATTGGTAAATAAACTTAGGCCAAAGCAATATATATATATATATATATATATATATATATATATATATATATATATATATATATATATATACATATATATACTCAGGAAGGACAGATGGAGTTTGAAGAGAGGGGGTTTAACGGAATGGAGAGCTGTAAATAGTACATTTTTACTTGCAAAATTTAAATCAAAGCAGTGCAATATGAGTAGTACAGTTTGCTATGCACTAACAAATGATTCCCCTGGAGAAAGATGAATACTATGAAGAATTGCAGAGTGTATTAGATGAGATCCCAGAGAGAGAAATAGGAAAATTGTGATAGGTGACTTCAATGCTAAAGTTGGAATGAACAATTAAGGTATAGAGAATGTGATGAGTGTTGAGGGTCCTTGCGAAGTTTCAAAGGAAAATTGAGCACATTTTCTAAGTTTTTGTTCAACAAGCAATCTTGTTATTGGAGGTAGACTCTTTTCCAGCACAAGGACATCCACAAAATATACAAATAATAAAGAAAGAAGGAGGTC
>NC_090725.1:245959498-245996998 GCF_036898095.1 Palaemon carinicauda | reverse complement strand
TATATTTTGAGGTGCCTTACTTCTAGCATTAGAGGCTCTCTATTTTTAGGTGTCTTACCTCTGGCATTAGAGGCTCCTCTTCGCTGTTCTCTCCTGTCTTCTAGTTTTCAAGATCTTCTTTCATTAGATTATCTGTTTCTTTCGAGATTTCATTGTCTCTGTTCCTTAGTTCGTCAGTGTCCTTCTAGATTTCAAAAGAGATTTCAGTGCCGCGAGTCCTCACTTCGTCAGATTCCTCAGGGAAATCGAAGGCATTTATTCTTTACCTATCTGGGCAATAAGTAAAGAGATGAATACTATCGATTTCTCCGCATACACTATCATGCCAAAGTAAATGACGAGCAACATGATATATTTACCAATCTCGTCTGGATATGTCCTTACTTTAATGGCGAATTTTGGGACAATCCTGTTGAAGAACTACTGTCACTCACCGTTCAGTTGAACCATTCTGCCTCCATCCTCATTCCCCGCAATCCGTTTTTGCACAGATACAAAGCCTCGTACTTTTTCCAAGAGTCTCCTTTAATAAGACATCGTCGCAAAAGCCCAAGCAAAGGATCCTTCAGGGCGCATACATTATGATCTTTAAAGCTCAGCTGCCAACAGAAGATCTCGTGTCTTTCTATAGGTCGGGCGATATAAAACGAACGATCGGCAACTTCGGCAGCAACCAAAACCATCTGTAGTTGATGGTGTTCCGAAGACGTAACACATAATTCTTACCAGCAGCTTCCTATTCCGACAGAACGCGATCTCTGAGTTAAGTGAAATCCTTCTCCCAGTCATCAACTCATTTCCTCTAACTCCTATTGACGCGCAATTCCTTGGTTAGATTTCGCCAGCTTACATACAGATCATGTGAGGTGTTGCAGGCAACGTTTGAAAAAATGAAGCTCAAGTCTTCAGAAGTCATTTGAAGCTCGGGGAGGAGTTGTTCAGGACTGCTCCTGGAAATTTCAGTTCTGGAGTCATTCAGAAATCCATGTTAAGTATATGGCTATGTCCTTTGAAGACTTTTGGAAATTCGGGAAAGTTTTCTTCCGAAACCGTTCTGAGATTCCATTCTGGAGGCATTCAGAATTCCATGGTAAGTCTATGGCTATTTTTTCTGAAGCCATTTGGAAATCCGGGAAAGTTTTCTTCCGATACCGTTTTGAGATTCCGTTCTGGAGGCATTCAGAATTCCATGCTAAGTCTATGGTTATTTCTTCTGAAGCCATTTGGAAATCCGAGATTTTCTTTCGAATTCTTTTAGGACTCGCGAAAAATTCCATTCTTGTTTTATAACAACAACAACATCAATAATAATAATAATAATAATAATAATAATAATAATAATAATAATAATAATAATAATAATAATAATAATAATAATAATAATAATAAACTACGTGATTTGATTTATGGATTTGAGTTGAAAAGTTTTGAAGACGCTAAACGGTCAACTTTGCAGTTTAAAGGAAACTTTAATATACCCGGACGAAAGGCGAAGGGTAATTGAGGTTTAAAGCAAACCGAATTGAAATAGTTGATTTCAGCTAAATCATTTCAGGTTTGGGATTTAGAACAATCTATTTCTGGTACGAATCGATATATATATATATATATATATATATATATATATATATATATATATATATATATATATATATATATAGTTTATATATGTGTATATACATGCATGTATATAAGCTTTTGCAGTATATGAATATTTTGTGTATATATGTTTATTTATACGATTTATATATATATATACATATATACATGCATATACATAAATATAATATATACATACATATACATATATATAATATATATATATATATATATATATATATATTATATATATATACATATACATATATATATATATATATATATATATATATATATATATATATATATATATATATATATATATATATATATATAAACTACTATATTTATATATTATATAAATACAGTATATTTGCATGTACTGTACACACACACACACACACACACACACACACACACACACACACATATATATATATATATATATATATATATATATATATATATATATATATATATATACATACATTCATACATATATACTGTTTGTACATACATACATATATACTGTTTGTACATATATACATATATACTGTTTGTACATACATACATCCCTAAATACAGCAGCCTTCGTATTCTCCCAACTGTTTATACATGCAAAAGCAAATGTAAAATGCATATCACCAAGTTATGGCTTAACCTTGATATTTCATCGAGATTCCAGGTGTGGACAAAATATCTGTCCGCAAGCCACTGTACATTTTGTTCTTCAAAACGGAATAACATCTTGACATCACGATCAAGTGTGGGTAAACGGGCCATGTATTGTTTAACATGCCTCACATCCACAAAATCTGCCATCGTGCTGAGAATCGGACAGAACAACCTTTCTCTTCGAACTGCAATCTGCTACTGAAGTGACCAGACTCAGCTTTTTCGAAGCATATGCTCTTTATATGAAGTAAAGGGTCTTCTTTATGTATAACCATTTACTTTTATGTGATTATAAGGATAAGCTTTTGCTCTAAAAGTAGAAGCTATTGCTTGAAATGTTTATGGATACAAGTAGAAGGATTTCCTTCATATTTTGCAAGTATAAGCATATCCTTTTCTTTATGAATACCGCCCATGTGTCTTCAGCTTCTACTCGCAATGCCTGGCGGATGATCTTACTTGAACCAGTTTGGATCGGCAGGGGTCACTTGCCTTAGATGGGCACTGAACATCACTAGGAACTGGCTATCCTTTGATGAATTTAACCAATGAATCCTCTCTGAGGCCCTTTGCGTCAATAGACGTAGGATGAGATGATAGTATATATATATATATATATATATATATATATATATATATATATATATATATATATATATATATATATATATGTGTGTGTGTGTGTGTGTGTGTGTGTGTGTGTGTGTGTGTGTGTGTGTGTTGTGTGTTTATTTGTATATCTTATTCATGTTATCAAGCCCCAACCGAGTAGGCTTACCTAACAAAATTTTCCTATGCCATATACATTTTATATGTATTTGACTGATTTACATATTTATTTTAGGTAGAGATATGTGGTACTTAGTATATATTTTATTTTGTATGTTTAACAATAGAGATGAAAAGTAGATAAACTGAAGTACATCAGCAAATATGAAAATCAAACTGTAGAATGAAAGTAAGATAATGAACTTTGTTCAATTTTGTACTGATAAAAATTGGAAAGTCACTGTCTGTCTAATTATGAAAATATACAATTTACATTGCCGATCATTTTATGTTTTTAGTGTTTGTTTCCAAGATTTAAAAAATGTATTTAGTTATGATTTGAAAGAGATCTGTGGAGTTGATTTACTCAACTTTCTATGTTAATTAATAGATTGCTAAGAAAGAGTTGTTGTTGATGGGTACTTTGGTGAATATAGGAATGTGATATCTGATGTTCCTCAGAGTAGTGTTCTTGGTCCATTATTTTTCATATTATACACACGGTATTTGGTTTGTCCTAGAAAACAAGCTTGTTATCTCAGGCAGTTCGTAACTTAAGCTTGTTATCTCAGGCAGTTCGAAACTTCGTTTATTTCAGTCAGAAATTTCAAATTAATATCTGGTTTATGGGTATATATTAAGTAAGATTTTACCTGTGTTGTGAGTTGTCGCGTAATTTTTATATCAAAATTTACCGTTCTTCATAGCGCAATTTGGAAACCAGAAAAGGTTCCCAAACATTTCTAGTTATAAAATGACCACTTGAATATTTTTACTGTAGCCTACGGCCAAATTAAAGATGGGATTATCGGTAATTTCTTAGTAGTTATGTTGTTTTCATATAAATAAATAAACAAGTAATTTTATTTATTACACAGGATCCTCATATTCCAAGTGCTGCTTGATAAAAATAGAAAAAAATAACAACAGTGTTACTAAAAGGATACAATAAGAAAGGTTGAGTAGATTTTCAACTGCATTTTGACATTTCTAAACAGTTATTGCCCTTGTACTTCCGGCAGTGTTTGTTACTGACCTTAATCTAAACGAACTAATCAACTGAACGACCGTGTTTGTGACCGAATACTGTTTTGACCTCTGTGCTAGTTTGAGGGCAGTTGTTTTATCTTTTACGTTATTAGAGATACAATTATTTATAAGTCGAAATGCTCATATTCAAACTGTTGAAGACCTTTTCACTAAATGTTGTTTCCATGTTATAGTCTATTAAATTGCAATTTCAAAGTATTTATTTTTTTCATTTGTATTTATTGGGTTGTTGATGAAATATGCGTTTAAACTTTATATAGAATATACTCCAATATTCAAACATGGTGTGTTTTAGCAAGTATTTGATGATTTATGTTTTCTCAAAACTGGAAGAAAAAAGACCAATTTAGAGTTAGGTTAAATTTCAAATAAACTATGTGACTTAAGAAGAAAAAAAAAACAAGAAACGTCATTATGATTTCGAACGCTACCTTATTCTGTAATTTCTGTTACCTCATTAATCTTATTTTTTATGGAAGTTAGGTTACATATATACTTATGAATATACAGACATTGAAAGTTGGTAATTTTGAATTTTTTGAAACTTATTATCTACAACTGTCAACGTTGGTCATCTTGCCCTAGTAGAGTCTAGTTATTCTGACAGGAATTGTAGAAGATGAAGACATTTGTTTACATGTCGGGCTCCCCGGGCCGAGTAAGAAGCCTTCAAAAGTTACTGCAGTGAACCAGGTAAGGAGGCAATAAGTTCCAAAACAGAGTCATTTAGAGCTGCAATTAAACTTTATATTGTGGGTATTTCATTTTATATACTTGAAGGTAAACTTGTAATACTTATTTATTTGTATCAAACAGTATTTCATGATAAGCCAGCTTTAATAGTTTCATTAAAGTACAGACAGTCTATATTCGTCCAGGTAATGTACTGTAGAGTGTGTGAACGGAATGTGAAATCTATTTGTCAAAAAGAGTCGAAGCTAAGGGAGCCTTTGTATATCAGCGGCCAGTTTCCGCATGCGTTGATTGAAAATGGACCTAAGCTTTCCCCCCTAACCTAACCTACAAGCCGTGTCCTTACCTACATACCTAACGGGGGGCGTGCGACCCCCCCCCTTTAAGTAATGTACTGTACTGTGGTCCACATGTAGGCTTACTGAACCCAGGTCAAGGTCTACCTGTAATAGGACACATCTCATAGAAGGATAGTTACCTTGGTTGCACTTACTGTAGTATTCTGTAGACATCACGGGTAGCAGGAGCAAACGTTAAATTATCAATATGAATTAGAATAGGTAAGCTAAGTCTAGGAAGTAGTTTTTACTGTAGCACAATATCTCTTATGGTGAAAATGAGTGCTTAATGTGTAATTATTGATAATTTTGATGCAATTAATTGGGGGAAATTGTATTTTTCAAATTATAGTTATTTTAAAATTCCACAAGTTATGACTGACAAACCACATTTTAAAAGGGAAATAGACACAAGAGCACTATCTAATAAAGGTTTCCCACTTAACCTAACCTAGGAGCCATATCCTTAGCTACTTACCAACAATGGGGAGGGCGGTTGCCCCTTAGACCATTGTATCCATATCTTGCCCCAATACTAAGTCTCAACTCTCTTCCATCCTTACTGGCTTCACTCCTGAAACGTCGTTCATCAGATATATATCCTAATGTATCCCATCCGTAAAACTTGAAAAGCATGTTTTATAAATATTTTTCCCTGGTAGTTACATATCTATATAGCTTAATCCCGCCGATTCTTCGCGTGCATGGCAGAAATTCAAATTTCGCTGCAATCGCCGACCAGGTGGCCAGGAGGTCATACCTTTGCGCCCTCTAACTAGGTAACCGGAACCATTCCCATAAGTCCTCAGAAATTCCCTGCCGTTGTTCGAGACAACACGTCAGAAATTCGGTCTACTTTGTTTGGGTTTGCTTAACTACAAATTGGTGAAGTACCCATTGCTTTGTTTTTGATGGGTTTCGCTGATATTGGATAGGGAAATGGAGTTTTTATGATAAAACAAAGTTTTATGAATACTTACCTGGCAGTTATATATATATAGCTGAATCTCCGACTGCGGCAGAATTTAATCGAAAATCGCGGCAACCGCCTTGTGGTGGTTGTGTGGTTAGATGGTTAACAACCCTTACAGGGTGGTACTTGGAATCATTCCCATTTTCTGTTCCTCAGATTATCTTTGCCCGACCTGTCTCCTGAGGGGAGGTGGGTGGGCTTTAAAATATATATATATAACTGCCAGGTAAGTATTCATAAAACTTTGTTTTATCATAAAAACTCCATTTTTATGAATAGAACTTACCTGGCAGTTATATATATATATATATATAGCTGATTCACACATTTGGAGGAGGGAAACAGACAGAAAAACATAGTTGGGGAAACAACAAAAGAGTTTTAGGAGAACAAACACCTTGATTCCTTACCTGCTAAGGTAGCTGACTTCAAAGGTAACTGCCTCTAGAGTCGCTTTCCCTTAGGAGTGTTCAGCCAGGAGTAGACCTGGTACGCTGCAAACAACTCAATCGAGTCTGTCAAAGGGGTAGGACCAACAACTTGACTAGACTTCAGAAAACTACCTCCCCATATAAAAAACCTGCAACCTTACTAAAGCTAACCATCTAACCTTGCAGAAATAGATATAAACTATCTATCTGGACTGAGGGAACCGTACCACAGGACGAGGACCTCAGACAACCATAAAAAACACAAACCCATATACAAGTACATAAACTAAGGTTGAGTGGGGGTAGTAACTCCTTTGCCTAATACAGAAGCCGCAGCTACGTATGGGCCCAAGGTATAACACTTGTCATAGTCCACTCTTACCTCTCTGAGGTAATGAGAAGCGAAGACAGAGTTGCTCCTCCAGAACGTTGCGTCCATGATCTGCTTAACTGACATATTTTTCCGGTATGCCAGCGAAGCAGCAATGGCCCTTACTTCGTGAGCCCGTACTTTTAACAGGGCGAAGTTTTCTTCCTCACAAAAGAGGTGGGCTTCCCTAATAGTTTCCCTCAGGAAAAAGGACAAAGCGTTCTTTGACAGGGGTTTTTGAGGATCCTTCACTGAACACCATAAGGAGTTGGAAGCACCCCTCACGCTCTTAGTGTGGGCCAAATAAGCCTTGAGAGCCCTAACTGGGCAGAGGAGGCTTTCCTGTTCCTGACCTACTAGATTCGTGAGGTTAGGGACTTCAAAAGTCCTAGGCCAGGGTTTCGAAGGGTTCTCATTCTTGGCAAGAAAGTCGAACCTCAAGGAACAAACTGCTCCATTTAGGGTGAAGCCTACACGCTTCTCGATTGCCTGGACCTCGCTGATCCTCCTGGCAGTCGCTAGAGACAAAAGGAAGAGGGTTTTCTTAGTCACATCTCGCAGAGAAGCTTGCGAGATAGGCTCAAACTTCCTGGAGCACAAAAACTTAAGCACCACATCCAGGTTCCAAGAAGGGGGTCTTAAGTGCACCTGCTTCGTTGTCTCAAAAGACCTAATGAGGTCCTGCAAGTCCTTATTCTGAGATAACTCTAAGCCTCTATGCCTAAAGACGGTTGAGAGCATGCTCCTGTATCCTTTAATGGTAGATACAGCCAGCTTAGCATCCTGCCTGAGGTACAAAAGAAAGTCTGCAATCTGGCTTAGAGAGGTAGAGGACGAGGAAACCTTGCGCCTCCTGCACCAAGCTCTAAAGGTCTCCCACTTTGACTGGTAGACTCTTTGTGAAGAGATCCTCCTTGCCCTGGCAATAGCTTTCGCCGCTTGTGCCGAAAAGCCTCGAGATCTAACAAGCTTCTCGACAGTCTGAAGGCAGTCAGATTGAGAGCGAGGGGGTTTTGGTGAAATCTCTCGAAGTGGGGTTGTCTGAGAAGATCTGGACTTGCCGGGAGTCTTCTTGGAAAGTCCATCAGTAACCCTGCTACTTCGGTGAACCATTCCCTCGCAAGCCAGAATGGAGCCACTAGGATCATTCGTCCCGAATCGAGGAGAGCGAAGTTCGTGACAACCAGATTGATGATCTTGAACGGGGGAAAGGCATACATGTCCAGCCCCGTCCAATCCATCAAGAAGGCGTCCACTGCAACAGCTTCCTCGTCCGGGACTAGGGAGCAGTAGTTGGGGATCCTCTTGTTTAGACCGGAGGCGAAAAGGTCTATTACTGGTCTGCCCCACAACTTCCAGAAGCTCCGACAGACATGCGGGTTGAGAGTCCACTCTGTAGGAAGGACCTGTCCCCTCCTGCTGAGCATGTCTGCCCTGATGTTTCTCTGCCCTTGAACAAACCTTGTCAACAGCTGGGTCTCGTTCTCGTTCGCCCAGAGGAGAAGCTCTCTCGTAGTTGAGAACAGGTAGAGGGAGTGAGTTCCCCCTTGCTTCCTTATGTACGCGAGAGCTGTGGTGTTGTCGGAATTGATCTCCACAGTCTTTCCCGACACCGAGGTTTTGAAGGCCTTGAGCCCTAACAAAATGGCCATCAATTCCTTCCTGTTGATATGCCAACTGACCTGACTCCCTTCCCAAATACCTGAGACCTCTTTGTTCCCTAGTGTTGCTCCCCAGCCTGACTCGGACGCGTGTGAGAATAACACTAGGTCGGGGTTCTTCTTGAACAAGGAGATCCCTTTTCCCAACAGAGCTGGGTCCAGCCACCACATTAAAAGATCCTTGATCTCTGTCGGAATGGGAAAAGAAAAAGTGTCCTCCTGGATCTTTCTGTTCCAAACCTTTGCGAGGAAGTGTTGCAGAGGCCTTAGGTGCAGTCTCCCCAAAGGGACAAACTGTTCCAGGGAGGATAGAGTTCCCAGCAGACTCATCCACTCCTTCGCTGAGCATTCCTGCTTCCTCAAAAAGTCTTTGACTTTGTCCAGGCACCTGGTCTGCCTCTCCTGGGAGGGAGAAGCCTGAAAAAGAACTGAATTCAGAACTATCCCCAAATAGAGAATAGTCTGATTCGGCTCGGTCTGAGACTTCCCCCAGTTGACGATGAGTCCCAGGTCCTGAGTGATGGTATAAGTTTTCATTAGGTCCTCCAGACATTTCTCTTTCGACTGTGACCGTATCAGCCAGTCGTCTAGATAGAAGGAGACCCTTATCCCCTCCTGGTGTAACCAGCCTGCCACATTCGCCATTAGTCTGGTGAAAACTTTGGGAGCTGTGCTGAGACCGAAGCAAAGTGCCCTGAACTGGAAGCACTTGCCCTGGAACACAAACCTCAGATATCTCCTCAAAGACGGATGAATGGGGACGTGAAAATAAGCGTCCTGCAGGTCGAGAGAAACCATCCAGTCTCCTGGACGAACTGCAGCCAGCACTGACTGAGTCGTCTCCATGGAGAACTTTGTTTTCTCCACGAAGGCGTTCAGAGAGCTGACATCTAGGACTGGTCTCCATCCACCCGAGTTCTTGGGAACCAGAAACAGGCGATTGTAAAAGCCTGGGGAGGCGAGGTCTTGAACTGGCTCTATTGCTCCCTTGACCAACATCTGGTCGACTAGCTCCAGAAGAGCCTCTCGTTTCCCCGCGTCGGTGTACTGAGCCACTAAGGCCAGGGGAGAGTCTGAGAGAGGTGGTTTCTTTAAAAAGGGGATCTTGTAACCTTCCTTGACGACTGAGAGGGACCAGGTGTCCGCCCCTCTCCTTTTCCAAGACTGCCAAAAACGAGACAGTCTTGCCCCTACTGGTGTCTGGAGGACTTCCATCTCATTTTTTGGACCGGGGCCTAAACCCACCCCTGCTGGTCCTTGGCCCTGACTCTTGTCTTCTCCCCCTAAAATCCGCTCTCGAGGAGATCCTGCCCCGAAAGGGCTGTTGAAACTTCTTCTCCTCCTTCTTCAGAGGAGCAGGAGCAACAGGTAAGGTCTTTCTAGCCGACTGAGACAAAAGGTCCTGAGTAGCCTTCTGAGCCAGAGAAAGGGAGATATCTCTGACCAGAGCTTCAGGAAAAAGATGACGTGAAAAAGGGGCGTAAAGTAGCTCCGACTTCTGAGCAACAGTCACAGATCTAGAGGTGAAGGAGCACAAAAGGGCCCTCTTCTTTAAGTCCCCTGCTGAGAAAAGGGAAGCCAATTCATTAGCTCCATCCCTTAGAGCTTTGTCCATGCAGGACATGATACTCGTCAGGTCCTTCGTGTCCTCCAGGAGTTCAGACTTCCTGGCCAGAGTCCCGAGAGCCCAGTCCAGGAAGCTGAAAACCTCGAAAACCCTGAAAATTCCCTTGACGAGGTGATCAAGCTCCGACATGGACCACATCACCTTGGCAGAGTTTAAAGCATGCCTTCTTGCCGAGTCCACAAGAGCCGAGAAGTCACCTTGGGAGGAGGAAGGCACTCCTAACCCCAAAGGTTCCCCTGTCTCATACCACATACTGGCCTTGGAAGCGAGCCGAGACGGTGGAAAAGAAAAGGTGGTCTTGACAGCTTGTCTCCGTTCCTTCATCCAATCATCCACTTTAGCGAGAGCTTTCCTGGCCGAAATTGAAAGTTTCATTTTGATGAAGGCCGAAGACTTAGTAGCTTTCTTCCTGGTAAATTGAGACTGAGGAGAACGAGGGGCCGAAGGTTGAAATTCCTCCCCATAAAGTTCCAAAAGAGAGCGAGAAAGAACCTTGTAATCGCTAGAAGAGTCGGCAGGTTTTTCTTCCTCTTCCGAAATATCTTCGAGGTCCTGTTCAAGGATAACATCCCGAAAAGTTGGGCTGCCAGCAGTCTGGCAGCGAGAGCTGTTTGAATCCTGGCGCCGAGCGCCGCTAACATCCAGTCGGCGAGAAGCGGTATCGTCACGATGACGAGAGGCGGTATCGTCACGATGACGAGAGGCGGTATCGTCACGATGACGAGAAACGGAAACGGCCTGAAGATGCAGGCTGCCGTCGCCTTGAAAATGCAGGCTGCCGTCGCCTTGAAAATGCAGGCTGCCGTCGCCTTGAAAATGCAGACTGCATTCATCCAGTTTCCTAAGAAACGAGGCAGTAACGTCCAGGCGTTTCGAAGGGGAAACGGAATCGTCACGGCGCCGAGAACGAGAGGCAGTATCGTCCTGGCGCCGGGAGAGGGGGGAAGGAAATTCCTGGCAGCGTGCCGATGAAGAGGGTGTACGTTGTCGTACGGCCGACGAAGTGCGCAGAGGTTTCTTGGGAGAGATACTAAAATCTCTCTTAGTAGAAGATCTCTTAACAGGCAAAGAGACGTCCTTACGTCTGACGGACTGAGAAGGGTGGCTGAAAGCTTTAACTAACGATGAAAGTTGTTCCTGCATAACAACCATGAAAGCTTTAGCAACTTCCGCTGGCTCTCGCGGTGCCGAAGACGGCAGTTGTCGTACGGCTTGACTGGGAGCGCTGGCAGAAGAAGCAGGGAGTCTAGCAGGATTAACTGGGCTAAGGACTCTCTGTTTCGCCCTTTTAACAGGAACATTGAAATCGTCTTCCGAAGGATCAGGGTCTCTGCTACTCGAACCGGGGGAGGGAAAGCGAGACTGCACGTCCCGGTTCCACCCTCTCTTCATTGGTCTTGATTCGTAACGCTAATTACGTCTGGGAGAACGATCAGGCGAAGACACAAACGTATCCGACACGCCTTTCCTACGGCGGTCAAGAGCAGCCTGGGAGATCGCAACAGGACTGTCTGAGGCGACGACTGACCGAGGATAAGCACCTCTCACCCCCTTTCGGCTTTCAACGTACCTTCTCCCTTGGTCCTGGGAGCTTGGTAGAGGTCTAGACCTAGGGGTATGACAGATTCGATCAGTTGCCACCTCCACTGCACTTTCACAAGCACTAATTTCACCTACACCCTTACCTTTAAAGGCCTCCAACTGTGCTTTAATGGCCTCCAATTCAGCAGCTAATTTAGCATACCCAGGGTCATCCGTAGGCACAGGTCCTGTAGAAGGGGCAGGAGTCACTACATTTGGGGAAGGAATACCTTCCAAAGGGGTTACAAGCAAAGGGTCAATAGATAAATCTAAGCTAGGCTCACTAGCAGACTTTGACTTTGATTTAGCTCTTCTAACTCTATCAATCTCAAGTTTGCGCACATAGCGCTGCATAGCTAACCAATCATCATCACTCAAAACCTCGCATTCCTTGCACTTATTATCTAAAGCACATTCAAACCCCCTGCAACCCATACAGATAGTGTGAGGGTCAACCGAAAGTTTCGGCAACCTCACCTTGCAAATATCATTCGCACAAACACGATAATGAATTTTCTCACTCATGATAATAAAGGAAAAAAGACAAAAAACAAAAACAACACGATTGCCAAATCCCAACACAGTGTACTTCACCAAAAACGAAGTCCAAAAAGGCGATGGAGGGAAAGCGATCCGAAAAAACTCTGAAAGGCGGACCAACGATGTTGTCGATCCGGCCGGCAGAGATAATCTGAGGAACAGAAAATGGGAATGATTCCAAGTACCACCCTGTAAGGGTTGTTAACCATCTAACCACACAACCACCACAAGGCGGTTGCCGCGATTTTCGATTAAATTCTGCCGCAGTCGGAGACTCAGCTATATATATATAACTGCCAGGTAAGTTCTATTCATAAAAATATATTTTTAAATATTAAACTTAGCCGGTGAATATATAATAGCTGACGTCTCCGGCGGCTCGACAGAAAAACACAAAAACTCGCGAGCGATCGCTATGAAGGTTGCGGGTGTGCCCACCAGCGCCAACTATCGGCCAGATACCGCATATACATGTAAACAGCTCCAGTTCTTCTCTGTCGGTCTTGTCGACAAGTTGATTCCATTACTCACTGTTAACCTGGAGTTTTTCGTCAGTCTTGGTGAAGTACTTCTTTTTGGTTTTGAGCTTTCGCAGTGCAGGTGTTTTTATCTTCAATTTAAACTCTTGAACTCTTTTTTTGGATAGATTTAATTGTTGATGACTTTGGATTGTTTGGACTTTCTTTGACTTTTCAAAATGACTGACCCTTCTCCAATTCCTAAATTTCGTAAATGTAATGCTAGGGATTGTAACAAACGTCTTCCAAAGGCCTCTCTCGACCCACATACTGTGTGTTCTAATTGTCGGGGTAAAACCTGTCAATTAGGAGATCGGTGTGATGAGTGCGTGGTACTTTCGGAATTCGACTGGCTAGAGTTTGATAAGTATTCTCGTAAGCTAGAGAGAGATAGGGTGAGGAGAAGTTCCTCTAGATCATTAGAATTTTCCTCCTCCCATGCCCCTGAACCTAATCCTTCCCCAGTAGTAGTTGTGCCTGAACCTTCTACTAGCACTCATGAACCATCAATGCGGGATATGTTACGTGCCATTCAAGCTTTGGGCGAGAGAGTTGAATCTTTAGCTACGGACCGTAATCAACTCATGGCGGATGTAAAAGAGTTAAAGTGTCAGAGTGCCACATTAGAAAATCGTGGGGATAAAGTGATTAGTGCGCAAAGTGTTATCAGTGTTGCGACCGAGGGTTCGTCTGTTCGTGCCTGTCGTTCGCCTAGTCCGAGACCTCTTGAAAGCTCCCATGCACCAGGGAGAAGTAATGTCGTAGGACTTATGGGTACGAGAGGCTTTAACCAACGAACAGACGTTCCCTCTATGATTTCGGGCGTGTCTCGTCAAGACCGCCCCTACCATAAGACGAGCGAGGCGGTTTTCTCCTCGTCATCCGAAGGCTTCTCGCGTAAGAAACCGTGGAGCAAGGTTTCGAGACCCTTAAAGCGGAAGTCAGTCCCTTCAGGACAGGTCCAGCGTCCTGGTTGTAGCCATTGGGACAGCTCTGACCCTGTGCAGTCATCGGAAGACTGCTCGCCGCCTAAACAGAAGCGTAACACAGGCTCCGAGAGTCTTAGTGTAGGCAATGTTTTGCAGTCACAGACGTTACCCTCGTCTCGAACCGCACCCACTCCCGTTGATCCTAAATGGGTTGTACTGCAAGATATGCAGAATAAGCTTGCCTCTCTTATGGAGGAGTATACTGCTGAGCAGGATCCTCGCCGTTTAGCTGATCGAGATCCTGGCCGTCAGCCGCCCAAACGAGCCTTTGCTCGTCCTGTTGACGTTGACGTTACAAAGTCACGTCAGTCACGTGACGTAGAGCCTCACTCGATGCAGTCCCGTGTTGACTTTCAGCCGCTTGTGGACGTTCAGCCGCTGCCGCATGCTCGTGTTGATGTTCAGGACGTTCGCCAACCAGCTAAGTTGACTTGTTTTGACGTTGAGCGTCAAGCACCGCAGTCAAGAGTTGTTTTAACTGCTCAATCTAGGCAATCAAGGCAGTCTCGAGTTGACGTCGAGCGTCCTCCCGCTCCTGTTGTTGTTGCTAGTCAGTCCGTTAAGCAGTTACATGACATAGCGTCCTGGACTGCTACTGATGCTCCTGTGCGTGTGGACTCTGCTTGTCAAGCATTGCCACCAAGGCAGGTCTCTCCCTTGCTTGAGACTCATCAGTTGTCGGACGAGGTTCCTTCAGATGAGGACGTTGCTGACCCTCATCCTAATGATAATCCTTTGGGCGTTTTGTCAGATGTAGAAGAACCTAAGGCTGTTCAACCTTCGATGGATTTTAAGAAGATCATGATGATTTTCAAGGATCTTTTTCCAGATCATTTTGTTGCTGTTGCTCCTCGTTCGCCTCCGTCTGAGTTTGCTCTAGGCTTAGCTGCTACCAAGCCTGCCTTTACTAAGCTAGTGCTTTCTTGCTCTTCTAAGAGGGCTTTACGTCTTCTAGGCGACTGGTTGGATACCAGGAGGAGTTTGGGGAAGACGGCCTTTGCCTTCCCACCTTTTAAGCTTGCTTCTAGATCGAGCGTCTGGTATGACACGGGAGAAGTTCTCGGCTTGGGAGTCCCTGCCTCTGCCCAGGGTGACTTCTCAAGCCTTGTAGACTCTCCCCGTCGCCTGGCCATGAGACGCTCGAAGATTTGTTGGTCCTCCTCGGACCTTGACCATCTACTTAAAGGCGTATACAGGGCCTTTGAAGTTTTTAACTTTCTTGATTGGTCTTTAGGAGCATTAAGTAGGAAGATCTCGTCTGCTGACCAAGATGTATCCTTACTTATCATGTCCTGTATGGACAAAGCCATCCGCGATGGCTCCAATGAGCTCGCCTCCACCTTTACGTCAGGAGTCTTGAAGAAGAGAGAAACCCTTTGCTCTTTCCTTTCAACAGGAGTTACTCCCTGTCAGAGATCGGAACTGCTCTTTGCTCCCTTATCGGCTGCCTTGTTTCCACAACAGCTGATTAAGGACATAGCTGCTTCGCTTGTGCAGAAGGACACACATGACCTGATGGCGTCCTCTGCTCGCAAGGGAGCTCCTTCTTCATCCTTTGTTGTGAGACCCAGAATCGAGACTCCTGCGTCTAGATTTATCCCGCCCTTTCGTGGCAGAGCTCCCAGCAGGGGAGGCTCTCGTGCCGAGGGAAAGAGAGGCAAGAAGAGAGGAGCCAAGTCCTCCCGTGGCAGAGTCTTGACTGCCCACGGCCTCAGACAGCGGTAGGGGCCAGATTGAACAGCTTCTGGCAGGCCTGGGAGAAGAGGGGTGCAGACCAAGAGTGTTCTGTTGCTCAAAGAGGGGTACAAAATACCGTTTGTACGCAAACCTCCTCTAGTAACAACTCCCATAGACCTCTCTCCCAGGTATCGAGAGGAGTCAAAGAGACAAGCCCTACATCAAGAAGTGTCTCTGTTGCTAGAGAAGGGAGCGGTGGTGAAAGTCTCGGACCTTCAATCACCGGGGTTTTACAACCGTCTCTTCCTAGTCCCAAAGCATACAGGAGGTTGGAGGCCAGTGCTAGACGTCAGTGCGCTCAACGTTTTTGTTACGAAAACAAAATTTACGATGGAGACCACGAAGTCCGTCTTAGCAGCGGTCAGAGAGGGAGACTGGATGGTCTCTCTCGACCTGCGAGATGCGTACTTCCACATTCCCATACGCCCGGATTCCCAACCGTTTCTGAGGTTTGTTTACAGGAATGTGGTGTACCAGTTTCGAGCACTGTGCTTCGGCCTCAGTCCTGCTCCTCTCGTGTTTACGAGGCTCATGAGGAATGTGGCAAAATTCCTTCATCTATCGGGAATCCGAGCCTCCCTGTACTTGGACGACTGGCTTCTCAGAGCATCGTCCAGTCATCGCTGTCTGCAGGATCTACATTGGACGTTGGGTCTGGCCAAGGAGTTGGGACTTTTGGTCAACTTAGAAAAGTCCCAACTGATCCCATCCCAGACTATTCTATATTTGGGGATGGAGATTCGCAGTCTAGTTTTTCGGGCTTTTCCGTCTGCCACCCGAATAGAACAAGCCCTGCTCAAAGTCCAACTAATGCTGAAAAGAGAACGTTGTTCAGTAAGGAGTTGGACGAGTCTCGTAGGGACTCTCTCATCCCTGGAGCAGTTTGTCTCGCTTGGGAGACTGCACCTTCGGCCTCTCCAGTTCCATCTAGCCTCTCACTGGAACAAGGGCAAGACTTTAGAGACGGTATCAATCCCGGTCTCCGAACCAGTAAAAGCATGCCTGAACTGGTGGGACAGCAATATCAGTCTGAGAGAGGGCCTGTCCCTAGCAGTCAAGAACCCAAACCACGTGTTGTTCTCAGACGCGTCGGATTTGGGTTGGGGTGCGACCCTGGACGGTCGGGAATGCTCGGGTCTGTGGACCTCAGTTCAGAAGAGCATGCACATCAACGGCAAGGAGCTATTAGCAGTTCACTTGGCCTTGATGAATTTCGAGAGCATTCTTCGAAACAAAGTGGTAGAGGTCAATTCAGACAACACCACAGCTTTGGCGTACATCTCCAAGCAAGGAGGCACTCACTCCCACACGCTGTACGTGATCGCAAGGGACCTCCTCATATGGTAAAAAAATCGAGGCATCTCCCTGTTGACAAGATTCATCCAGGGGGACTTGAACGTCTTGGCAGACTGTCTCAGTCGGAGGGGTCAGGTGATACCCACGGCATGGACCCTCCACAAGGACGTGTGCAAGAGTCTTTGGGCGACTTGGGGTCAACCCACCATAGACCTCTTTGCCACCTCGTTGACCAAAAGGCTCCCAATCTATTGCTCACCAGTCCCAGATCCAGAGGCAATCCACATAGACGCGTTTCTACTGGACTGGTCTCACCTGGACTTGTATGCATTCCCACCATTCAAGATAGTCAACAAGGTACTGCAGAAGTTCGCCTCTCACGAAGGGACAAGGTTGACGTTGGTTGCTCCCCTCTGGCCCGCGAGATAGAGGTTCACCGAGGTACTTCAATGGCTGGTAGACATTCCAAGGAGTCTTCCTCTAAGGGTAGATCTCTTACGTCAGCCCCACGTAAAGGATGTTCATCAAAGCCTCCCCGCGCTTCGTCTGACTGCCTTCAGACTATCGAAAGACTCTCAAGAGCTCGAGGATTTTTGAAGGAGGCAGCCAGTGCGATTGCGAGAGCTAGGAGAGCTTCTACCATCAAAGTATACCAGTCGAAGTGGGAAGTCTTTCGAGACTGGTGCAAGTCAGCATCTGTGTCCTCTTCCAGTACCTCTGTAGCCCAAATCGCAGATTTTCTATTACATCTGAGAAATGTTCGCTCCCTCTCAGCACCCACTATTAAGGGCTACAGGAGCATGTTGGCTTCGGTCTTTCGACATAGAGGCTTAGATCTTTCCAACAATAAAGATCTCCAAGATCTCCTTAAGTCTTTCGAGACCTCTAAGGAACGTCGTATGGCAACTCCTGGATGGAACTTAGACGTGGTCCTAAGGTTCCTGATGTCAGACAGGTTTGAGCCATTCCATTCAGCCTCCCTGAAGGATCTCACCCTCAAGACGCTTTTCCTAGTGTGCTTGGCTTCGGCTAAAAGGGTCAGTGAAATTCATGCCTTCAGTAAGAACATCGGCTTTTCCACAGATAAAGCCACATGTTCACTTCAACTTGGTTTCCTGGCCAAAAATGAACTGCCTTCTCGTCCTTGGCCTAAGTCATTTGATATACCTTGCCTGTCAGAGATCGTAGGCAACGAACTTGAAAGAGCACTGTGTCCAGTTAGAGCTCTTAAGTTCTACTTAGCCCGTACTAAGTCCTTACGAGGTGGATCTGAGGCCTTATGGTGCTCAGTTAAGAAGCCATCATTACCTATGTCAAAGAACGCTTTGTCATATTTTATCAGATTTTTAATCCGAGAGGCTCATTCTCACTTGAATGAAACAGACCGATGCTTGCTTAAAGTTAAGACGCACGAAGTAAGAGCTATAGCAACTTCCGTGGCCTTTAAGCAAAATAAATCTCTGCAAAGTATTATGGACGCGACCTTTTGGAGAAGCAAATCGGTATTCGTGTCATTTTACTTAAAAGATGTCCAGACTCTTTATGAGGACTGCTACACACTGGGTCCATTCGTTGCAGCGAGTGTAGTAGTGGGTGAGGGTTCTACCACTACATTCCCTTAATTCCAATATCCTTTTAATCTGTCTCATGAAATGTTTTTAATCTTGTTTTTTTGGTTGTACGGAAGGCTAAGAAGCCTTTCGCATCCTTTTTGATTTGGCGGGTGGTCAAATGTCATTTCTTGAGAGCGCCCAGATTAGGGGTTTGATGAGGTCCTGTTGTATGGGTTGCCGCCCTTGATACTTCAGCTCCTGGGAGTCTTTCAGCATCCTAAGAGGATGGCTGGGCTTCGTGACGAAGACAGACTAACAAGGCAGAGTAATCGTCAAAGTCAACTTCCTTACCAGGTACCTATATATATTTGGGTTTTGTTATGATATAACTGTCAAAAACTCTAAGCATATACGCTGTAAACTGTATTAATACTGGTCTCTACCCACCACCATGGGTGTGAATCAGCTATTATATATTCACCAGCTAAGTTTAATATTTAAAAATGATATTTTGATTATAAAATAAATTTTTGAATATACTTACCCGGTGAATATATAAATTAAAGGCCCCCCCTTCCTCCCCGATAGAGACCCAGCAGGATGAGAAGAACTGGAGCTGTTTACATGTATACAGTGAACCCTCGTTTATCGCGGTAGATAGGTTCCAGACCCGGCCGCGATAGGTGAAAATCCGCGAAGTAGTGACACCATATTTACCTATTTATTTAACATATATATTCAGACTTAAAACCTTCCCTTGTACGTAGTACTGTTAACAAACTACCCTTTAATGTACAGAGCACTTAATGCATGTACTACAGAACCCTAAACTAAAACAGGCACAAATATTAAAGGCGATTTTATATCATGCGTTTCCTAAACACGTCAAATAGCACGATAAAAAATGGCAACCAATGTTTTGTTTATGTTTATCTCTGATCATAATGAAGAAAAAAACGCATTTACACATCTGTGTATAGGTAAGCTTTTGCATCCATTATATTGATTATTCAGTACAGTATGTTGATTTGGTTATTACTAATGTTTTACTTAATTTTTCTTAGGACTTCCAAATGAAATGTTTTTCTTTATGACGCCGCCTTAAACGACGGCGTCATAAAGTACGCTCAGTAAACAAACTAAGGAATTTAACGCGCATGATGAAAGTGATAAATAATGATATTACAGTAAAAGCTTTTATAAAATATTTTATTACAAATATTATTTACCGTATCTATATAAAATCATACATACGTAGCAAAGCAGGAAAACAATCTACGAGAGAGAGAGAGAGAGAGAGAGAGAGAGAGAGAGAGAGAGAGAGAGAGAGAGAGAGAGAGAGAGAGTTGTTTTACATACGTCAATGTAAATTTTAAACAAAAAAAATAGCCCCATTTCATATAAAATAGATTACAAATATTTTACTTTATCATATTACAGTAGTCTGTATAATACTGTAAAGTTCAGTACAGTATGTTGTTGTTATAGTCGTGGCGATGAAATTCTCACGAAACAAAAACACGCTATTTGATTACAACAGCTGATTCTCTCTCTCTCTCTCTCTCTCTCTCTCTCTCTCTCTCTCTCTCTCTCTCTCTCTCTCTCTCTCTCTCTCTCTCTCTCTCTTCGTGTTATACAATACTTACATTTAGATGAAGAAACTAAAATTAGTTTTCTTAGTGTCAATACGAAACGAAAAAATTAGGCCGAGTCTACATCCATTTCAATCATAGCTAAAAATACGGCATCCGATTTCATCAGCAAACCACTATTTTTTGGGAAATATCATTTTATTCTAGAAAATTGCCACTCTTTAAATAGTTAATTGCACATTAAGAAAGCGTGTACTTTTGTTTTTAAATTTCGGGTGTGTTTTAAAAATCGAGTATTGTTGACTTCTTTTTGTTTTACTTTTGGCTGTGATTAGATCAGCTGTCATCTAGCTGCCGCTCTTGAGTGTGTACGAATACACTAATAAAGTATCGTTTATACCATTTCTTAACTTATTCAAACCGTCTACAGTATACAGTTGATATTACATAAGCACCAATGTGTTATAACCTATCAAATTTTTTTGTTTATTACATTTAAACCCCCCCCTCTCTCTCTCTCTCTCTCTCTCTCTCTCTCTCTCTCTCTCTCTCTCTCTCTCTCTCTCTCTCTCTCCCTACCTCTCTCTCTCTACCTCTCTCTCTCTACCTCTACCTCTCTCTCTCTCTGTGGGCTACTTTTCACTACCTCCCATTCCTTACTTCTCTCTATCTCTCTAACAAATGATATCTTTGTTGCTCCTCAAAGTTTCATTTATATTGAAAATCGATCATGATTCAATTTTCCTTACTTTCTCCAATCTCGCACCATCGGTCACATAGCGGTATTTTCGATATTTCCGAAAAATCCGCGATATATGTATATACATGGGTTATGAAAAAAATCCGCGAAGTGGTGAATCCGCGATGGTCGAACCGCGAAGTAGCGAGGGTTCACTGTATGCGGTATCTGGCCGATAGTTGGCGCTGGTGGGCACACCCGCAACCTTCATAGCGATCGCTCGTGAGTTTTTGTGTTTTTCTGTCGAGCCGCCGGAGACGTCAGCTATTATATATTCACCGGGTAAGTATATTCAAAAATTTATTTTATAATCGTAATATCATTTTTCTTTTCTTTTACACACGAATAAGATAGTTTTTTTGTTGGTCCAACTTGGACAGTTTAATTCAACTTGATTTTCAAGATGGCTCCTGTGTTGTTAGATTTTGTGTGTAGGGTTGTCAAGACCGGCTTCCAAAAGCTGCTCTTGATGCCCCACACAGTATGTATGAATGCAGAGGGCATGTGTGTATTTTTCTTTTGGAATATGATCGCTATGTTCATAAGCTTGAAATGGATAGGATCAAGGAATTTTTCCCCCTACTTTAAAAAACTAAGGAACAACTCTTAAAGATATGATGGTGGAAGGAAAGACTCTATGACGTCACAATCATGTGACGTAAACTCTTAGCAGGGCAAGACCTGAATGCCTTGAAGGAAATCATTCCGCCATCGCTATGACGTCACAATTCGTGACGTAAACTACATAGTATGACTTGCATATATGTAAATTCTTTTCTTTTTCTTGCAAGAAATGTAAAAAATACTAACTTACTAAGGCGAGGTAAAATTTGTATTTTAATTTTTATCATGTAGGGAAATATATTTTTTAAATATTTAACTTAGCCGGTGAATATATAATAGCTGAGCCTCCGGCGGCTCGACAGAAAAACACACAAAAACTCGCGAGCGATCGCTATGAAGGTTGCGGGTGTGCCCACTAGCGCCAACTATCGGCCAGATACCGCATATACATGTAAACAGACCCAATTTTTCTCTGTCGGTCTGATCGACAAGACGTACCATTACTCGCTGTTAACCTGGAGTTTTTCAACAGTCTTGGTGAAGTACTTCCTTTTGGTTTGAGCTTTCGCAGTGCAGGTGTTTTATCTTCAACTTAAATCTTGAACTCGTTTTTGGATAGATTTAATTGTTGATGACTTTGGATTGTTTTTTGGACTTTCTTTGACTTTTAAATGGCCGACCCTTCCCTTAGTACGGAAGTGTGTTTTAGGCTTTTAGCAATTATCTTATCACGTTATAAATTGTTGTTGTTAATTATAGATTTTCCTCTATATATTTTATATCTCAACCGCCTTTATTAGGCCTCTTCGATTAGCTTTCCATTTATAATAAACATCAAGATAAATTTTAATGATTTGTTTATATGCGACCTTACCTATTCCTCCCCTAATCCGAGAGTAGGCGGTCCTAACTTGGAAACCGAAGTTAAACAGCGTTGAGCCCTTTCAATCGTAAATAAATTTTACAGAGCAAATGATTTAAAACTTATTAAATGAATATTTTTTAGTAGATATTTTATGAAAGATTTTCTTTGAATAGTCTTCGTACTGTTTCAAAGATGAACTAACGTTTAGTTTATTTATGCTACGCAGTTTGCGCTCTATCGTTACGATAGAGAGAGAGAGAATCACGGTTTCACTTTGCAGAAAGAGTAAATCGATTTTGACGTTTTGTTCATTCTTCTTTCAAACTTAAATGTTTTAAATACTATTTTAAAGGAACTTGTTAATTGAAAAACCTTTCAGTTTTTTCCTTTGGTCAAATAACCTGTTTATTGACGAAAGGTAAGTAGGCTTTTCTCTTCGGTGCGAAATCAAGAGAGAGAGAGAGAGAGAGAGAGAGAGAGAGAGAGAGAGAGAGAGAGAGAGAGAGAGAGAGAGAGAGAGAGAGAGAGAGAACGTTGCGATCTTTATTCTCGTCCCAAGCGAGTAACGTTGTTCTCGAGTCAGTTTTTTACTCTCGTCACTAGTCTCTGTACGGGGAGAAAGGATAAAACGTTTTTAGTTTTTATTCTCGTCCCAAGGCACTGTACGGTGAGAGATTGAAAACGTAGTTTTGAATGAACTAGTGTTTAGTCTCCTTCCCAGCCACTGATCTTTTTATCTTAATATGTTTACTGTCTTTTGCTTGTATTAATGTGCTTACATTACACAACTTATTTCGCAATTATAACCTTTTGATGAGGGTAGAATTGCGTGCTTCAGGTAGAAATCAGTTTTATTCATGCCTAATGTGAATTGTTGAAAAATTCGATTTCAGTGAAGTAAGTGCAAAACAGAAAATCGTAGTGATAAAGTGATAATTGCGCAAAGTGTTATCAGTGTTGCGACCGAGGGTTCGTCTGTTCGTGCCTGTCGTTCGCCTAGTCCGAGACCTCTTGCAAGCTCCCAAGCCCAGGGGAGAAGTAATGTCGTACGACTTATGGGTTCGAGAGGCCTTGATCAGCGAACAGACGTTCCCTCTATGGTTTCAGGCGTGTCTCACCAAGACCGCCCCTACCATAAGACGAGCGAGACGATTTTCTCCTCGTCATCCGAAGGCTTTTCGCGTAAGAAACCGTGGAGCAAGGTTTTGAAGGCCCTTTAAGCGAAAGTCAGTCCTTTCAGGACAGGTCCAGCGTCCTGGTTGTAGCCATTGGGACAGCTCTGACCCTATGCAGTCATCGGAAGACTGCTCGCCGCCTAAACAAAAGCGTAACACAGGCTCCGAGAGTCTTATTGTAGGCAAGGTTTTGCAGTCACAGACGTTACCCTCGTCTCTTACCGCAACCATTCCCGTTGATCCTAAATGGGTTGTACGGCAAGACATGCAGAATAAGCTTGCCTCTCTTATGGAGGACTATTCTGTTGAGCAGGTTCACGATGATCCTCGCCGCTTAGCTGATCGAGATCCTGGCCGTCAGCCGCCCAAACGAGCCTTTGCTCGTCCTGTTGACATTGACGTTACAAAGTCACGTCAATCGTGTTTTGTAGAGCCTCACTCGATGCAGTCCCGTGTTGACTCTCAGCCGCTTGTGGACGTTCAGCCGCTGCCGCTTGCTCTTGTTGACGTTCAGGACGTTCACCAACCAGCATAGTTGACTTGTTTTGACGTTGAGCGTCAAGCACCGCAGTCAAGAGTTGTTTTGACTGCTCAGTCTAAGCAGTCAAGGCAGTCTCGAGTTGACGTCGAGCGTCCTCCCGCACCTGTTGTTGTTGCTGGTCAGTCCTTTAAGCAGTTACATGACATAGCGTCCTTGACTGCTACTGTTGCTCCTTTGCGTGTGGACTCTGCTTGTCAAGCATTGCCACCACGGCAGGTCTCTCCCTTGCTTGAGACTCGGCAATTGTCGGACAAGGTTCCTTCAGATGAGGAAGTTGCTGATCCCCCTCCTACTGATATTCCCTTGAGGACTCTGTCAGACGGAGAGGAGCCTAAAGCTGCTCAGCCCTCTATGGACTTTAAATAAATCATGCTGATTTTTAAGGATCTTTGTCCGGATCTTTTTGTAACTGCTGCTCCTCGTTCGCCTAAACGTCAGAGTTTACACTAGGCCTAGCTACTTCGAAGCCGTTGTTTTCTAAGCTAGTGCTCTCTCGCTCTTCTAAGAGAGCTTTACGTTTGCTAGGCGACTGGTTAATCACCAGGAGGAGTTTGGGGGAGACAGCCTTTGCTTTCCCTACTTTTAAGCTGGCTTATAGAGCGAGAGTCTGATATGACACGGGAGAAGTTCTCGGCTTGGGAGTTCCTGCCTCTGCCCAGATAGACTTCTCAAACCTCATAGACTCTCCCTGGCGCCTGGCCATGAGACGCTCCAAGATTTTATGGTCGACTTCAGAGCTAGACCATCTCCTGTTAGGAGTTTTTTTCGAGCGTTTGAAGTTTTGCTGTACAATTATGTCATGCATAAACAAGGCTATCAGGGATGGCTCCAATAATCTGACAGCCACGTTCTCTGCAGGAACAAGTCCCTCTGGGATGGCTCCAATGATCTGGCAGCCATGTTCACTGCAGGAGTACGTAAGAGGCAAGTGCGCTCAATGTGTTCATTGTCAAGACAAACTTCACGATGAAGTCTACCAGGCTGTCTTGACAGCATTAATGGAAGGCGACTGGATGGTCTCTCTCGACCTTCAGGAGGCATACTTCCACATTCCTATACACCCGGATTCCCAACCGTTTCTGAGGTTTGTTTACAGGAATGTGGGGTACCAGTTTCGAGCCCTGTGCTTTGGCCTCAGTCCTGCTCCTCTCGTGTTTACGAGGCTCATGAGGAATGTGGCAAAATCCCTCCATCTATCGGGAATCCGAGCCTCCCTGTACTTGGACGACTTGCTTCTCAGAGCATCGTCCAGTCTTCGCTGTCTGCAGGATCTACATTGGACGTTGAGTCTGGCCAAGGAGTTGGGACTTTTGGTCAACCTAAAAGTCCCAACTGATCCCATCCCAGATTATTCTATATTTGGGGATGGAGATTCGCTGTCCAGTTTTTTTCGGGCTTTTCCGTCTGCCACCCGAATAGAACAAGCCCTGCTCAAAGTCCAACTAATGCTGAAAACAGAACGTTTGTTCAGTCAGGAGTTGGAACAGTCTCGTAGGGACTCTCTCATCCCTGGAGCAGTTTGTCTCGCTAGGGAGACTTCAACTTCTGCCTCTCCAGTTCCATCTAGCCTCTCACTGGAACTAGGACAAGACGTTAGAGACGGTATCATTCCCAGTCTCCGAACCAGTAAAGGCATGCCTGAAATGGTGGGACAGCAATATCAGTCTGAGAGAGGGACTATCCCTAGCAGTCAAGAACCCAAACCACGTGTTGTTCTCAGACGCGTCGGATTTGGGTTGGGGTGCGACCCTGGACGGTCGGGAATGCTCGGGTCTGTGGACCTCAAGTCAGAAGAGCATACACATCAACGGCAAGGAGCTATTAGCAGTCCACTTGGCCTTGATGAAATTCGAAAGCTTTCTTCGAAACTAAGTGGTAGAGGTCAACTCAGACAACACCACAGCTTTGGCGTACATCTCCAAGCAAGGAGGCACACACTCCTTCACGCTGCTCGAGATCGCAAGGGACCTTCTCATATGGTCAAGAAATCGAGGCATCTCCCTGTTGACGAGATTCATCCAGGGGGACTTGAACGTCTTGGCAGACTGTCTCAGTCGGAGGGGTCAGGTGATACCCACGGAATGGACCCTCCACAAGGACGTGTGCAAGAGTCTTTGGGCTACTTGGGGTCAACCCACCATAGACCTCTTTGCCTCCTCGTTGACCAAAAGGTTACCAATCTATTGCTCTCCAGTCCTAGATACAGAAGCAATCCACATAGACGCGTTTCTACTGGATTGGTCTCTTCTGGACTTATATGCATTCCCACCATTCAAGATAGTCAACAAGGTACTGCAGAAGTTCGCCTCTCACGAAGGGACAGGGTTGACGTTGGTTGCTACCCTCTTACCCGCGAGAGAGTGGTTCACCGAGGTACTTCAATGGCTGGTAGACATTCCAAGAAGTCTTCCTCTAAGGGTAGATCTCTTACGTCAGCCCCACGTAAAGAATGTTCATCAAAGCCTCCCCGCGCTTCGTCTGACTGCCTTCAGACTATCGAGAGACTCTCAAGAGCTCGAGGCTTTTCGAAGGAGGCAGCCAGTGCGATTGCGAGAGCTAGGAGAGCTTCTACCTTCAGAGTATACCAGTCGAAGTGGGAAGTCTTTCGAGATTGGTGCAAGCCAGCATCTATGTCCTCTTCCAGTACCTCTGTAGCCCAATCGGAGATTTTCTTTTACATCTGAGAAATGTTCGCTCCCTCTCAGCTCCCACGATTTAGGGCTACAGGAGCATGTTGGCTTCGGTCTTTCGTCATAGAGGCTTAGATCTTTCCAACAATTAAGATCTCCAAGATCTCCTTAAGTCTTTCGAGACCTCTAAGGAACGTCGTTTGGCAACTCCTGGATGGAACTTAGACGTGGTCCTAAGGTTCCTCATGTCAGACAGGTTTGAGCCATTACATTCAGCCTCCCTGAAGGATCTCACCCTCAAGACGCTTTTCCTAGTGTGCTTGGCTTCGGCTAAAAGGGTCAGTGAAATTCATGCCTTCAGTAAGAACATCGACTTTTCTACAGAAAAAGCCATATGTTCACTTCAACTTGGTTTCCTGGCCAAAAATGAACTGCCTTCTCGTCCTTGGCCTAAGTCTTTTGATATACCTTGGCTGTCAGAGATCGTAAGCAACGAACTTGAAAGAGTGCTGTGTCCAGCTAGAACTCTTAAGTTCTACTTAGCTCGTACTAAGTCCTTACGAGGTGGATCTGAGGCATTATGGTGCTCAGTTAAGAAACCATCATTGCCTATGTCAAAGAATGCTTTGTCATATTTTATCAGACTTTTAATACGAGAGGCTCATTCTCACTTGAATGAAAAAGACCGATGCTTGCTTAAGGTTAAGACGCACGAAATAAGAGCTATAGCAACTTCCATGGCCTTTAAGCAAAATAAATCTCTGCAAAGTATTATGGACGCGACCGTTTGGAGAAGAAAATCGGTATTCGTGTCATTTTACTTAAAAGATGTCCAGACTCTTTACGAGGACTGCTACACACTGGGTCCATTCGTTACAGCGAATGCAGTAGTGGGTAAGGGTTCTACCACTACATTCCCTTAATTCCAATATCCTTTTAATCTGCTCTTGAAATGTTTTTTTTTTTTTTAATTGGGTTGTACGGAAGGCTAAGAAGCCTTTCGCAGCCTTTTTTGATTTGGCGGGTGGTCAAATGTCATTTCTTGAGAGCGCCCAGATTAGGGGTTTGATGAGGTCCTGTTGTATGGGTTGCAGCCCTTAATACTTCAGCTCCTGGGAGTCTTTCAGCATCCTAAGAGGATCGCTGGGCTTCGTGAGGAAGACAGACTAATAAGGCAGAGTAATCGTCTAAGTCAACTTCCTTACCAGGTACCTTTATATATTTGGGTTTTGTTATGATATAACTGTCAAAAACTCCAAGCATATACGCTGTAAACTTAATTAACTGGTCTCTACCCACCACCATGGGTGTGAATCAGCTATTATATATTCACCGGCTAAGTTAAATATTTAAAAATGATATTTTAATTATAAAATAAATTTTTGAATATACTTACCCGGTGAATATATGAATTAAAGGCCCCCCCCTTCCTCCCCGATAGAGACCCAGCGGGATGAGAAAAATTGGGTCTGTTTACATGTATATGCGGTATCTGGCCGATAGTTGGCGCTAGTGGGCACACCCGCAACCTTCATAGCGATCGCTCGCGAGTTTTTGTGTGTTTTTCTGTCGAGCCGCCGGAGGCTCAGCTATTATATATTCACCGGGTAAGTATATTCAAAAATTTATTTTATAATTAAAATATCATATTTTTAACTAAATATTTATCCTATTAGTATACTTCCTTTACTTAATCATCGATTTATATAGAGATTTCACTAGAGTACAGTCAATTTAAGCTACGTAGTACTCTTGATGATCGTTACAGTTTCACAATACTTTGTATCGTTATTTAATATTTCGATATTGAGAATACTGATATTAATCGTATAGCCTATTGTATTTTCATTCTAGCCCTTGGCGAAAGAGTATAATCTCTCGCAAGGGGCAGATCTAATTATGTTCTGATGTGAAATAGTTAAAAGTGCTAGTGTTCAGTGGCACGCAAACATGACACAGTGCAGTGGAGGGTACGGCTACTCGGACCTGTCGTTCTCCTAGTCCTGGACCTCTTCCATGCTACCCAACCCCTGGGAGAAGGAAAGTTGACAAGCGAACGGAGGCGAGAGGCGTTAGCTTCCGAGCAGTCGTCCCCTTGAGCGTACCTGTTGACGCTTCCCAGGTCGCTTGCCCTCGCCATTGGAAAGGCGAGGTAAAAGTGTTATCCTCGCCGTCAGTTGACGCAGCTCCCAGACGAGGCTGGCGTTTTACGTTTTTCCCTTCCTGCTAGTTAAGAAGAGAGTTGCTCGTCATGGAACTGAGCGTCGGGATCGCGATCGTCATAGTTCCGAGCGCGGTCTCGCGGCAAGGACGCACGCGAGTTGAAGCGCTCATGGATGCTCCCCGCAGCGATCTGGACGCGTTACGGGAGGCGGCAAGGATCTTGACGCTCCCTCACAGCATGCTGGACGCACGCGAGCAGGATGCTGACTTGCAGCTTACAGGACACATGCGAGCGAGACGCTTTCCCGCGTCAAGATCGCGAACGTCATAGTTCCGAGCGCGGTCTCGCGGCAAGGACGCACGTGAGCTGCAGCGCTCATGGATGTTCCCTCGCAGCGATCTGGACGCGTTACGGGAGGCGGCAAGGATCTTGACGCTCCCTCACAGCATGCTGGACGCACGCGAGCATGACGCTTCCCCGCATCAAGATCGCGAACGTCATAGAGCCGGCTCACCGCAGCAGCATGCCTGTCAGAGCTTCAACGGTCTATTACGTCCCTGTTGACGTTTACAAGTCGCAAACAGAGGAAGCTCGCAACAGCAGCAGCATGCTGGACGTATGCATGACGCTCCCTCGCAGCACGTTGGACGCATGCATGATGCTCCCTCGCAGCATGCATGACGCACGCAAGCGTGGCGCTCCCTCGCAGCATGCAGGACGCATGCGAGCATGGCGCTTCCTCGCAGCAGACTTGACGCACACATGATGCTCCCTCGCAACATGCTGGACGCATGCGGGACGCAAGCAGGCAAGACGAGGCGTGTGTTTTCTCCCACTTGTTCTACATCGGAGATCGCTAACCCTTTAGAGGAGATCTCAGAGGAGGAAATACAGAAAACTCTTCATGCAGCAGATCTTAAAAGATTACTTGCAGTTCTGGCGGACTTATATCCGGAGAACTTTTCAGACAATCTAAGAAACTCAAAAGACGTACTAAGTACTTTTGAAAAGGTCGAGTGATAACACAACCCTTACAGGCTGTACCTCGGAGCCCGCCCTCGCAGTTTTTGAAGGGTAGACCCCAGGAATCTTCCTCTTTCAAGGAAACAGTGTTAACCAGATCGGTCTAGATTGCTTTTTCGACTCTGAACGATTGGATTCTCAAGAGAAGGAACAAGAACATAACCTTTTCCTTCCCCCCTACGAGATTGGCTTCTAGATCCAGTGTGGTACGAAACTGGGGAGGTTCTCGGTTTGGAAGTTCCTTCCTCCTCCCAGGGAGACTTCTCCAACTCGTTGACGCCTCGCGTAGATCAGCCATGACTATGGCTAAGGTGATGTGGTCCGCGTCGGAGATGGATCACTTGCTGAAGGGCATCTTCAGAACAATCGAGGTCTTCAGCTTGATGGATTGGACTCTAGGAGTCCTCGTAGACATCACAGACGATAAGAACGAGACGCAGATGCACCTTTTTGCCTGTATCGATAAAGCCGTGAGGGACGGTTCGTTCGAACTCACGCCCCTTTTTCACAATAGGTATTATTAAGAAAGACCTATGCTGTTTCTTTCCTGCCGACAGGATTGACTCTCGCTCAGAGAGCAGAGCTCTTGTATGCTCCCTTGACCAAATACCTCTTCCCTTCAGAGCTAGTGAAGGACTTATCGGCAGCTCTTACGCACAAGTAACGCAAGATCTGATTACAAGGACTGCGAGGAAAGTTCTTTCGGCTAACTTTTTAGCCAGGAAGGAGAAGGAAGCTCCTCCCACGCGTCATCCCTTTCGTGGGAGAGCCTTTCTAGAAGAGGACAAAGAATGGCTGCTGGAGGGCAACCTCGTAACCCCAAACAGCAACCGAAACCAAAAAAGTGAACTCAATCTCCAGACACAAGTATCCCACTACTGGCAGCAGCTCTTCAAGAGCAGGTAAATCAGATGCTGTCAAAAGCAGCAATAGAAGTGGTAGAAGACCCCTCGTCAGAGGGATTTTACAACAGACTTTTTCTGGCACCCAAGAACTCGGGGGATTGGAGACCCGTTCTGGACGTAAGTTCACTGAACTAGTGCGTGAGCAAAGTCAAGTTTGCTATGGAGACATCTGCGTCAGTCCTAGCAGACACCAGACTAGGTGACTGGATGGTGTCGATAGAAGGACGCGGTATTTCTTGTCTCAATTCACCTGAACTACAGGAAATATCTGAAATTTGTACATCATGCTACAATTTTTCAGTTCAGAGCACTTTTGTTTTGGACTAAGCACAACCCCTTATGTTTTCACACGAGGGGTATCGAACGTGGCTCTCTGGTTACATCTGGAAAGGGTACGAGTTTCGATGTACCTGGACCAGGCTAATCAGAGCCAGGTTGTAGGAAAGTGTTTAGAGGATCTACAAGTGACTACATCTACGTCCACTTCAGTTCCATCTGTCTAGTTATTGGAAAAGAGACCAAGACCTAGAGACGTGGATTCCGATCCCTCTGGGAATCAGGAATCAAGGGAGTTAATGGTACTACCCCAACAAGTTACTTGAAGGCTTCAAATTTCATCAGAAGAACCCCGACCTAGTGTTGTATTCAGACGCATCAGACGTGGGGTGGGATACAACGCTGGGGAAGGGCGAGATCCCGGGCCTATGGGAAGACCATCAGAAGAAATGGCACATAAACGTGAAGGAACTGGTGGCCATTCTTCTAGCGCTAATACACTTCCAGGAGGAGGTCCAAAACAAGTACGTAAAGGTCAACGCAGACAACACCTCAGCATTGGCCTACATCAGAAAACAGGGAGGCACTCGTTTGGATTCCCTTTACGAGGCAGTAAGATCTCCTGCTGTGGGCAAAAGCGAACAATATATTTCTGATAACCCGCTTCATAGAGGGAGTGAAGAATGTCAGAATGGATCTTCTCAGTAGTGGAAGACAGTTTCTCACGACAGAATAGACCATGCTTCACGAGGTGTGCAGCAGGCTTTGGAATCTGTTGGGAGAACCGTCAATAGACCTCTTTGCGATGCAGAGAACAGGAGGTTACCTGTTTACTGCTTTCCAGTCCCAGACCAGGAAGCAGTGGCAGTGGACGCCTTCTTCATGGATGGGAAGGACTAGACACGTACGCCTTTCCCCCCATTCAGGATCCTAGACAGAGTCATGAAGAAGTTCAGGGAGTCGAACAACGCCCACATGACCATGATAGCTCCGTTTTTTTGTTGGCTCATATATAGAGATTCCTTCAAATCTCGTCGCTCTCATCTAACTGCCTTTCGACTATTGGAAAAACTGGCAAGAGCGAAGGGCTTTTCGAGGAAAGCTACAAGAGCAATCGCCGGAGCGAGGAGAACGCCCACAATCAAGGTGTACCAATCTAGTGGGACGTGTTCAGAGAATGGTGCAGAGTTAATAACATTTCCTCCTCCAAGACCTCTCTAACTCAATTGGCAGATTTTCTGCTACTTTTAACAACACAAAGAAGCTAGCAGTATCAACCATCAAGGGATACCGCAGCATGCTAGCATCCGTCTTCCGTCACAGACATATTGACGTGTCAGGAGACAAGGATCTCTCGGACCTTATGAGATTCTTTGAGACCACTTAGAGGAAGGACAACCCAACCCTATCTTGGAATTTGGATGCAGTCCTAATGTTTTTAACCGTGAGCAGGTTTTAACATCTTGACAAGGCTCCATGGAAGGATCTTACTAAGAAGAGCCTATTCCTGGTTGCATTGGCAACAGCCAAGAGAATAGAAGAATTGCAAGCCATTAGCAAAAAGATGGGCTTCCATGGAGAAAATGCAATCTGCTCTCTACAACAAGGTTTTCTCCCCAAGAACGAGAATCCTTCGCAACCATGGCCCAGATCCTTGACCATTCCAGGGTTATCTCATTTAGTAGGATGGGAAAAGGAGAGAGACCTTTGTCCAGTAAGAGCCCTAAAAGATTTTATCTGCAGAGGACCAGAAACCTGAGAGGACAGGCAGATAATCTCTGGTGCTCGGTAAAGAAGCCTTTGCTACCCTTGTCAAAAAATGCACTGGCGTTCTTTATCAAGGATTTAATAAGGGAAGCTCACCAGAGTTGTGACGAGGAAAGCTTCCCATTCCTCACGAAGTAAAAGCTGTGGCAACTTTGATGGCTTATAGACACAAGTCTATAAAACCAATTTTGGAAGCGATATTTTGGCGAAGCAAATCAATCTTCACAGATTGTTACCTGAATAGGTAAAGACCCAATATGAGGATTGTTGTTCCCTGAGTCCGTACATTGCCTCTGGCGCCGTACTTGGAGAAGGTACTATTGCCTCTAACCTATAACCTTGTTTTTACCCTTACCTTTTCTTGAACTTGTTCTCATAAGTCATCTATGAAGGTTGTTGCAACCTTCCACGGCCTGGGATGCAAGTCTAGGTTAGGTTTTATGGAATGTGTTTTTTAGTGTGTTAATGTGTCAGGTGGTCAGATCATTGTCCATGGCTATGTCAGGATGGCAAGGGTGGTGGTCTAGTCATGTTCAGGTCAAGGACTGTATGACAGCCCCACAGAGACTTTCTAAAGCCCCCTGGGTGGATCGCTGTGTGTCTCATGGAATACAGGCAAATGAAGCTTAAAAACCTATGAAGCCAGCTTCCTTATTAGGTATGCCAGGATAGCAAGGGTGGAGGTCTAGCCATGTTAAGGTCGAGGACCTTGTGGCAGCCTCACAGAGACTTTTACAGCCCCATTGGTGGATCGCCGAGTCTCTTAAGGAATGCAGGCAATGAGGCAGGATAACTATGAAGCCAGCTTCCTTATCAGGTACGAACCAGATTATTGGTACTACTAATTTGTAGCTATTAATAATTATACGAATTCCCGACGGGGTTGAGGTTTTCTAACCCGCCAACAATGGTGTCAATCAGCTATATATATGTAACTACCAGGGAAGTTACCTATTTAAGAATATTTTTATTTTAAAATAAATTTTTAAATATACTTACCTGGTAGTTACATATATAAAAGGTCCTTCCCTCCTCCCCTCTGAAAACAGGGGCATGGAATTTCTGAGGACTTATGGGAATGGTTCCGGTTACCTAGTTAGAGGGCGCACAGGTATGACCACCTGGCCACCTGGTCGGCGATTGCAGCGAAATTTGAATTTCTGCCGTGCGTGCGACGAATTGGCGGGATTAAGCTATATATATGTAACTACCAGGTAAGTATATCTAAAAATTTATTTTAAAATAAAAATATCATGTTTCCAACGATTAACAAACATCCAAACCGTTCCAAATAGCAGTAAGCACACCCATAACATTTACTCATAAAGGAAAATGGCTACTTGTTTAGGATGTTGTTAATATGGATATCTTTCATAAATACAAATCTAAGATCTTGAAATGTTTCATGTGTGTGATGTGGGTGGAGGAAAGGGGGATGCATGTACCGAAGGAAGTCATTGTCTTCGAACATGACAAGGCGCAAGCCATCCTTTTAAAGTCCTTGAAAGGAACTGGATACACCAACTCCAAAGTCTCAGCACTGAGCAAGAGGCATCCCACCTTTATTGCTCCTTCCTCCATCTCTTTCCCCTTTTCGGAGAAAGCTCTAGACTTTGTCATCAAGGCAGTCGAAGGGGGCAAACCCTGCCCAACTTAGAGGAATGCAAACCATTCTCTCTAGCAATGCCTACCTACGAGGAGAAGTGGAAGGACGTCCACCTAACCTTCTCCATCTCGAAATTGGATCCAGAGAGATAGCAGGCCAGCAGTTCAATGAGAACCTTCCGAAGTTGCCAGACCATCTTCTGAGGAGGGAACAGGAGACAAAAGAGAGACTTGCAGCCTCCCTTTTTCATCAGAACTGCTTGGAAATGTGCGCAGGCTTACATAATGCCCCAGAAATGTATATTTTCCTGGCTAAGTCTCAAATGGAAACCCTTGTGAAGGACTTATATGCTTTCATTAGGGCAAGGAGAGCCTGCATAGAGCACGTGTTTGCCTCAGCGACAATGAAACATGAACCCAGGAAGCTGATTTCATCGTGCATCTGGGGTAAGGACCTGTTCCCACAGGAAATGGTCTGAGAGGTCATAGCCAGAGCAGCCACGAAGAATAGAAACCTTCTCCAAAAGTGGGGCATGACCTCAAAGAGGAAATCTTCCTCAGACAGAGGTCCCCAGCCTAAGAACAAAAAGGTAAGGAAACCACGCAAACCTGCGCAACTTTCGGCCGTGAAGAGGTGAGAGGTGAGAGGTAGCGGAAGCTGTCAAGAGACTAATCCGTCACAACAGGATTTCAAGACGCCAACAGGAAAGAGTATTGGGCTCTCTCCAGTTTGCAGCAGTGACAGACCTGGTGCTAAGAGCACGTCTAAAGGATGCATCAGGAGTCCGGAGAAGATACGCATCAAACACTCGAAGAGATCAACTAAGGTTGACCCCGACCCGATTGCACACGCTGTTAAGGCCGTGGTCAAGAGTCAAGAGCCTAGCATGGACAATTCCCCTGCAGCCACCACAACCATCAGTGGTGATACTCATGGACGCCTCCTTAGAAGGATGGGGAGGCCATTCTCACGAGAGAAAAGTTCAAGGGAATTGGTCGCACCAGTTCAAAACCTTTCATATCAACATCTTGGAAGCTATGGCAGTTTTCCTGACGTTGAAGAAACTATCCCCTCGCAGAGCAATCCACATCAGATTGTTCCTGGACAACAAAGTGATAGTAAAATGTCTAAATCGACAAGGCTCGAGATCACCTCACATCAATCATGTGATATTAGCCATCTTCTACCTGGCAAGGAAGAAGGGATGGCACTCATCAGCAGTTCACCTACAAGAGTTCCCCAATGTGACGGCAGACGCTCTATCCAGGCGAAAGCCGATAGAGACAGAATGGTCCCTAGACACAGACTTATTCTCCTTCATCTCGGAAAAAGTCCCGGAACTGCAGATCGACCTCTTCGCAACGAGGAACAAGAAGAAACTACCTCGTTATGTAGTCCCTAATACGGACCCTCAACCAGAAGCCATAGACACCATGTCCCTCGACTGGAATAGGTGGAATCGCATTTACCTGTTTCCACCAACCAATCTCCTTCTAAGAGTCCACGACCCTCGACAAGCTAAGATCCCTCAGAGGGACAGCAGCAGTAGTGGCCCCCAAATGGCCCAAATTCGTTTGGTTCCCTCTAGTTCTAGAATTGAAACTGAAGCTGTTTCCTCTGCCGAACCCAGTTTTATCCCAACTGGTCCAGAAATCGACTGTCTACGCTTCATCCTTGCGAACCAACAACCTACATCTCATGATTTTCTCGTCCTAGCGGCGAACAAAAAGTTTGGAATCTCGAAGGATAAAGTTGACTTCATCGAAGAGTATAAGTCAAGATTGACTTGGAAACAATATGAATCGTCATGGAAGAAATGGGTGTCCTTTGTGAAAACAAGGAAACCAACAGAAATATCGATAAATTTCTGCCTCGCTTTCTTCATATACCTACACGAAGAAGGCCTGGCTTCCACCACGATTACAGCGTGTAAGTCGGCCGTGACTAGACCACTTCTGTATGCCTTTGAGGTGGACCATACAAGTGAAATCTTCAACAAGATCCCAAAAGTATGCGCTAGACTCAAGCCAGCAACCCCTCCAAAGCCCATTACGTGGTCTTTGGACAAAGCCTTGCACTATGCTTCGAACCTAAACAATAAGGATTGTACACTAAAGGATCTAACACAGAAAGTCATCTTTCTGTTTGCAATAGCCCCAGGGGCTAGAGTTAGTGAAATAGTGGCCTTATCCAGAAATGAAGGCCATATTCAGTTCCTAGACACAGGAGGACTGAACCTTTTTCCTGATCCTGCCTTTCTTGCCAAGAATGATCTACCCACTAAGAGATTGGGTCCTTGGAGAATCTTTCTACTGAAGGAAGATGTCTCACTATGCCCAGTAGAGTGTCTTAAGGTCTATCTTCGAAGAACTTCAGACTTTAAGGGAGGACAGCTCTTCAGAGGCAAAACTTCAGGAATAAATCTATCCCTAAGACAACTGAGTGCGAAGCTCACCTACTTTATTCACAGAGCTGATCCTGACAGTTCACCTGCAGGTCACGATCCGAGAAAAATTGCTCCTTCGTTGAATTTCTTTCAACACATGGACTTTGAGAGGCTCCGCTCATACACTGGGTGGAAATCATCCAGGGTCCTCTATAAACACTATGCGAAGCAAGTACATGAAATACAACACTTTGTGGTGGCGGCGGGTAGTGTCATAAAACCCTTCGTCTAGTGATGCGATGAACAGTGGACTGTTTTGGGACTCAACAGTGTATCGGGTGCATGGGTATTTGTACCTTCTAGCTTAAATCATTACGGTGATTAGCAGACTGTTCTATATAAGTGCATAATCTGACCAATAACACCAGTGCCGTGTGAATGTTTGCATCACATGTTTACGCATGTCCAAAATCTGAGCTAGTCAGACAGATTTTGTTTCTCATCTCCATTGATTGGCATTATTCCGATAATGAAATTATATATATTCTTCCTTTACAGGTCAATATATGAACCCTGATGTGTACTAATGCTGGATCAGATTCTTACCTTGTTTTAAGTACATTTAATAATTTAGTTGCAAAATAAAGATACAAAATGTATCCGCATCTTATTTTTGAAACCTCAGTTGTATTTAAATAAAACATGCCAGAGTTTTATTTATCCTTATATATAGAGAACTTGAATCTGTACAGATTTCCAAGGTAATTAAAGGTAACCTCTAAAAAGTTTCCCTTTTGTTCCTACGGAAATACAAACCTTGAATCCTTATTGTCGAAGTTGACACTTTCCCTACAGAGAGCAGGAAGCA
>NC_090725.1:245919498-245954498 GCF_036898095.1 Palaemon carinicauda | reverse complement strand
TAGCGCATAATCTTGAACTCTTATAATAACGACTTCGGAAAGAAGAACGCCGAGATTTAGATAACCTTCTGTCTGGTGAGCTTGAATCCCTAGGGTTGAAACGCCTTCGTGAAGAAGTGTGTTGAGATCATGATAACCTTTGATCTTTTGTGTTATCATGGGATTGTCACGAACCACATCCTGACCGACCAGGAAGAAGTGATTGAATCTCGCCCCTGCGATCGTTGATCAGAATAAATTCCGATCTCGTCATTAAATTGCTGCGAACGACATCCTGACTGACTAGGAAGACAATATGATGTCTCATCCCTGCAATCGATGAACAGATGCAGTGTCGTCCACCAGAAGACCGTCTGCAGCACCAGTAGAAAGAAGGTTAGCCTGTGAGCTGGAAACATTCCTAATGGGAGAAATTAAGATCTGTAAATTATGAGACAACGCAGCCACTGGATGGCTACCAAGCTTGTCGTCAGTAGGAGGTTGTCTGGAGGGTGAAAGTAGAACCTCGCAAATGCCCAGGGCGAAGTTGGCAACAGGTAAAGAATCTTTCTCAGCCCCGCGTTGAAGGATACAAAGAAGTGCTTCCTTCAAAGGGGAAGATGGAAACCAATGGACAGCCAAGCCTGCAAAACATCTGAAATAGAGAAGGCCATCTCAGTTTCAGAAGGAGAATCTGTTTCTCTAGAGGAATCAAGAACACCCCCAAGTCCGTGAGATCACCCAGAAGTTAAAGGGACTGCATTCCTACTCGGTTGTTTCCCATAGGAAGACGGCCAAGAATGAGCTTTGGAAAGAGGTGTAAGAGTGCGCAAAGCAGAAGAAACTCGCTATCGCTTCATCTCCGATTAAGACTCTGAGAGAGAGCAATCACGCTTAACCTTCTTCCTGCGTCTCCCAAACTTCATCTAGGGAGGCAGATCACTCCCTATACTCGTTACAAGGAGAGTCTTGCTCGCAACGACGTCCTCTACATGTCTGAAACAAAGAATGTTGTCGGTGTCCACCGACAACATGAAGGTCCCATTAAAATGACCTTTGTAACCAGGGATCATCAACCAAGCACAATCACACCTGAAAAAGAGAAGGTAAGCGTAAATTAAGCGCAAAACAATAATGTTCGTCAATGCTTATGGCAACCTTGAGGAGGAGGAGGAGAGAGAGGAGACATCTGCTCTCTACAAGCCAATTAGAAAAAGGGACTAGTTCATCACTCCATGAGTATATATAGAGATGGCTGGTACTGGGTAGGGTTGCCACCTCGTACTATAAGTGTAATTAGCTACCTTCCAGCTTCGCTGAAAAGATGTATCCATATATAGATAACTCCAGGTTTGTATTAGTTAGGGAAAAACACAAATTATCTACGAATTTGTCATTTTTCAAAAGAAAAAGCTATAAGTAATATTGAATAGCTTACATGATTCAAATATTGTTTAATTCAAAATCAAACTAGCACATGAAATTTCTTTTAGGTAAATATTTGGGTTTTCATTTAGATTTCTAATGAGATTGATTTTTATTTCAGATTTATAGCTGCAGTATTAAAAAGAAGTGAAATAACATGGAAGAAGGGCCACCAAAGAAACAAGCTCGATTAGAGTCTGATACAGAAGAAGGGAAGTCTAACAATTCAGATACAGGTCAGACCATGGAAACTGACGAACAATGTCCGTTCCCATGGTCTGGGTCTAGAAGTAAGTATTGAAATGGCGAAATTAGTTTTTTATTTATTAGGATATTCACTATTAACAAGGAAAAGGCCTTCTTTTTGTCCATGGTAGTTACATAAACTTAGAAATTCAAAATACAAGTTCAACTTTTTTTTGTTCCAATAGTAAATACAAACCGTTTCACTCTTTATTATTGATTATACTTTCGGTGAAGCTGAAACTAGCCATAAGGTGTAATTACCCCACCGCTGGTTTGTGTGGTGTGAAGGGGGGTTGGACGGTTAACCCGCTCATACACACACCTGTGCTCTATCATCCATTTACTTCTGACTCGATGAGAGAAGACGTTTGTATCTTTTTGCCCAACTGGCCTTTGACTTTTTTCTGGTTTTCTTGTATATCAACGTTATCATCTTGTTTATATCATACATATATATTTATGTTTTTATATATTCATTTATTATTACAGGTTTGGGTTGCTGTTTAGGAGACAGAATAGCGCAGTATTTTCTCGAGGGTGGATGAACGTTTCTTATGATCTTTTCTCCCTTTGATATTATTTTTATTATCATTTTTATTATTATTATTATTATCATTAGTTTCATTATTGGGCTAGGGCGTCTCCTCCACTTTCCATGCAAACCGGCTCTGTCCTCCTCCGCTTCCCATGCAAAGCTGCTCTGTCCTCCTCCAAAGGGAAGTCGTTCTTCGTGTTGATGCACCTTCACCGTTCTTGATGTTCCTCGCTCCATGTGAGTGCTACTACAGGAAGCTTGTTCCTGCGCCTGTTAGGGTGAACCTTTCCCATTCATGGGTTAGGCTTTTCTCTTGAGCGGTGTCTTCTTCAGCGCTGACGACGACGTACTCTCGTTCTGCGACGACAGTATGTGGAGGGAGTGCAAAGTGTGAAGCATGTTCCTGCGCCTCTTGTGGGACACTTTTTCTGTCCAGAGGTTAGGTTTTGTCCTGAGTGGGTTTTCTTCAGAGCTGACGACGACGCACAGCTTCGTTCTGCAATGGTAGCCGGCAGAGGGAGTGTGGACTGCAAAGTCTGAATCATGTTTTTGTTTCCTTAAGAAGTTGCTGCGTCAGTTCCTGATCATTGCTGACGACAGCTTTCCCCAAGTAATCTTTGCCACATGGGATTTAGAAGGCCTTATGGACTTGTGCATGCCTTCTAATCCCTAGGAGTGTGGCCCGTCAGATCATGTAGATGTTACTTTTACTAGTAGCAGACTCGTCACCTAGCACACTTGTCTCGCCTGAGGAGACTCGTCTCACCTGAGAAGACTCGTCTTGTCCCCCAGACTCGTCTCGCCCAGCAGACTCCTCATGCCCAGCTGACTCTGCTGTCTTGTAGACTCGTTATGCCTGATCTCGCCTCGCCCAGTCCTACTGTAGCTACACGATTGCCCATAATCACCCGTCAGCTCGTGATCTCCCTTGATCCTTGATCATTCGTCAGCCCTCGACCGCTCGTCAGCAAGCGATCTCCCATCACCTCGCAATCGCCCATCAGCTCCCGATCTCCTGTCAGCTCGGGATCGCCTGTCGACTTGCGATTGCCTGTCTGCGCGTGATCGCTCGTCAGCTCTTTTCCAGGTTTCTGATGTTCCAGCAACCTTTTCCTTTACTCATGATCGCCTTTCTGTTCTCTTCGGCACGTCAGGACCTACAACGAGTCAACGCAGACCAGCTTGTAAACAGTTTCCTGCTCATATCCAGTCTGCTCGAGTCTAGTCCCCAGCTCTCGTCTTGAGTTTCCAGCATACCTCTACAAGCCAGCTTGTTATAACTTCTAGATAGTGACCACCTTTCAGTGTCACAGCGCTGCAAAGCTCGTGACTTTTTCTTACTTGGTAAAATTGCCCTCTGCCTTTAATGATCAGCTCTTCCCACTTGCGTGTAAAATTGCCAGACAGCTGCCAAGGTTCACCTTGTCTTTTTGGGTGCTTTTTTCTGACTTTGTTCGACATAGAAGTTCTCTGGCGGGGATCGCAGAGCTCTACCAGCTATGATCCTCACTGCAAGCAAGCACATTTCTCTTCCGAGAGAGACTCCTTCCTCTCTTCTTGTCATCCTTAATAGAGCTCTAGTACTATTGCTTTAACATTTGCTTTTCGAGTCTCCGAGCAAATCTCCTCATCTAGACGACACACGCTAGACTTTTTTCAGACAAAGAGCTAGAGCTACCTCATCAACGATAGCTCTCACATCTCATGTCCATAATAGCACACAAGTGTGTGCTACTTCAGTGCTCTCTCGATGGCATCAACACTCAGAACTTCAACCTATGGTTTCTTCGGTTCGCTCTACCTTGTTAACGCTTACCTCGACATACCCAGCACTCGCCAGCGATGGGAGGGATACAGCACAAGTGTCATTCTTGGTGCTTAATACCTCACTAGTCCACTGGAACTTGTTGTTTTCACACAAGTTCATTGGATCAGATTCCCTGTGCAATTACAACTTCCCTATATGAGCTTTGGCTCTCATCACAGTTCAAGAGGTCATGCAGATGGTTAAGGGACTGCGCATGCGGATACGCAAACTTCTTCATCGGCTCACCGATTCTTGTCAGCTCATGAATATTCGTCCCTCACGATCATTCATTGGACCACTACTACTACTACTAGTGTGCTGAAGTGCCATATGGGTTAGCAATTAGGTCACCTCCTCTGCTCCCTGTCTCTAATCTTTTTGGTCACTTGTTTTGATATTTGGTTACCATAAAACAGGAGTCAGAATCTATATTCTTCAAGATGCTGAGGAGTATTAGTACTGTGAATGGTCTCTCCTGCTAGGGGCAGGAGGGCTTCCATTGATCTTCGATGCCGCTCCCCTTCAAACACAAGACTCGACTAGGTATTCCTTGGTCTTCCTTAGCCAAGGAAATTCTAGAAAAGGTAAGATAACAAGTTTCCGGGGACAAAGACTCACTGACGTCAGACAAGTCTTCATTTTTAGTAGCCACTCCTCTTCCAAAGTAGAATTATTACCTATCGTGGGAGTGCTTTCATCTCCGCTCCCCCTCGATTCGAAAGTTACCGTCATCATGCCAGGCTGTTCCTCAGAGAGGCTGTCATCAGTCCCAGTCTCTATCTCTCGAGCAGAGGCATCTTTCGTGGAGGTCACAACAATGAAAATCTGCAGGGCTGTTTCCTGGCTTGACTACTCAGGCACTGTCGGATACCTAGCAAACACCGAGAACTTAACATACCCGAAGATGAAGCAGGCATTAAAGGACATCGTGCAAATGGTCGGAAGGGTGGTTGGGTATTTTATGCACCAGGTTGCCAACCAGGGTACAAATTGGGTTCTCAAACACCGTGAAGCTGTGACCTCCAAGATGCATAAACACATTGACCACCGAGAGATACTGGATCTCAATAACTCCTGACTGAAGACTTCATTTCTGTTTCCGCCTGAGGAAGTAGCATCAACAACAGATAACTGTAGGAAGGAAACCTAGGACTCCTTAATGCAGAGAGCTGTGTCCTTTCGAGTACTGTATAGAGAGGAAGATGCAACCTCAGCAGTCTATCCTCAAGATGTTAGCACAGTCTTTCCCTTCTTGTCAGAGCCAAGGTTGCAGACAAGGAAGGAAAAAGGTAAATGAAGATGGTTGCATTAGGATAGGCATTCCCTCTACCTTACCACCAGTGGGGGATTGCCTACAAAAGAATTGGAGGTGGTGGTGGTTTCACAGGGGGGAGGACTGGACAGTTCAAGTTCTACACTTAGGATACCTCCTTCCTTTCATCAGCTTGCCCCTTCCTCTGATTACTCCTCCAGCGACGTTGTCATTTATGGTCGATGGGTCTCCCGACTTCTGGAGGCTGGAGTCCAGTCATTGATCTCTCAGCCCTGAACGCGTTCATTCAACGGACCACATTCAAAATGGAAGCACCAGCCACAGTCATTCAGGCGATTAGACCAGAGGACTTCCTGATAACGCTGGAGCTCAGGGGCACTTATTTTCAGATACCAGTTCATGTTTTTCAGGAAATAGCTTCTATTAGTGTTCAGTGGGAATGTATTTCAACTCAAGGCCCTCTGCTTAGGTCTATCCACTGCTCCACAGGTTTTTACTAGAGTTTTCAAACTGATATTGTCTTGGTCTCACAGCAGTGGAATCGGGTTACTCCATTACTTGGATGACTCGTTGATTCTAGTAGAATCAAAGGAAAGCCGTTTAGTCCTTGTGGGCGGGGTTTGTAACTTTCATAAACTTAAAAGAGAAGTTGACAACGTTTGTTGCTATCATTCATAAACGTAAGCTAACACTGCTCCTTGGGACTAAAGGCTTGAAACACTAACCCAATAAAGTTGAAATGAATAAAATATCTCCGAAGTCTATCGTTGTAAAAATGAGAATTCGTTGTGCCTGGCACAGGCACAATGATGGCATGCAGATGACTCCAACAATCGGTAGAAACCGTGTTTGTGGCAATAACCTTAAGGCCTGGCTTGAAGAGAGGGTATGCACCCCAGAAGGAGATCCTATGGCTTTTGGGAGTTTTAACTAACGCCTGTAGAAGTTATGTAAAACTTCTTAGGAATGAGATTTTCCCATAAAAGGGTGTACTCTCATATGTGAGGGCTCAACAAACCCATACATTAGGCAGGTCCGTATGGAGTTGCCATTGACCGCTTTCTCGTAAGGGGGTTGCCATCTAATGCTTTTTCGCTAGCATGAAAAAACTACAGTCTAATGCAGACAATAACTGCTAGAAGGAATTAAACTGTAATGTAAAAATTCTTTCTGCTGTGCCTCCGTTGATAAAAATTCGGAGATCTTTTAGCTGTTGAAAAATGGCGATTAGAATCTGCGAATTAGAGATCTGCCAAATCGGAGCACTGGTGTCACACAAGGGTTGTTGGGAAGAAAAACGTTGAGATTATCCTGCTTAACGTTAAACGGCTAACTCGTGGACATGAGGGCCGGGAACGTCTAGAGTGCCTTCCTCGTGAACAGTGCCCTCATGATCATGAATGGAACGCTCACGTTCACGAGCAGGACATTCTTAGCGATCTTCTCGCTTTCACGAGGGTGGCGTTCACGATCGCGAGGGCTCCATTCATGATGGCAAAGGGTGCTGTTCACGTTCATGTGGAAGGCACTCAAGTTGTTCCCGACGCACACATGTACGAGTTAGCCGTTAATGTTTAGGATCAGGAACGGGACGCTCACGTTCGCGAGCAGGATATTCTCAACGTTTTTCTTGCCAACAACCCTTGTGGGTCACCAGTACTCCGATTTAGCATATCTCTAATTCATCAGATGCTAATCGCCGTTTTCCAACCACTAAACAATCTCCAAATTCTTATCAATGGAAGCAGAGCAGAAAGAATTTTTATATTACAGTTCAATTCCTTCTGGCAGTTATTGTTTGCATTAGACAGTAGTTTTTTTTCGCGCTAGCGAAAAAGCATTAGAAGGCAACCCCATACGAGAAAGCGGTCAATGTTAACTCCATATGGACCTGCCTTATGTATGGGTTTGTTGAGCCTTCACATATGAGACTACACCCTTTTATGGGAAAATCTTGTTCCTAAGAAGTTTTACATAATTTTGACAGTCATTCGTTAAAATTCCCAAAAGCCAAAGGACCTCCTTCTGGGGTGCATGCCCTCTCTCTAAGAAAACCTTAAGGTTATTGCCACAAACACGGTTTCTACCGATTGTTGGAGTCATCTGCATGACATCATTGTGTCCCAGGGCACAATGAATTCTCGTTTTTTCAATATTAAACTTACCCGATAATCATGTAGCTGTCAACTCCGTTGCCCGACAGAATTCTATGGAGGGATACGCCAGCTATCACAATACTAGAAGGGGGTGTACTTACCAGCGCCACCTGTGGCCAGGTACTATAGTACTTCTTGTTGACACCTCCTCAATTATTCCTCTGTCGTGCTTCCGGCAAGACGTTCTGGGATACGCTTATGATCTTCGAGTATTTTCACGGCTAATTGGTGAAGTATTCTCTCAGATTTCGGCTGTCGCTTTACTGGAAACCTTCTTATATTAGCTAGATAGCTTTTATATAGTCCTGATTAACGGTTAACGATCTTTTGCTTGATTTTGGAACCCCCTTTGGCTAACTCTTTGGATTCAAGATGTCTGACATTTCGCAAGCCCCCTCCCATAGACGATGTAGGTCTTGCAATAGGCGTATTCCGAAGGCCTCGGTAGATCCTCACACCGCTTGTTCTGACTGTAGGGACAGGCCCTGTCAGTTAGAAAATCGATGTGAGGAATGCGCCGGACTTTCGGAACTGGAATTTGTCCGTCTTTTGAAATATTCATCTAAGTTAGAGAGAGGTAGAGTTAGGAGGAGTTCTTCTCACTCTTCACTTTTTTCCTCACCTCATGATCCCCTACCTTTTCCTACCCCTGTAGTGGCTACCCCCGAACCTACTGTTTGCCCTCCGCCTGATATGTCTGTTGTTTTGCGTGCTATTCAGGCCTTAGGCGATAAAGTAGAGTCAGTGGTAAGTGACCATAAGTCTCTGATGGCCGAAGTCAAGGAACTTAAGGTCAAGAGTGCAGTGGGTGGAATTAGTGCCAGTGCTGTGACGAGTGCTAGTGTCAGTGCAGTGCCAAGTGCTAGTGTCAGTGCCAGTGTGGTGCGTGAGGATACTTCTGTGCGAGCCAGTCGTCCTCCCAGTCCGGGACCTCTTGCAAGCTCCCAAGCCCAGGGGAGAAGCAATGTCGAAGGGCATAAGGGTTCGGCAGGCCTTGTTAGGCGCACAGAAGTATCCTCGGTGGTTGCGGGCGTGTCTTCCAAAGACCGTCACTCCCACCTGCAGACGATTGAGCCCGTCTTTTTCTCGTCCGCTGATCAACTGTCAGGGAAGAAACGTTGGTCTCAGGTCTCGAGACCACTTAAACGCAGAGTCCAGTCCGCGAGTGCTCAGCCAGGTTGCAGTCATTGGCTCAGCTCTGACTCGCCGCAGTCATCTGTCGACTGCACTCCGCCCAAGAGGAGTAAGGTTCTGCCACAACAGAGCTCGACTGTTAAGGCTTTACCTCAGCCTACTGTAGTTTCTGCCGACCCCAAGTGGACTCTTCTTCAGTCCATGCAAGCACAGCTTTCGGACTTGATGCGTGAGTGTTGGGCTGAGAGTGTTGCGCCTCCGCCTCCGCCTACACTCCCTCCGCCTGCGCTCGCTCCGCCTGCGCTCGCTCCGCCTGCGCTCGCTCCGCCTGATCGCAGTACCACCTGCCAGGCGTACGATGTTGAGCCTCGTTCTGAGTTTGCTGTTCCCAGTGGTGTTCAGCCTCCGCCTTCTTTAAGGCAACCTTTACAATGGGATCAGGAGGATTATACCTCTCTTCCTCCGCCTCCACTTGCTGCTCCACCAGTGGTGCAACACTCGGTTGAGGTACAACAACCTCTCCCGTCCATGAGTCAGTCTCCTCAGCTCTCGCTGCAGCGAGCTCAACCCTCCACAAGGCAAGCACCACTACACCTTAGCCTTGCGCCTCAGGAGCCTCAGCTTGCGAGACATTTACCTTGTTCTGCGCAGCCTTTACCTCATCGCGCTCCGCTCACATCACAGGAACAGGAACTTGCTACTCCGCTTCCGCCAACAGCTCAGCAAGCGCAACCCTTGGGTTCAACCAGGAGTCAGCCTCCTCCACCCATGCGCCTTCCTTCTGCTTCGTCTTTTATTCAGCCTTTGCAGTCTGAGCCTCAGGTTTTCCCTCAACAGTTACTTGAAGAGGAAACCACTGATATTGTTCCTACTCGTTCTGACTCTGCTGTTCAGCATTCTTGTCCGATCTCTTCGCTACACTCTGGTGATGAGGCGTCTGATGATGAGGAGGCACACCTGGATCCCTCGTCAGACGTGGATGAATCCAAGCCTTCTCCACAGTCTATTGACTTTCGTAAGGTCTTGGCTCTGCTTAGGGAGGTTTACCCAGACCACTTTGTCTCTGCTATTCCCCGCTCTCCGCCATCTGAGTTTTCGCTGGGCATACAACAAGCTAAGTCCACCTATACTAAGCTAGTCCTAGCAAGGTCCTCTAAGAGAGCGTTTAGGATCTTAGGGGAGTGGCTGCAGACTAAGCAACACCTTGGCAAAACTTCTTTCATGTTCCCTCCGACTAAGCTCACTTCGAAAGCGAGCGTTTGGTATGCCACAGGAGAAGCACCAGGCTTGGGAGTACCTGCCTCTGCCCAGGCTGACTTCTCAAGTCTGGTAGACTCGCCTCGGAGAACTGCAATGAGGCGCTCTAAGGTTTGCTGGACCTTCTCAGACCTTGATCACTTACTGAAGGGAGTATTTAGAGCATTTGAGATGTTTAACTTTCTAGACTGGTGCCTGGGGGCCCTCAGCAAGAAGACCTCTCCTGCGGACAAGGATTCTGCCATGCTATTAATGTCCTGCATGGATAAGGCCATTAGGGATGGATCTGGTGAGCTTGCGTCGATGTTTGTATCAGGGGTTTTGAAGAAAAGGGAACAGCTGTGTACCTTCCTTTCCTCCAGCATTACACCTTGTCAAAGGTCACAACTCCTTTTTGCTCCGCTCTCGAAGTTCCTCTTCCCCGAAGAGCTGGTTAAGGACTTGTCTGCTGCCCTGATACAAAAGGACACACACGATCTTGTAGCCTCATCGGCCCGTAAGTCTAAGGTTGCTACCTCAGTCCCCAAGACTTATCGCTCCCCAGTGGCTGATACCCTTGCTACGAGGTTCATACCGCCCTTTCGTGGTAGAGCCCCCAGCCGAGGAAGCTCCCGTCCAGACTCTTACAGGAGCAAGTCTAGGAAAGGCTCCAAGACATTTAAAGGAAAAAACTGACTCTCCGCATCTCCAGACAGCAGTAGGAGCCAGACTCAAAATCTTCTGGCGAGCCTGGGAGAAGAGAGGTGCAGACGCCCAGTCTGTCAGTTGGCTGAGGGACGGTTACAGGATTCCATTCTGCCTCAAACCACCTCTGACCACATCTCCCATCAACCTCTCTCCCAACTACAAAGAAGAGGACAAGAGGCTAGCATTGCACCAGGAGGTGTCGCTACTTGTGCAGAAGAAGGCAGTGGTTATAGTCCGGGACCATCAATCCCCGGGCTTCTACAACCGTCTCTTTCTTGTGGCCAAGAAGACAGGAGGTTGGAGACCGGTGCTGGACGTCAGCGCGCTCAACGCGTATGTCACCAAGCAGACGTTCACGATGGAGACGACGAAGTCGGTCCTAGCAGCGGTCAGACAGGAGGACTGGATGGTCTCGTTGGACTTGAAAGATGCCTACTTTCACGTTCCTATTCATCCAGACTCCCAACCTTTCCTGAGATTCGTTTTTGGAAAGGTTGTCTACCAATTCCAAGCCCTGTGTTTTGGCCTAAGCACAGCTCCTATGGTGTTCACTCATCTGATGAGGAATATAGCAAAATTCCTACACTTATCGGACATCAGAGCCTCCCTCTACTTAGACGACTGGCTGTTGAGAGCCTCCACGAGTCGTCGCTGTCTGGAGAATCTCAACTGGACTTTGGACTTAATCAGACAACTGGGTCTGTTAGTCAACATAGAAAAGTCTCAGCTCATTCCCTCCCAATCCATTGTGTACCTGGGAATGGAGATTCGGAGTCAGGATTTTCGGGCTTTTCCATCGGCCCCCAGGATAAGCCAAGCCCTAGAGTGCATCATGAGCATGCTGAAGAGGAGCAGTTGCTCGGTGAGACAGTGGATGAGTCTCACAGGGACCCTTTCATCACTGGCCCTGTTCGTCGAGCTAGGGAGGCTCCACCTCCGCCCTCTTCAATTCCATCTTGCAGCTCATTGGGACAAGGGTTCGACTCTCGAAGCAGTCTCTATCCCAATCACCCAAGAGATGAAGACCACTCTAATGTGGTGGAAGAACAATCTCCTTCTCAGGGAGGGCCTATCGTTGGCTATTCAGACCCCCAATCTTCATCTCTTCTCAGATGCATCGGACTCGGGCTGGGGTGCGACCTTGAACGGACGGGAATGCTCGGGAACGTGGAACGAGGAACAGGGATTGCTCCACATCAACTGCAAGGAGCTACTAGCAGTTCATTTAGCCCTGCTGAACTTCAAGTCCCTCCTGCTAGGCAAAGTGGTGGAGGTGAACTCAGACAACACCACAGCCTTGGCTTACATCTCCAAGCAAGGAGGGACCCATTCGAGGAGCCTATTCGAGATCGCAAGGGACCTCCTCATTTGGTCAAGAGGTCTAAACCTCACTCTGGTCACGAGGTTCATTCAGGGCAATATGAACGTCTCAGCAGATCGCCTAAGCAGAAGGAATCAGGTCATTCCCACGGAATGGACCCTCCACAAGAGTGTGTGCAACAGACTTTGGACCTTGTGGGGTCAACCTACCATAGATCTGTTTGCCACCTCCATAACCAAGAGACTTCCGCTGTACTGTTCCCCTGTTCCAGACCCTGCAGCAGTTCATGTGGATGCTTTTCTACTGAACTGGTCCCATCTCGACCTTTACGCATTCCCACCGTTCAAGATAATAAACAAAGTTCTGCAGAAATTCATCTCGCACGAAGGGACACGGCTGACGCTGGTTGCTCCCCTTTGGCCTGCAAGAGAATGGTTCACAGAGGTACTTCAATGGCTAGTCGACATCCCCAGGACTCTACCTCTAAGAGTGGACCTTCTACGTCAACCTCACGTAGACAGGTTGCACCCAAACCTCCACGCTCTTCGGCTGACTGCCTTCAGACTGTCGAAAGATTCGCTAGAGCTAGAGGCTTTTCGAAGGAGGCAGCCAGTGCGATTGCCAGAGCTAGAAGGGTTTCCACTCGTAGAGTCTACCAATCTAAGTGGGAAGTCTTCCGAAGCTGGTGTAGAGCCAATTCAATATCCTCTACCAATACCTCTGTGACCCAAATAGCTGACTTCCTTCTACATCTTAGGAATGAGAGATCCCTTTCAGCCCCTACGATTAAAGGGTATAGGAGTATGTTGGCTTCAGTTCTCCGCCACAGAGGTTTGGACCTTTCTTGCAACAAGGACCTTCAAGATATTCTTAAGTCTTTTGAGACGTCTAAAGAGCGTCGTCTATCCACTCCAGGCTGGAACCTAGACGTAGTCTTAAGGTTCCTTATGTCATCTAGGTTCGAACCTCTCCAGTCAGCTTCCTTCAAGGACCTTACCCTCAAGACTCTTTTTCTCGTCTGCCTTGCAACAGCTAAAAGAGTCAGTGAGGTTCATGCCTTCAGCAAGAACATTGGTTTCACGACCGAATCTGCAACATGTTCTTTTCAGCTCGGATTCCTAGCAAAGAACGAACTTCCTTCACGTCCTTGGCCTAGATCGTTTGATATACCTAGCCTCTCCAACATGGTAGGTAACGAACTAGAGAGAGTTCTTTGCCCTGTCAGAGCTCTCAAATATTATCTTAAGAGGTCTAAACCTATTCGAGGACAGTCAGAAGCCTTATGGTGTGCCATCAAGAAACCTTCGAGGCCCATGTCCAAGAACGGGGTTTCGTATTATATAAGGCTTCTGATTAGAGAAGCCCATTCTCACTTAAAGGAGGAAGACCTTGCATTGCTGAAGGTAAGGACCCACGAAGTAAGAGCCGTAGCTACTTCGATGGCCTTTAATAAAAACCGTTCTCTGCAGAGCATAATGGATGCAACCTATTGGAGGAGCAAGTCAGTGTTTGCATCATTTTATCTTAAAGATGTCCAGTCTCTTTACGAGAACTGCTACACCCTGGGACCATTCGTAGCAGCGAGTGCAGTAGTAGGTGAGGGCTCAGCCACTACATTCCCTTAATCCCATAACCTTTTTTTAACCTATCTCTTGAATGCTTTTATTGTTGTTTTTATGGTTGTTACGGTAGGCTAAGAAGCCTTCCGCATCCTTTTGATTTGGCGGGTGGTCTATTCATTCTTGAGAAGCGCCTGGGTTAGAGGTTTTGTAGAGGTCCTTTAGTAGGGGTTGCAACCCTATATACTTTAGCACCTTTGGGTTGATTCAGCCTCCAAGAGGAACGCTGCGCTCAGTAAGGAAGACGAACTTAAAAAAGAGGCAGAGTAACGGTTCAATTCGACTTCCTTACCAGGTACTTATTATTTCATTGTTATTTGAGATAACTGTTATATGAAATATGGGATACTTAGCTATCCTTTAATCTTGTACACTGGTTTTCACCCACCTCCCTGGGTGTGAATCAGCTACATGATTATCGGGTAAGTTTAATATTGAAAAATGTTATTTTTATTAATAAAATAAATTTTTGAATATACTTACCCGATAATCATGATTTAATCGACCCTCCCTTCCTCCCCATAGAGAACCAGTGGACCGAGGAATAATTGAGGAGGTGTCAACAAGAAGTACTTGAGTACCTGGCCACAGGTGGCGCTGGTAAGTACACCCCCTTCTAGTATTGTGATAGCTGGCGTATCCCTCCATAGAATTCTGTCGGGCAACGGAGTTGACAGCTACATGATTATCGGGTAAGTATATTCAAAAATTTATTTTATTAATAAAAATAACATTTTACAACGATAGACTTTGGAGATATTTTATTCATTTTAACCTTGTAGGGTTTCTGTCTCAAGCCTTTAGTCTCAAGGAGCAGTGTTAGCTTACGTTTATGCATGATAGCAACGAACTTTGTCAACTTCTCTTTTAAGTTTACGAAAGTTATAAACCCCGCCCACAATGGGGTCAGACAACTTTGACAATGTTTGAACATTGGCAACATCCTTCCACAAGAAGGGTAGGCAAATCTACTGAGGAAGGATTGCTACGATAACTGTACAGTATGTTTTGCTTGTGGGCGTATGCCCTCACATATTTAAAATACCACAGTTAGTCATCGATCAAAAAATTCCTTGGAAAATAATGTAGTGATTCGTTGCACATACTTTATTTCCTTAATCAGGCCCTAATTCATTTTCAAACTTTTACCCAGAGGCAAGGATTACGCATGTGTTACCACAGAGGGCAGGTTCATATATTTGCAAGCGATCTTTTTGTCTACAAGGGCTATAGACCATCTTATAATTAGAACTCCATTCTAATGAGTTATAATGGCTATATCCCTTACGAGAAACCAGGTTATACACTACTCGTCTAAAACCAGCTTATTACATTACTTGTCAACCTTCCCATAATCAAGCATACTGCATATGGGATCTCCCCTCATAGACATTTCCTTCATTTCCTTCCGATCGAAGGTCTTAGTTTTTTAGGAATACTTCAACCGAAAACTTTACATAAGCGAATCCGTCTCTTAGAAGTAACCATTCAATACTTATGCGTGTTTTTGTTTACTGATTAGAGACGAAATATACAAACTCAGTTCAACGTTTCTCCAACCGAGTTCCGGATATGACTATAATTCAAAGTACTCTCGTATGTTCGTTCCGCCCCTTGGTCTGTGTTACTGGTCTGTAAATACAGTAGACTTATGCATATATTACCCGACCAACAATAGATTGAAGATAGGTCTCAATCATATCTGTTGGAAGTAGTTGGGTACATTCAGTAGTTACTGACTCGGTCTGTTGTCCGAAAGGGATCTCTGAGGAGATTGGCAGTAATAACACAATCAGTACTGGTTACCTTATTTACCGATTTATATCACTCTTACTTGGCCAACTTCCACTAGGCTGATGACAGTTGGAAAGAGGACAAGATCCCCCCCCCCCCCCCTTCAGAGCAGAAGTGTGCAATCAGTTGCACGTCTTGACATTAACTCGAGATGTTCTCTTACTATGCAATCTCTCGACCTCTCAGGACAAACGGAGGAGCATTGACTCACTTGAGAGCCACTGCCACTTTAAGGGTTGTGATGGCCGATGTGGTAAAGTCCCTTCTTCTGAACGCCAGACTGGGTTTAGAGTCCCGCTCAAACTCGTTAGTTCCTTTGGTCACTGCAACCTCACCATCCCTGTGAGCTAAGGAGGGGGGTTTGGGGAAGCATATAGGTATATGTGCTGAGTCATCAGCAGCCATTGCCTGGCTATCTTTGGTCCTAGCTTGGGTGGACATGGGGCTTGGGTGTTGATCATATGTATATATGGTCTGTCTCTAGGGCATTATCCTACTTGGTAGGGCACTGTCACTGTCCCTTGCCTCTGCCATTTCTGAGCAACCTTTAAACCTTTAAGGGAAATTGCTAGCCCTTAAGGATGAGAATAACAATCACAACGGGTATTGTTGACAACCCTACAGGGTAAGGGTACACACTTTTCGCCAACACGACCGATGGCAAAACGTTTACGATCGCGAGACATTACTCTTCCTTATCTATCACTCCGATCGCCAAGCGCCAGATTGTTGATCTCCGATCGACTGCTCTCTGATCACAAATCGTCACCTCACCATTGCCGTTTGTCGGCTGTATGATTGCCGATCGTCAATACTAGTTCAGTGATCAGCAGATCACATTACCATGTTGTTGATCGTTCAACACCTGATCGCTGGTCGCTAGTTTGACAATTGCCGATTGTCAATGCCGGATGTCAACCATTGATTTCCGATCAATGATCCTAGATGGTCGATCTCTGATCCTCAATCACCGATCATTGATTGCTGATCTCCAATCTGAACCCCGATCACTGACCTCCCTTCAGCTCTGATTGCCAATTGCCAGTTCGCCGATCCCTGATTGTTGGTTTGCCGATTCCCGATCGTCAGCTCGAAGCTCACCAATCGCCGATCCCTTGAGATAGTGTGTGGCAGACAAGAACTTCCACAAAGAGTCTAACCTTCTCGTCCCCCCCCCCCTCCACTCTGAAACTGATACTCTTTTTGGAAGCTTCAAAAGAATGTGGTGGGGGGGGGGGGCCTCATATGCCGCACCAATCCACATCCATCTTTGGGTCCAAATCAGGTAGGTAACAACATATAAATCTTTTAGAGAACCATCTGGCAGTAGAAATACTCGGGTGGACAGCAGGCAACTAGGTGTACCTATCCGGTTGCATTATTCCTGGCAACAGGAATGTGCTTACAGACAATCTGAGCAGAGCGACTTAGGTAGTGGGCTCCGAGTGTCTTTGAATCATTTAGTAGCCAACAAAGTCTTAACTTTGTGGGGTTCCCCGACTGTGGACCTGTTCGCAACATCCTTGAACCTCAGGCTCCCACTATACTGTTCCCCAAGTCTCGATCCCCAGGCTCTCTGGCAAGGTTCATTCCAACAACGGTGAGACAGCATAGGTGTTTACATATATCCCTTGTTCTATCTGATGAGAAAGTTCTCAACCAAGTCAAGATGAGCAAGAACTTATGCTTCCAATATCTTCTTAATAGCATCACACAGAATGGTTCTCGAACCTTCTGCAGCTCCCAACAGAGCTTCCGAGGGAACTTTCTCCACGACATGATCTACTCAAACAGACTCATGACAACTTCTTCCACAAAGCTCTAGCTTTGCTTCGACTTTAAGCTTGAAAACTATCCAGCAACTCCTCTCGTAGAGATGCTTTTCGCAATGAGTTGCGGAAAGGATGTCTAGACACCTCAGATGTTTTTCAGCGTCAGTCTTCCAGGCCAAGTAGTTGGCTTTTTGTGACTGGTGTTGTGGATGAGGTATCACTCCCCTTGATGACTCTATTCTAACAATAGTGGAGTTCCTGGTATACTTTTGGGAAGAAATGCTTTTCTAAGTTTTGGCAGTCAAAGGCTTCTTTTCAGCCTTAGGTCTCACCTTTAAACTGAAATTAATAGATACTTTTTCGGTGTTGGAATTTTCTGTACTCATACAAAGTTGTGAGAGGACTTGTCCCCAGGAGGGACTTGGCATTAGCTCGGCCCAAGGTTACAGCACGTTTCTCCAACCCTAGAGGGTCAAAGGGAGCTCATCAGGACTTCATTTCTGACTGGGACCTACTGAGTCATATCCAGTCATTGAGTCTTCCTACAGAATCAAAGCAACCAACACCCTAATGATGACCCTCATAACTTTGCTTTGGCATCAAGGAGAATGGTTCCTGGACCTTCTGCATCTTTTAGTAGATCTGAGAGAGGTACCCCCACGACCCGTTCTACTCAAACAACCACATGCGAACATCTTTCACAGGACAGTTCCTTCTCTACGGCTTCACGCCTGATGACTATCCAGCATCCCCTCTCTGAGAGAGGATTTTCACAATAGGCTGCAAACGAATGTCCAGTCACATATGTCAGTCCTCTGCCTCAGCATACCAGGCAAAATGGAAATTCTATTGTGGTTGGTGTTGTGGACGGGATATCTCTCCCCTTGATTCCTCTATTCCTGAAGAAAAGAGGCATCTTCGGAAGGGAAAACACCTTCCTGTCTTGCTGGTTTAAAGCTCAGCTGTAAGCCTAGTCTTTAGATTGAATGGAGTAGACCTTTCCTCTTCGTTGGAATTTTCATAACTCATACAGAATTATGAGACCTCTTGCCCCATGTTGAAGATAAGACCACCTCCTTTGATCGTGGTTCGCGTCGAGGTCCTTGAAAGGACCTCCCTAGGAATCATTACGCCATGTAACTGACCATAATGTCACTCTGAGTACGTCGTTTTTACTAGCTTTAGTGTCAGCTAAGAGAGTTAGTGAACTACATTGTCTCTCGTACAACTTTACCCATTCAAAGGGAGGGGGGGGAAGTGACTGTCGGCTTCGTCCTTGAGTATACAGTGAGCCCTCGCTACTTCGCGGTTCGACCATCGCGGATTCACGACTTTGCGGACTTTTTTCATTAAGTACGGCATCCGATTTCATCAGCAAACCACTATTTTTGGGGGAAACATCATTTTATTCTAGAAAATTGCTACTCTTTAAATAGTTAATTGCACATTAAGAAAGCGTGTACTTTTGTTTTTAAATTTCGGGTGTGTTTTAAAAATCGAGTATTGTTAACTTCTTTTTGTTCTACTTTTGGCTGCGATCAGACCAGCTGACGTCTAGCTGCCGGTCTCAAGAACATGCGCGTACGAAGTAGGCTATTGTTTATACCATTTCTTAACTTATTGAAACCATCTATACAGTTGATATTACATAAGCACAAATGTGTTATAACCTATCATATTTTTTTGTTTATTACATTTAAAACGACTATCTCTCTCTCTCTCTCTCTCTCTCTCTCTCTCTCTCTCTCTCTCTCTCTCTCTCTCTCTCTCTCTCTCTCTCTCTCCCTGTAAGAAATAAAACCTTAGTTCACATATGGCAACTTGAGTTTAAGAATGAAATTAACATGAATATTGTTAGTTGTGGTGATCAATTCCTCGCTTCAGGAGGTACAGGAAACAAAAACACGGCATTCGATTACAACAGCTGATTCTCTCTCTTACTCTCTCTCTCTCTCTCTCTCTCTCCTCTCTCTCTCTCTCTCTCTCTCTCTCTCTCTCTCTCTCTCTCTCTCTCTCTCTCTCTCTCTCGTGTTGTACAATAATTAGAAATAGATGAAGAAACCAAAATCGGTTTTCTTAGTGTCAAATAAATACAAAACGAAAAAATTATACCGTGTATACATCCATTTCAATCATAGCTTAAAATAAGGTATCCGATTTTGTCAGCAAACTACTATTTTTTAGGAAACACCATTCTATTCCAGAAAACTTTTACTCTTTAAATAGTCAATTGCGCTATAATAAACATGTACTTATGTTTTTAAATTTCAGGTGTGTTTTAAAAATCGAGTATTTTTTACTTCTTTTTGTTTTACTTTTGGCTGTGATCACATCAGCTGATGTCTAGCTTCCGCTCTCAAGAATATGCGCTGTACGAATACACTAACAAAGAATTGTTTACTGTACACCATTTCTTAACTTATTCAAACCATCTATACAGTTAATATTACATAAGCACCATTGTGTTATAACCTATCATATTTATTATTTAGTACATTTAAAACCATTCTCTCTCTCTCTCTCTCTCTCTCTCTCTCTCTCTGTCACATCGAACGTAATAGCGGTAACTTAATTTTTCGATGACTTTAAAAATGGCCTAGTACTTTCTTCTTCTTTTACCTTTTTTGCATATGGTGAGGTGGGTACAAGTTGACTTATAACTGAAGTTAGGAAAAGTATTTTGGATATGGAAAGAACAATTATCTTTCGTAACAGTTTGAAATTATCGTAAATTATCATTCTGTCATTAGCGGCAGTTTGCTATTGTGGATTAAACGCATAAGGAAAAAAAAGGTTTCGGGCTTTGCTACGAATTTAGGAATTTATATGGATACGATAAGTAAAATATTTGTAATAACATGATGTTCACTAAATGTTTGTTATATCATTAGTTATCACTTTGAGCATGTGTGTTCAATGCGTTCGTTTGTTTATTATGATCGAAGATGGAGCATAAACATATGGAAGGTTTCCGTTTCAGGCGGCGTCATAAAGAAAAACATTATATAAATGGCATTCATTTCATTTATTTGGAAGTTCTAAGAAAAATTGAGTAAAACATTGGTAATAAGAAAGTCAACATATAATCAATACTTGGTAAGATTGCTGTCGATGCAAAAACTAACCTATACACAGATGTGTAGATGCGTCTGTTTCTTCGTTATGATCAGAGATAAACATAAACAAAACATTGGTTGTCATTTTTTATCGTGGTTTTTGGCGTGTTTAGGAAACGCATGATATAAAATTGCCTTTAATATTTGTGCCTGTTTTAGTTTAGGGTACTGTAGTACATGCATTAAGTGTTCTGTACATTAAAGGGTAGTTTGTTAACAGTACTACGTAAAGGGAAGGTTTTAAAAGTCTGAATATACATGTTAAATAAATACGTAAATATGGTGTCCCTACTTCGCGGATTTTCAGCTATCGCGGTCGGGTTTGGAACCTATCTACCGCGATAAACGAGGGTTCACTGTATTGCAAAGACTAAAAATCCGGGTGTACTGGACCCTAGATTCAGGCACTCTCAGATTAAGAATCTACGTTCTTTAACCAATGATCCAGATTAATTGTTACTATGCCCAGTAAGGAGTTTTAGGTACTACCTTAAACATACAGCAGCAACCCAGCCCTGACTAACATCATGATTTGTTAGTTTGGGTAGAACTAAATGGAGGATAAAAAAAACTCCTTTTCAGCTTGAATACACAAGGACATTGACTGGACTATCAATTGTAAACATCCTGTGGCTTGAAAAACTAGAGCTCATGATGTCAGGGGTATCAGTACATCCCTGGCATTCAAACTCAATTTCTCTGTGTTGCAAATTTTACAAGCAGCTGTTTGGAAATATCAAACTACGTTCACATCACATTATCTACAAAATGTGACCAACAGGAGACTCGATACATTTTCTGTTGGTCCTGTGGTGGCTGCTCAACAAGTGGTTTAAAGTACCAAGGGCTCCTTATTGGACGAGTAGCAGTTGGTTGAAGGCATTGGTTACGTGGGTTGAGTCTGGGATGAATGTATGTATGTCTGGCCTTTTCTTATCTTCATCTTCCCCTCTCTTGGGGTACAGCACCATGAATCCCTCTGCAAGCTGGCTTCAGCTACTGCAGATAATAACCCTTTTCCTTGTGTAACCTAGTATGATATATTTGTTCCGTAACTGACATACAAACCACGCTATTTAATATGGGTTATTACCTGTACTTTCGGCGTGGCTTAAATGACGAGCCATTAGAATTTTAACGAGGGTTTACTATCCCACCGCTAGTTTGCGGTGGGTAGGGAGGGTAGCTTGAGCTCACTTTGCTCTCGGCTCGGGTGGTAGTCGGACGTGTCCGCTTTCACCATCGCCTTCTTTGACAGCCATTTAATGCTTTTTGCTTTTCATTTGACAGGTGTGCGTGAAGTTGGCCTCTGCTATGCGAAAGTGTCCTGGATTACCTGACCGCCCTTGTGGCACGTTTATGTCGGCAGTCGATATGGACCCTCACACCCTTTGTCCTTATTGTAGGGGCAAGCGGTGTGATAGAAATAAAATGTGTGGTGAGTGTAGGGAGTGGGGTGAGTGTAGGGAGTGGTCTACCTCCCAGTGGAAGAGGTTTTCTCGGCGCCGGAAGAATAAGTCCAGGCGGGATATTTCTCCTTCGAAGGTTTCTTTGAAAGGAGAAAATCCCAAGGGGTCTTCTTCCGTGGCCCAAACCTCCTCCGAAGCTCCCACTTGATCGGTTTCTTCAGAGAAACTGTCGAGTGGTAGCGTAGGCCATAGTTCTGTTGCCCGATCTCGGGGTTTGGGAGAGGGAGTTGCCTCCTATAGCGAGGCAGCTCCTCCTCCTCCCCTGGGGGAGGATTTAAATATTCATGTTTGACATGATCAGGTTGGGGGCCGCTGTCAAACAATCGCCGACTTTAGCAGAGGTTGATCCTCTGTCTATCGTGGACGTTGTCGTGGCAGAGGCTTCCGATGCGTTATCTCAAACCTCTGCTCGTGATGATCCTGCTGTAGCTGAAGGCTTAGTTCCTCCCTCTGCACATCCTTCGAGGGAGGAACTAAGTCCAATGGTCTCTCCTGCCGGTGATTCTCCCCCTCTGGGGAGTTCACTCACAGAGACTCCTCTTCGGAGGACTGCTGATGGTCAGCCCGCTGACTCCACGACCCCCAGAGGGCGTATAAGGCGTAAAGCCCGCCTTCCTCTTCGCCGTAGAGGCCTTCCTTCACCTCACAAGGGTGTTAGGAGGCGCCTCTTCGGTTCATCGTTTCCGCAGTCCGCCGCAGAGGAACCTCGTCGTTCTCCGACTCTCCCAGCTACAACCCTGGACCTCTCTGCAGATCGTTCGCGATCTCCTTCGGTGGAAGGTCGTCCTTATAAAGGACACACCGACCTTCTACCCGTCAGACCTGATGACCTGCCGTCGCCGTTCCTGGCTGCTGACGCGCTGTGGGCACCAACGCATCTTGTTGTAAAACGGGGAACAGTCCCTTTGGGGCATCAAGGGCGTATGCGCAAGATAGTGCATACGTCCCTTACGCGCCAGCACTCTCCTGCGCGCCAACGCTCAGCTGCCCGCAAGTGCTCATCAGCAGAAGATGTTGCTGTTAAAGCGCGCCAGCGCTCACTTGTGCGCCAGCGCTCACCTGTGCGCCAGCGCTCACCTGTGCGCCAGCGCTCACCTGTGCGCCAGCGCTCACCTGTGCGCCAGCGCTCACCTGTGCGCCAGCGCTCTCCTGCGCGCCAGCGCACTCCAGATCGCTACGCCAGTGCTCTCCTGCGCGCTAGCGCTCGCCTGCGTGCCTGCGTTCTCCGCGCCAATGATCTGCGCGCCCACGATCTTCTGATCTGGGCCCAGTGGGGAAGCTAACTTCTTCCCCTGCTCGCTAGCACTCACCAGCGCGCCAGCAATCGCCAACGTGCCATCATTCCCCGCCTGCGCTCCATCCATCGCCAGCACGCCTTCGCGTGCTCATGAGGTTCCGCGCTGCGCGCCCTGTGCGCCCATTCCCATCGCCACAGCCTGATGTGCGCTCTCATGCGCACGCGAGCACAAGAGAAGTCTCCTGCATGCTCGCGCTCAACGGTATCGCCCACACGGGCTCTTCGGCCAGACCCTGCGTGCCCACGCGCGCGCGAACAGTCACCTTCGCGCGTGCGAGCGCTTATCCATCCTTCAGCGCACCCTCTGCCTTCTCCAGCTCGTGCCCCTGCGCGCCATTGCTCGCCCGTGCCCACCCTCGCCTTCGCCGTCGCGCGCCCGTGCCAACAGTCTCCCGCGTGCACCCTCGCCCTCGCGTGCCTGCGCCAACAGTCTCCCGCGCGCGACCCAGGGCATATCCCATCGCGTAAGCGCCAGCACGCTCCCCAGCGCGAACCTCAACCCCCCACGCGCGAGGCTGCAGGACAACACATGGCCAGGTCATCATCGTCGCGTCCCCCCCCGTCAGTCAGCAGCCTTGGTTTGGGTCCCTGGTCAGAGCGGTCATGCAGGCTTTTAAGCCTGTTCTCTCTGAGCTGGGCCACAAATCACTGGCAGCCTCTACTCCCATGAAGAGGAAGAGAGGAGTGTCGAACGTGGTAACTTCTCCGAGGGCAAAGCTGACTCCTCGTAAGTCCTTGAGAAAGGCCTCCTCACCCCCCCAGACTTTCACTCCCTCCCCTTCGGATGAAGATTTCCCGTCCTCAGGAGAGTCACGTGAGGTGAGGTGTTCCCCCATCGCACCAATGAGGGAAACCCCACCTCGCGCTGGAAAGTCTTCTCGGATAGGGGTGGAGAAGAGCTTCCACCGTCGTTGTTGGAGTCCTGCATCCTTCCCAGTAGGGAGTCGAAGGACTCTTAAGACTGTGCCGAAGTCATCTTCAAGGCTTAGACCGGAGCCAGCCAAGCACTTAGAAAACGTCCACGAGTCCCCCCAAGAAGAGCCTTTGGGGACAGGAGACTTTGCTGCTAGCCCTTCAGGTGGAGAGCTGCAGGAGTCAGAGCATGCATTCTGGCAGGTTCTGACCCTTATGAGGAATCTCAATGGGTTTGCGGATCCAGAGATTCCCCCTCGTGAGGGCAAAGACACGGTCTTGGACCGAGTCTTTGGGGCTCAAAAACCCTCGAAGGCCAGTGCGGCTTTGCCCTGGTCTCAAGGGGTTAAGAGTGCCAGGGACAAGGTTGAATCCCAGCTCTCCGAGCTTGCCTCCTCCAGCCGATCCAGCGCCGGCAACAAACTCCTCCCACCTCCTCGTGTCCAACAGAGGAGGTACTTTGACATCGTTGAGGAGATTTGTTTAGCTCTTCCCCGAACACCACTCCTTGGAAGAGCTTACCAGTGGAGTCCCTCTAGAGAGACTCTCCAACCGGCAGGTCTCGTTCTCGGCAACGGAGATCCTTAGCCAGGAGAAGGTAGCGAAGTGTGCCATGCAGGCAACTTCGTGGCTAGACATCTGGCTAGGGTCCCTAGGCATCCTGCTACGTTCAGAGGACTTGTCCAAAGAAAGTACCGGGAAGGCCATGGAGACCTTTTTACTCTTGGGCACTCGCACGATCGAGTTTCTAGCCCACCAAGTCTCGAACTTGTGGGCTATTACCATCTTGAAACGTCGAGATGCGGTGTCTGAGAGATTCCACCAAAAGATCCCCAATACCGAGATCAGCAGGCTCAGACATTCTTCCGTTATGGGGAAGAACTTGTTCGAGCCTAAGGACGTGGAGGAGGCGGCTGAGAGGTGGAGGAAGTCCAACCAAGACTCTCTCCTACATAGGGCTTTAACATCGAAACCCTATAAACCTCCAGCACCCCAGCAACCACGTCCTACCAAGACCATGAAACCGGCAGCTGCAGCGAAGACGACGGTGTCTAGTCCCTTTCCTGTCAAGGACAAGAAGGCAAAAAGTCCTCCAGGGGAGGAAAGAATCCTAGAGGGAGCGGCCGAGGCCACAAACGCTAGGATTGGCAGTCCCCCTGCATGTCCACCAGTGGGGGGATGCCTACAAAGTTGCGCGAACAGGTGGCAGCAACTCTGGGCCAATTCCTGGACGATTTCCGTAATCAGTCAAGGAAATCGCGTCCCGTTCACAACATCTCTACCTCCCCTGACAGCGGATCCAGTGTCGTTGAGCTCCCTTGCCATGGGATCGGCAAGGGGGCAAGCCCTTCGGGCAGAAGTCCAGACCATGTTGCAGAAGGGCGCTCTCCAAGAGGTCCTCGTCGGGTCCCCAGGCTTCTTCAGTTGACTCTTTCTTGTAAAGAAGGCGTCTGGAGGCTGGAGATCAGTCATTGACCTCTCAGCTCTGAACAGGTTTGTCAAGCAAACTCCGTTCAGCATGGAGACTGCAGACACGGTCAGACTTGCAGTGAGACCGCATGACTTCATGTGTACACTGGACCTGAAGGACGCGTACTTCCAGATCCCAGTCCATCCGTCTTCAAGGAAGTACTTAAGATTCAGCCTAGACAACAAAGTGTACCAGTTCAAGGTGGTGTGTTTCGGTCTCTCCACAGCACCACAGGTTTTCACCAGAGTGTTCACCCTAATATCGTCGTGGGCACACAGGATCGGCATCCGTCTCCTCCGTTATCTGGACGACTGGCTGATCCTAGCAGACTCGGAGTCATCCCTTCTTCGACACTGAGACAAACTTCTGGGACTTTGCCAAGATCTGGGGATCATGGTAAATCTCGAGAAGTCCTCTCTGCTTCCCACTCAGAGACTGGTATATCTAGGCATGATAATAGACACCAATCTCCACAAAGCCTTCACATCAGACGACAGGATAGACAGGCTGAGGAGGGGCGCAAGCCCTTTCCTCAGACGAGAAGAGCTTCCAGCCCAATCATGGTTACGTCTCCTCGGTCACCTATCATCCTTGGCTCGTCTAGTTCCCAACGGTCGCCTCAGGATGAGATCCCTCCAATGGCGACTCAAGTCTCGGTGGAATCAGGGTTACGATTCCCCGGACGTCATGATCCCTATGGGTCCTGCGGAACAGACGGACCTTCAGTGGTGGGTGACAGACGAGAACCTACAAAGAGGAGTGGATCTTCTCGTCCTCCCCCTGGATTTGATACTGTTTTCGGACGCCTCAAAGAAAGGGTGGGGGGCCCACGTTCTGCAACACAGGACCTCAGGCCTGAGGTCAGAATCAGGAAAGTGCCTCCATATAAATCTGCTAGAAATGAAGGCCGTATTCCTGGCCCTTCAACAGTTCCAACAATACCTGGCGGGTCACTCTGTAGGTGGTGATGAGCGACAACACCACAGTAGTGGCTTACATCAACAAGCATGGAGGTACCTTTTCAAAGCGGCTATCCCATCTCGCAGTAGAGATACTGAGATTGACCGAAGCCCACTCGATTCCACTATCAGCACACTTCATTCCAGGCAAGAGGAATGTGCTTGCCGACAGTCTGAGCAGAGCGTCTCAGATAGTGAGTACCGTGTGGTCTTTGGATCATCTATTAGCCAACAAAGTCCTGACTTTGTGGGGTTCCCCGACTGTGGATCTGTTCGCTACAGCGCTGAACTTCAAGCTTCTGCTGTACTGCTCCCCAGTCCCCGGATCCCAAGGCGCTCTGGCAAGCTGCCTTCCAACAACGGTGGGACAACATCGACATATACGCCTTTCCCCCGTTCTGTCTGATGAGGAGGGTGCTCAACAAGACCAGAATATCGGTCAATCTTTCGATGACCCTTATAGCTCCGCTATGGCTTCACGCAAAATGGTTTTTTGACCTTCTGCAACTCCTAACGGAACTTCCGAGAGAACTCCCTCCGTGACACGAGCTACTCAAACAACCACACGCTAACATCTTTCACAAAGCCGTAGCTTCGCTACAACTTCACGCCTGGAGACTATCCAGCATCTCCTCGCTGAGAGAGGATTTTCGCAACAAGTTGCGGTCAGGATATTTGGACACCTGCGAAGGTCATCCGCATCTGTCTACCAGGCAAAGTGAGGAGTCTTCTGTGGTTGGTGTCGTGGAAGGGGTATCTCTCCACTCGATGCCACTATTCCAGCAATAGCGGAGTTCTTCGTGTATTTGCGGGAAGAAATGCGCCTTTCAGTTTCGGTGGTGAAAGGCTATCGCTCAGCCTTAAGTCTAGCCTTCAGGCTCAAAGGAGTGGACATTTCTTCCTCGCTGGAACTTTCCCTACTCATACGAAGTTATGAACTTACCTGCCCTCAGTCGGAAGGGAGACCTCCTCCATGGAACATGGTTCGAGTTCTCAGGTCTCTTAAGAGACCTCCCTACGAACCATTACGCCAGGCTTCAGATCGCCACCTAACTTGGAAAACGGTGTTCCTATTAGCTTTGGCTTCGGCCAAGCGAGTCACTGACTTCATGGTCTCTCGTATGACATTGCCCATTCAAGGGGATGGGGGGAGGTAACGTTCAAATTCGTCCCTGAGTTTATTGCTAAGACTCAGAATCCGGGAGTGCCGGACCCTCGGTTCGACTCCTTCCAGATTTAGAGTCTTCGTTCCGTAACAGATGACCCAGACCATCTCCTACTGTGTCCAGTAAGGAGTCTGAGGCTACAGTGAACCCTCGTTTATCGCGGTAGATAGGTTCCAGACGCGGGCGCGATAGGTGAAAATCCGCGAAGTAATGACATCATATTTACCTATTTATTTAACATGTATATTCGGACTTTTAAAACCTTCCCTTGTACGTAGTACTGTTAACAAACCACCCTTTAATGTACAGAACACTTAATGCATGTACTACAGCACCCTAAACTAAAACAGGCACAAATATTAAAGGCGATTTTATATCATGCGTTTCCTAAACACCTAAAAAGCACGATAAAAAATGGCAACCAATGTTTTGTTTACGTTCATCTCTGATCATAATGAAGAAACAAACTCATTTAGTGTACACATATATGTATAGGTTAGTTTTTGCATCGATTATATTGATTATACAGTACTGTATGTTGATTTTTTTATTACCAATGTTTTAGTTTACGTATTTTTCTTAGGACTTCCAAATGAAATCTTTTTCTTTATGACGCCGCCTGAAACGACGGGGTGTACGCTCAGTAAACAACCACGCTCAGAACAAACAAGGCATTTAACGCGCATGATGATAGTGATAAATAATGATACAGTACATACAGTATTTACAGTAAAAGCATTTACAAAATATGTTACCTTACAAATATAAATTATACAGTATTGTACGTAGCAAAGCAGGAAAACAATTTACGAGAGAGAGAGAGAGAGAGAGAGAGAGAGAGAGAGAGAGAGAGAGAGATTGTTTTACGTACGTGAATGTAAATTTTAAACAAAAAAAATATGATAGGTTACAACATGTAGACTTTTAAAACCTTCCCTTTAACTTAATGCATACAGTACGTACATTACTAAACTATAAAACAGGCAGTAAGAATATTAAAGTAAAAAATAAAGATTGTTACTGTACTCACCACGAAAGAAGTTGAAGAAAAACTTGAATGGTGATGGCGATGAATTTGCTGCACAGTAGAAATGATGATGATGAAGCTGATGATGTGTTCTACTGTGCAGTCAATGATAGTATTTTACGTCTCTTCAGACGGAGGTGTCTTTTCCTGGGACACCTCTTCAACTTCTTCCTGGGAAACTTCTTCAATTTCTTCGAAGGCGTACTAGCAGGAGGAACTGGCTCTTTTTTGCGAGGCTGGAAGAACATTGTGATCGGAAGTTGTTGCCGCTGCTTCTTTTTTCGATCCAAGAGCATCCTGTAGGGAGTCATGATGTCATCGACCTTGTTGGAGAATTGCATCGAGCGAACCATATCCTCGTCCCACTCTTGTAACATTTCTTTCGCCTCCTTGATATGGTTGCAGAACTTGGCAAGCCGTTCTAATGTTAAGCCCGTTTCTTCGACATTTTCTTGGGTCTCTTCCTGGGTATCACTCTCTTCCTCACTTGCCGATTTCGTCAGGTCTTCGAGGTCTGCGTCAGTTAGGGGCTGGGAATGGCAGTCCAACAACTCGTCGACGTCTTCAGTCGTCATGTTGCCAAACCCGTCACCTCCAATTATGGCAACCAACTGCACAGATTTCCGTATTGCAGAGTGTTGGATTTCCGACGGAGTAAATCCCTTGTCGTCGTAAACAATATCGGGCCACAACTTCTTCCAGCTCGCATTCACGGTTGCAGGTTTCATCTCTTGAAGTGCCTTCTGAATATTCTGCAGGCACGTGGCTATGGTGTACTGCCGCCAGTACGCCTTCAAGTTAAAATCTTCATCCTCGTCATCTTGGGCAGCATCCACACACGCAACGAGGTCCGCCAAGGTATTCTTCGTGTAGAGGGCCTTGAACGCCCTGATAACCCCCTGGTCCATCGGTTGAATTAATGACGTGGTGTTGGGTGGCAGGAACTCAACCTGAATGCCCTCATGCGACAGGTCAGTTGCGTGTCCACCAGCGTTATCCATAAGGAGAAGGATCTTGAATGGCAAGCCCTTCTCTACGAGATATTTGCTGACTTGCGGGATAAAACACTGGTGGAACCAGTTGGAGGTCAGCATCTTCGTAATCCATGCTTTTTGATTATGCATCCAGTACACGGGAAGGAGATTCTTATTTTTATTTTTCAAAGCGCGAGGATTTTTCGACTTATAAATAAGCCCCGGCTTTAACAAAAATCCAGCAGCATTGCCACACATCACGAGGGTAACGCGATCCTTGAATGCCTTAAAGCCAGAGGCTTTGGCTTCCTCTTTGAACAGGAAAGTTCGCGACGGCATTCTCTTCCAAAACAAGCCAGTCTCATCCATATTAAAGACTTGTTCCGGCTTGTATCCACCTTCGGCGATAATATTCTTGAACGTCTGGTTCACGTAAGTTTCAGCAGCGGCAGTGTCAGCGGAAGCAGACTCCCCATGCAGGGAAACGCTTTTCAGGGCGAAGCGTTTCTGAAACTTCGCGAACCATCCTTTGCTGGCGGAAAAAACGTTTCTGAGGCTGGGAATCAGTGGATGTCCCTGGTTGAGGATCATCTGCATCATCATCATCTTCAGCATGGTTGCCGTCGTCGTCTTTAGGTTCCTTTGCAGCAAATTCTCATATAAACTCAAAGCCTTTGTTTGGATGGTGTTCGTATCCAACGCTATGTTCTTCTTCCGGCAGTCGGCAATCCACACAGCTAAAGCACCTTCCATGCGTACGATCGTTTTATTACGCGTTGTAACGACTCGCTTCGCTGATCTGCTAAAGGTGATTGCAGCCGTCTTTCTAATGTTCGCCTCGTCCTTTTTGATATAGCGAACGGTGGATTCGTTGATGCCAAAATGGCGGCCGGCGGCCGCGTAACTTCTACCATCTTTTAACATGTCGAGAAGCGTAACCTTCTCAGCTATCGTCATCATCCTTCGGTGGCGTTTAGGCTCACTACCAGCCTTAAGAGAAGCAGAACGCTTGGGAGCCATTACAGTAGGATTTACGTACAGTACTGTAACAAAAAGTTCAACTTAAAAATGTCGCACACAGCACAGATTAAACTTCACAAACTTAAGAACGTCTACTCAGCGATACGCGGTAAGAGAAAGTGAACGATCCAGCCCCGCGAGAACTTTGATGCTGCGGGTAGAAGATGCGGGCAAAACACCAATCACAGGCTAGATAACAAAACTTGAGTTCTGATTCGTCATCTATCAGCGCTTGAACCAATCACAACCCGTCTTACAGTACTATGATGCGTTGGTTACTCATAGAAGATGCCCCGCGCATACTGAACGTACGTAGATTAAGTACAATACCGTAATAATAATAAATAATGATAATAATACTGTACAGTAATAATAATAATAATAATGATAATAATAATAACAAGAATAATTTTATTAACAACAACAATAATAATAATAATAACAATAATAATAAAAATTTACGTACGCTATTTTACGCCTCTCTCTCTCTCTCTCTCTCTCTCTCTCTCTCTCGTACGCTTATTCGAAATGTGATTTTTGCAACAAAGAATATTATTGGATGCAGTACTGTACTACGTACGTATACATACAAAAGATTCATGGAAAAGAAGCACATCCATTACAGTACACACCATTCTAATATGGTATGACTGCATCTGATTTGCGTTTCATGTTCGATTTAATTTTACTACGTACTGAATTATCGTATGATCACATTCTCTTTTCGTGTTTTATTTCTTTCTGTGCTGAATTATATATCATATGTAATGCAATGAACAATCAGTAAGAGCAGATATTACTAATTACAGTATTAATGGAATTACAGGTAACAAAATATCGTATTTGGGGGTCTTCAGATTTCGCGGTATTTTCGAATTTTCCGGAAAATCCGCGATATGTATATATATATGGTTTATGGAAAAACCCTGCGAAGTGGTGAATCCGCGATTGTCGAACCGCGAAGTAGCGAGGGTTCACTGTATATCTCAAAAGAACGGCTGCAGTACGTCCCCAGGTGCAGGCATTGTTTGTGAGCACTGGGAGGACTAAGAGGAGGGTTACCAAGAATACCATCTCGGCATGGATTCGTAGGGTGATCCATCTGTCCCTGAATCCAGACCCTCCTCCGTCACGTCGCCCTAGAGCACATGACGTCAGGGGCGTAGCTACATCCCTGGCCTTCAAGAAAAACTTTTCTGTGATGCAGGTGCTCCAAGCTGGTGTGTGGAAGTGTCAGACGACCTTCACAGCCCACTACCTGCAAGATGTGACCCACAGGAGGCTCGATACGTTTTCAATCGGCCCTGTGGTGGCTGCACAACAGCTGGTTTAAAACCTCAGGCTCCTTAATGGACAAGTAGCAGAAGGTTGAGGGCATTGTTACCCGGTCTTAGTCTGCATGAATGAAAAGGTATGTCTGGCCCTTATTCTTTTCTTCATCCTCCCCTCTCTTGGGGAAAGCAGCATCCTGGGTTCTCTGCACAGCTGACCTCAAACCACTGCAGGTAAACCATGTTTCCTTGTGTTCCTAGTACAGTGGTACCTCTACATACGAATGTCCCAACATACGAATTTTCCAACATACGAAGTAAAATTTTATCAAATTTCTGCCTCGACATCCGAAGTGTTGCTCCAACATACGAAGTAAACAGTACGCCATTGAGCGTCGAGTGCTCAATTCTCTGTTCTTGTGTGTATCGTGTGGTTGTCCTCTGTTTGGTCTGTTATTAACAGTGCTTATTTTCTTCCTTTTCTCACATTTCCATTTTGATTTTACCTATAATCATGGTGCCTAAGAAGCTAAGTTTCAGTACAAAAAGAAGGCAATTCTTTCTTTAGAATTGAAGCAAGAAATTATAGAAAAACATGAGAGCAGTGTGCATGTGAGTGATACTGTATGGCTAAACAATATGGCCGGAATAGGCCTATGATCTCGAGGATCATCAAGCTGAAGGCAGCCATTAAAGCAAATAACCATCAAAGGGGATCACCATTATTACAAGACATCGTAGCAATACCCTGGAAGAGATAGAACGCCTTTTGTTGATAGGGATAAAGGACAAAGAGATTGTTGGCAACGATCATTTGTGAGAAGGGCCACCGTGATGAACAGAAAGAAAGAAAAAAGTGAAGCAAAGAAAACCAAGATAGCATTAACAAGCTCTTTTAAATAAGACTTCTCTCTTTTTCTGTTTCTCTCTAAACATAGCATTAACATGTTCTTTAAATAAAATCTCTCTCTCTCTCTCTCTCTCTCTCTCTCTCTCTCTCTCTCGTTCTTCTTTGCTGTTATAGTGTTAGATACGTCTATTATTTTTTTTTCCGAGAGAGAGAGAGAGAGAGAGATTAAACAAAAATGTGTTTAGAGTACATATGATTTTTAACAGCGTCAACGAGTTGAGAAACAATTAAATATAACTAAGAAAGTATTAACAGCTAATCTGAATTCCTTAATTAACTAAAACAAATATTGATACAAGCACACTCGCGTGCGTATGCACAAACACACACACACAGGTGCAAGAATTGCTACGCAGTAAGAGAGACGGTCGGGGAGGAGGTAGAGATGGTGACTGCGATAACATACCGTAACTCGTCACAAAGTGACGAAAATAAAAAATCAAAAGAAAAAAAATGTAAAAAATATGAAATATAAAAATAAAAAAAAAATAAAAATAAGCTAAGTTAGATTAAAATTTCCGTAGTGTAAGTTACGGTATGTTATCGCAGTCACCATCTCTATCTCCTCGCCGATCATGTCTCCTCGTGCGTGTGTGTGTGTTTGCACATACACACACGAGTGTGTTTGTATCAATATTTGTTTTAGTTAATAAAGGAATTCAGATTCGCTGATATTGTATTTTTAGTTACATTTAACTGTCTTTCAACTCGTTAACGCTGTTAAAAATCATATGTACACAACACATTTTTGTTTAATCTCTCATTTTTGTTTAATCTCTCTCTCTCTCTCTCTCTCTCTCTCTCTCTCTCTCTCTCAGAAAAAATTAATAGACGTCTCTAACACTAACAGTGAAGAAGAACAAGAGAGAGAGAGAGAGAGAGAGAGAGAGAGTATTTATTTAAAGAACATGTTAACACCATGTCTACCTTCTCGCCGATCGTCCATCTCCTCCTGGCGTAGCCAATCCTACACCTGCGTTGGCCTGTCTCTAAGGTATAGTGGCAATAAAACACATTTTTTATTTATCATTTCTTTATAATTATCTTTTTTACATGCTTCTTTCATATTATGCAGTTACGTTATTATGTGTAATTATGTGTAGCCATTTATTAAGGATTTATTATGGGTTTTTAGACTGAGGAACGAATAAAATGAATTACCATGTATTCTTATGGGAAAATTCGTTTCTACATCCGAACATTTTCTACATCCGAAGTCGGTTGTGGAACGAATTAAATTCGTATGTAGAGGTACCACTGTATTAAGCTAATACTGTCACGTCCCCATACCCTGACGAGGTGGTATTGGGAGAGTCCTAGCCTAAAGTTTCCATCTAAAGGACTACAGGTCAACTTCCTAGGATGAGTCACACTTCATATCTTCACACACAGCTTATGTAGGCCGCGGCCCTTGCATAGCAAGGTTCTGGGACTCCTTATTGTTGAGTGCGGACACACTCGGATACCTGTACTGAGTCCCCGGGCAAAGCCAAAAGCCAGTACTGGCTGGGACTTTCCACCCTTCCTAACGGGTGAGTCACCCATATTAAATAGCGTGGTTTGTATGTCAGTTACGGAACAAATGACAAATTCGGAGGTAATTTATATTTTTCCTAACTATACAAACCTTAGCTATTTAATCAAACTTGCCCTCCAGCCCTATCCCCCTTGAAGTCCTACCTCTAAGCAAAGTGAGCTCAAGCACAGGTGTGTGTGAGGGGGGGGGGGTAAGCAAGCTACCCTCCCTACCCCCCGCTAACTAGTGGTGGGGTAGTAAACCCTCGTTAAAATTCTAATGGCTTGTCATTTCAGCTACGCCGAAAGTAATAACCCATATTAAATAGCTAAGGTTTGTATAGTTAGGAAAAATACAAATTACCTCCGAATTTGTCATATTAATATACTTGTGCACGTCCACAACGTTTTTCGCGAGGTAAACATTGGAACACTTCTATTTTTTGTGTAAGATTTCTGTTTATCTAGACATTCATATGCTATATCTCGCATCCATTTTGCTCAGGCCGCTATCATTCCATTTTGTATTAATAAGAGAGGTGGCAAGGTTTTCCTTGATTACAGTCTTAATACTGTACTAGGTAACCCTGGGTCAATGACTATGCCAGTAGTCGGACTTATCCACCCACCTATGGGTGAGTCATTAATATGTAAATAACGGAAGGTTTGTTAGTTTGGTGAACAAATAACAAATTCATAGATAATTTTTATTTTTCCCTAACTAATACAAACCTGGAGTTATACAAATTGTCTCACCATCACCTGTCCCCCAATAAGTCCTGCCTGCAAAGAAAAAGTGACTAGTTCATCACTCTGTGAGTATATATACAGGTGGCTGGTACCACTAGCCACCTCCTACCCAGGCTCTGGGTACGGTTGCCACCTCAC
>NC_090725.1:245914723-245918998 GCF_036898095.1 Palaemon carinicauda | reverse complement strand
TAAAAATCAACATCGATTGTACCATAAGCAGACCAGTGATGTTATATAGTTCAAACATGAACATTAAGAAGGAAATAGGAACAAAAGCTGGATGGGACATAAATGGCGATGTTACGGGCAATTTTTGAGATCTCGCTGAGTGAAAGGAACAGATTCAGGAATCAGAAGTGACAAGAGATAAGATTAGATTTTATGAGAGACGAAATTTGACATGGTATGGGCATGTAGCAAGTATGAGTAAGGGGAGAAAGTAAAAAGGGTTTGGGTGGACCGTGTTATAGGTGAATCGTCCAAAGGGAAAGAGTTAGATGAGGCTATTAATGAAGAAGGGTTGGGAGAGGAAAGGTTTGGAGATGAACATTTCAAGTAGAAATAGTCGGACTAGATGCATCAAGGCAACATAGTCTTTCGTTTATAGTTGCAGCATTGGGCAAGAAAGCTATGAAAATAGGCATGCGAATATAAATATATATATATATATATATACATATATATATATATATATTATATATAAATATATATTATATATATATATTATATATATATATACTGTATATATATATACACATATATATATACATGTATACATTGCAATATATATATACATATATATTGTATGTATATACTGTGTATATATACATATATTGTATATATATAATATATATATATGTGTGTGTGTTTATATACTGTATATATATATGTGTATATACTGTATATATATGTATATATATATATATATATTGTATATATATACTGTATACATATATGTATGTGTATATATATATATATATATATACATATATATATATATATATATATACATACATATATTTATACATATCCCCTGACATCGGTGACTTTAAGAGAGAAGGAACATCTAAACAGTCTGGGTAAAGGTATAAAGGTATTAAGCTCTAGGCGCTTCATGCATCTTCATAAAAATATCACCAGTAGCACGTCAAAACCCTCACCGCCATGCATATATTCTCCCAGCTCATTGGTACCGAGTCTTACCTTCCAATATATCTCTCATTCCATCCATCCCGTTCTTCCCACGTTTTCAGAACCTACCATTTTTCACTAACATATTTACATCCCCTATTTCTATATGACCAAGGCATCTCAAAGATACCCGTATCAATGGTTTGACCATTATGGTAAATAAAGGGATGGAATTGTATCTTACAAAATGGAAATTTAATACCTAAGATAATCGGTCCATTCGTTCTGTGGAGAAAGTGCGCTCAAGAATAGACTCACATAGTCACGCTCAAGACATACACAAACATGTTGTAATGTAAGGTATTAAGAAGTGTGCAAGTAACAGAAAACATTAATTTTCACACACAAAAATAAAGACAATGTATACTACACAAGAATATGTACGAACACATAAAAACAGCTTAAAAGATAAAAAAAAAAAAAATCCGCCTGTTATAAATCAAGTAAAAAAAATCCAAACAAACCGAGTTTCAGGATAACAAGGCTTTTACTTCGGCGAAAACATTTTCCATTGATTATCGGAGTGTTCGAGCATTATTGATAGCCAATGAAGTTTCTTGCAAAATAACAAGCCTTTTGGGAGGGGAAGGACGCACACGGGAAATGAACGACTTGCTGGGGAAATCTATATCCTCGATAATACTTGATTTACGATATCTTCGAATCTGCATGACTTAAGTTGAGATTTGTTACTCCTGGTAGGTAGATTACTTGTAGGGAACTTAAATAGTTTCGAATTACTTATAATTTATTTCCATTGGCGTGTTGTACTCATGCCATGAGAAAAAGGTCATTTAACTAAACAGGGGTGATACAGTCTACGGTAGAGACAACACAGGCTACCACCCAAAGCTTGGTCTATGGTGCCACCATTATTATTATTATTATTATTATTATTATTTGCTAAGCTACAATCCTAGTAGGAAAGGCAGGATGCTGTAAGCCCAAGGGCTCCAACAGGGAAAATAGCCTAATAAAGAAAGGAAGCAAGGATGCATAGAATACTGTAGTTTGCCTGAGTGTACCTGCAAGCAAAAGAACTCTAGCCCAAGACAGGAAGACCATGGTACAGAGGCTATGGCACTACCCAAGACTAGAAAAAAGTTATTTGATTTTGAAGTGTCCTCCTAGACGAGCTGCTTACCATAGCTAAAAATGCTCTTCTACCCTTCCTGAGGCAAGTGGTGAAAGGCTAGACACGGACTGCACAATGCGAAGTCTCAACACTGCTAGAGATCAAGTAAACGCATCCATTCTTTGGTGCAGGAGAATTCCTCATCGATATATTCATCACTGTATACATCAAGCAAACATTATCTTTACTGATTTTCCCGATTTAGGAATGGCTATGAAATAGCTAAAAAAGGGTTAAATGAGAAGTGTCTGTTCATCAAAATATCTCTTATATTCAACTTCCTACGAGAAATTCTTCTTTTGTGCAGAGAAGCCAGTAAATAACTCGAGTATCTAAGATCTGTTGAGATTTCTCTGAATTTTCCCAAGTTCAGCTTCAAGAAAATCATGACAACTATCCCGCAGTGCCCTTTAAACTAATACAGAAGAAAATGCCATCAACTTTAATCTAGGATAGAGGTTAGAATAATAATGCACTATAGACCACATTTGTTTTAAAATGATAGATTAAAAATACAATTATATGCACAAACACACAAACATTATATATATACATATATATACATATATATACATGTATACATATATATATATGTACATGTATACATATATATACATGTATACATATATATACATGTATACATATATATACATATATACATGCATATACATATATACATACATATACATATACATATACACATACACATACACACATATATATATATATATATACACATATATATGCATATATATACATATATATACACATGTTAGAAATATATATATATGCATATATATATATATATATGTATATATATTTATATATATATATATATATATATATAAATTTATTTATATATATAATTACTTATCAATCTCTAAATAACCTGCATGAGTAGGTGTTGCAATTACTGGTGTTTTGGTACTATATATCGGTATTAACAGGCATCGTTTATCATTTGAGTTGTGGTAATAAAATATATGGTATTGAAAACAAGTTTATGAGAGAGAGAGAGAGAGAGAGAGAGAGAGAGAGAGAGAGAGAGAGAGAGAGAGTTCCTTTTCAATATTCAACTTCAATAGGCCCTATGTGATAGTCTTAGAATCTTATTTTCTTCCTCCTAGTGCTTCATCCACTTTTCTGTTCTTGTTTGTTCTTTTTAATAGATATTGATTACATCAACTGATAAACTAATCATCCCAGAGTTTTCAGAATATGCAAAGTATAAGTCATGAGATAGTAATTCAACGAATTCCATCCGATTTCCATAACGAAATTGACAATTTCATTATAGAGTTAATTTGAAACAAAAGACATACGAATCTTAAATAACAGTAAATTTAGATAAATAAAATATAAAAATTATGGATTACGATTAATTGAGAAGTAAGTCTAAGGAGTTACAGAAAGAATGGAAAAAGTGTTGATATTTAAAAAAAAAAAACGCTAAGAAGTGAGTAAATGCGGGAAATTAGGACAAATTATATTAATTAATTGAGTAATTACAAATTGCCGAAATCACTTCCCAAGGGTTGTAAGAATTTACAAAAGGTCCCAAAATACCCCCATAAAAACGACATTAGTATGACTGGATAAGCAGCAAAATGAGGCACCGGCATCCATTTTTAATCCTTAATGCATGTATTGTCCATTGAAGTAAAGTTTATTCAATGAAGCATCGCACTCTGGTATCGTAAAGTAGTGAATTCTATATGTTTAATAATTGGCTAATTGGATACAAAGAAAGAACGTTCAGATATAAACTGAAAATCTCTTAAGGTAGCCATACATATAATTACTTGAAAAGCGCACAATACCACTAAAACGGTGGTATTGAAAATACTGTAGACCTACCGCCAAATGCTAATAATACGATTAGGCAATAAGTCCCAAACAGAGAAAAGGGCACCAAGGCGGAAACATAAAGGATAACACAATTCACACGGATTTAAGATGCAAGTTAAAATAAAACGTGAGCAACAAGATCCTTGAGATCCCCGAATTTCTCCATAAGCAGAAAAAACGATAAGAGCCATACGAGTCACTTATTTCAAACGAGGTGCCAAAAGAGAGAGAGAGAGAGAGAGAGAGAGAGAGAGAGAGAGAGAGAGAGAATGAATGCCAATTTTTCTTTC
>NC_090725.1:245894723-245907223 GCF_036898095.1 Palaemon carinicauda | reverse complement strand
AGCATTAAAAGGCATGAAAAGATGCCAGACAGCAGGAAAAGATAACCTAACAATTGATCTAGTAATAGATGGAGGAGTTTTCACAGTGGTATAACTCGCTGGATTTCACAAAAATTGTCTGCAAGAATTCTTTATGCCTACAGTTTGGAAAAACTATTATACTAATTCACATAAAAAAGGAGAAAAAAAGGCCTGAAAAATTACCGTAGAAATAAGTTTAAATAAGTAAGTAATATAAGTAATATGTAAGATGAAAAATATTAGAAAAATAACCATATTAGGCCGATTAGAAAAACAGATTTTAATCAACCAATAGAGCAGATAGGCGTTAGAAGTTGGTATTAAACAACTGACCATATTCATGTAATTAATCGGCTAAAGGAAGAATCAACAAAAGACAAACCACTATGTATGGCATTTATAGACTATGAGATAGCTTTTGATTCTCTCATATCTTCAGCAGTAATGAAAGCTCTTCAAAAACAAGGGATAGAAAAATGTTATGTTAGAAAACTTGAAGATATCTATACAGGAAGTACAGTAATCCTAAAACTGTATAAAGATAGTGAGAACATTCTGAAAATTCCGATTGAAAAAGTAGTTAAACAGGGAGACCCCATCCCTCCTAAACTATTTACAGCATACCCAAAAGAAGATTTGAAGAATTGAATTGAGAAAATGTAGGAATTAATATTAATAGGGAATACCTTGACACCTTAAGATTTGCAGATGACATAGTTGTGTTTAGTGAATCATGAGAGGAATTACAAAAGATGATATAAAATTTGAATACAGAAAGCAGAAATGTAGAACTGAAAATGAATATGAATCAAACTAAGATAAAGTTCGATGAAAATGCAGAAACAACAAAAAAAGAGTTATGGACGAGCCTCTGGAGATTGTTATTGAATATACGTACTTAGTACAGACAATATGTGTTTCCCGAGAACACGAGACCAAAATCAAAATAAGCATGGAATAGAGAGCATTTGGTAAACAAAATGAGATTATGAAAAAATACCATTTCTCTAGAAAGAAAATTTAGTGAGATGGTCCTACCAGTATCAACTTATGCATCAGGAACTTAAAGCCTTAGAAAATAAGTTAGTTACAACTCAAAGATCTCTGGAAAGAATAATGATCGGAATAACACTAAGATATAGAGAACGAGCAAAATAGATACGAGAGCAAACTAAAGTAGAGGATATTTTAACAACATATCAGAAAAAGAAATGGACATGGGCAGGACATGTAATTAGAATGACAAACAATAGATGGACATTAAAAATAACAGAATGGATCACTAGAGATTGTAAAGAAAAAAAAATACGATGGATTAACGAGCTAAGAAGGTTTACGGGTGTGGACTGGCACAGAAAAACCATAAAAAGACGCAAGTGGGAGGACATGTCTGAGGGGTTTGTTTTGCAGTGGGCTAGTGACGGCTGATGATATTACACACACAAACACATACACACACATCATATATATATATATATATATATATATATAAACATACATATATTCGTTTTTATAATTAAATCGGCGGTAAAGGGTGAAGCAAAGAATAGCCCTTACCCAAATGCAAGGCTAAGAGTAACCCACAATAATTATTCCTGTTGAAAAATGAGTGAAATGTTTGCTCGTCTCATCCATCTCCCAACTTGAGATTTAAATCGAACGAGTGAGAGCGGTGTGCCACGGTGGCCCAATTGGCCAGGAAATACATTACTGGGGAGCCAACTCCCTATTGGTATATTACCCCGTGGGCCATATGGTCGACGTAACATATTTTCTATGATAGAGTTGGAGAGTAAATAATAACGTAACGGAAGTTTCATGGAAATTTTTAAATAATAAGTAAGAGAAAAGTTTGTATTGAATACGATGATTTCGTGCATTGAGTAATTTTCTTTAACAAACCGAGGGATATGTAAAAAATCAAGAAAACTACAATATCTTTCAAGTTTATAAAATGCAAGACATGATAAAAATCCATATAAAAGTCCCCACGATTTCCCATATGAATAAACATTAAAAACACTGCTTGCTTTTCACAAATTTGTAACTGAGATAAAAGTCAACATCTCGGTTTAATGGTTAAAAAAAAAAAAAAAAGTCTCAAGGCAAAAATAGACATTTGGCAACCACCACACTTTGCGTCACGATACCTATAAGTTCACATCCGAATTCTACGAATTGCCAATGGTAGTCTACAGTAGAGAATCAGAACCTATATAAATGGAAAGATTTCTTTTACTGCAAATGCATTATTTACGAATAGTGGATATCCATACACTGATAAGAATTTCCTATAAACACGAAAATTATCGACAACTGAAACAAAATGACCAATCTTACAAAAGTATTTCATATTAGAACTAAAATATGCATAGCCTTCGTGTCACATGACCGTAAAATGCAAATTTATGGTTAGGTGTGATGAGTCACGCCGAGACAAGCAAGCTTCTTGAGAGAGATAAAGAAGAAATAAAATCAGCCTTTTGCGTCAGAGGGATAAAATAAACCCTATTTTACCTTAGCCTAATTAGCCATGGAATATTCGGCTTGATATGAATGAATGATTATTTCAAATTAAGGTAAATTCTTGTCATAGTACAGCCGGTTAAACGAAAACGAGTTGATCATGTTACAAAAAAATACTTGTAATTATTCATACTTAATTAAGAGAGAGAGAGAGAGAGAGAGAGAGAGAGAGAGAGAGAGAGAGAGTCACTTATTATCACTGTCCCACTATCTCTGACAGGTTGTCAGGCGAAATAAGCTATTGGAAAGCAAAACAAACGGCATAACCAAATTGGGGTATTCGGGTCGAGCTCCTCAAAAGCCCCTCCCGGAACAACTGAACTATCATCAAAATGTGCACCCAATGAAATGAAGCCATACCTTAGGTGCATACACGTATGTATATATATATATATATATATACCGATTATACAAATATATATATATATACATATATATACATATATATATATATATATATAAATATATATTTATATATATATCGTATATACAAATATATATATATATATATATACACACACACACATATATATATATATATATACATATATATAATGTGTATATATGTGTAAATTTATAAATAGGCCTACACATTAATCATTTTATATACCTAAATGTATATAAGTATTATATATATACATATATACACACACACATTATATATATATATATATAAATATATATATATATATATATGTATATATATATATACATATATATATATATACATATATATATATATATATATATACACACACACACACACACACATTAATAATGAACTCTACCTGACTTTCTTCTTTAATTCAAAGAGATTTCATTGTCCTTCAATTACAAAACGGGAAGACTAAGTCAAAGTACATCATTTCTTTGATTTGTTTATAAATCTTTCACTCACTCGATATTCTTAAACCGTACTAGTGTTGGTTTGCTCTGAAGGAAAGGAATTGGATTTTCTTAATTTCATAAATCAAAGACAAATAAAATATCTTACAAGTTTATATGTAAATGGAAAAGCTATAATAATAGTATAATTATTTCCTTAACTTTTAAAACTATTGTATGTGAATGTTTCACATAAACATTCAGGATAACATACTAATTAACGATTCTTATTTACTTTTCTTGATCTCCCCATACTGTGTTTGGGATCACAAACTCTAGTCCTCAAATATGAAGACTTAAAGAACGATAAATACATAAAACTTCAAATCGCATTACCATTCGAAAACTGTAAAACAAATGTAGCTTCCCCTTTTTACGTGACTTTATACAGGTGAACAGTTCTATCATCATTCTCTTCCATTCCTTAGTAACTTTCCCTCACCAAGACTTTCGTTGCACAACCTGGTTTGCCACCCGATCACGCTATCAAACCTGCACCTTACCATCTTGTTAAACCATCAAATAACAGGAATCTTTTATCCTTCAGCATATTCATTATCTTGCTTCAACAATAGCAGTCACTTACACATTCCACTTTTTTTTTTTACAAAACACTTTGATCGGCATAAAATATTTCTTGTCTTTACACAATGTTTTTCCTCAAAAAATCCTTAGTCAGACTTGCTTCCTCAGTTAATATCCTGCAATATGCATTGTCTTCTAGGAATCTAAGTAAAGTTATGCCCAAACAGATCTTACAGTCTTTTCTGACACCTTTACCTATCTTACAAAATAACACTATTCCTCTGATCCATTCCTTTGGAGTATTACCTCATCTAGATATAGCATAATTAGCCTATTCAATTGCCCTATCACACTTTCTCTCTTATATCCACAGTTTTCTCCTGTAATTCCACAAACTCTTCATTCCTTTCCCTTCCTCAGTGTCTTCACTGGTCTGGTCCTATCCACCATCGTTCAAAAGCCCTTACAAACTTACTCTACCCTTTTGCATCATCCAGCTCCATCCCTTGACATCATCCGCATACAACAAATATTAAAAACACTCCCTCTCTTCCATGACAGCATCCCTTTCAAATATCATCTCTAGTCTGTTTCCTTTACAACAAGAGGTCCCCTGAAACGAACATCTCTAAGTGTTCATCTTGAACCCTGTGTATTTATCACCAACCTGAGTTTCTAGAGGATGCAAATAAAGAGATTTTTGTGAATAAGTTTGGAAATGGGCTTGAATTCTTAAATTACTTGGTTTACAATGAAAAATATTTATAAGAATATCTAGAAAACAAAAATAGCAAGGGGAATACTTTGCTAAATTTTGTGTTAATACGCAGTAATCTCAAAAACAAGTAAAGAGATGCATCTACTGGAGAGAGCGAGACTAATTGGAGATTATAATAACATCTTACGTTCGAGTTGGCAGAGGAAGGGGTGAAAATGTGGCTATGAATGTAATTAAGACAGTGGCGTTTGAGATAAAGGCAGTGTGAAGAGCGCAAAAGAAGAAAAGGCTCATGAAAAAATTTCTGGTTGGAGTCCTGGAGTCAGCAGGGAATGTTTGTGGTCATAAGACTGTACGAATTGGAAACAAAATCACGAAGTGGTGGCGTAAGGAATATAAAGTTTAATAAATGAAAAAGTATAAATTCTAATCGCATGATAAAAGAAAACCTTTTGTATAGGATGGGTATGGTAGCACAAAGAACATTTGAGAGAGAGAGAGAGAGAGAGAGAGAGAGAGAGAGAGATAGAGAGAGAGAGAGAGAGGGTATACATAAAAATCCACCGTATGCATGTGTGTACAAACATAGAACAAAATCCATCACTTGATGACCCCTCAAGATAAAATCTGAAAACAGCATCATGGCTGACAAAACAACCACACCGTATGGTATCAACGACAAGCTGACAAGAAGGTAGCAAGGCCAGAGTAGGTGAGCCTGGGTCATGTGTCGTGGAATGGAAACAATAAAGAGGAGCCAGACATATGTCACCGGGAGACTCTTTAGAACTTCCACCTGACATACCTCGCGGTGATAAACTAACCACCATACTGAAAATACATCTGCTACTCTGACGAGACTAAAAATATGAAGAATGTTTTATGAAGACCAACTCAGATGTCGGCTTCTAGATGGAGGAAGGAGGGAGGGAATGAAAATAGGGGCTGATGAAAAGGAGGCGAAGTAGAGGGAGCATGAAGGGAGAGAAAGGTGAACATTGTTGATAAGAATAATTGTCTGAAATATGTGTTAATGTGATATAGTGTTAAGTATTGTAGAAAGTTAAAGGACAAAACACAAGAATATGGGTTTTATGCATATAACAATCTCTCAGCTAATAGTGATGCGCTGATAATTAAGAGCAATTTACATTGTTAGTGCCCAATGCTACAGTTATTGTTGTGGTTGATTTAAATCCCTCTCTGGTTACGGCTCCTTTTCCCTTTCACTACACATACTGTAAACCTAATAGTCTGGCCTATTTTTTACACATTCTCTTCTTTCCTCATATAACTGACATCACTAAGATAACCAAACAATTCTTCACTGGCTTCTTTCCATTTGGTAAGGAAAGAAGACTCTTTAGCTATGGTAAGCAGCTCTTCTAGCAGAAAGACACTCCAAAATCAAACCATTGTTCTCTAGTCTTTCGTAGTGCCACAGCCTCTGTACCATGGTCTTCCATTGTCTTAGGATAGGGCTCTCTTGCTTGAGGGTACACTTAGACACACTATTCTATGTTTCCTTATCTGCTTTCCTTACTGGGCTATTCTCCCTATTGGAGCCCTTGGGCTTATAGCAGCTTGCTTTTCCGATTAAGCCTGTAGCTTAGTTAATAATAATAATAATAATAATAATAATAATAATAATAATAATAATAATTAAGCTGACCCTAAGCCAGCACGGGCCCTTGCTTCTTAGACGATGAAACAAACTCTCAACAATAAGAGAATCCGTTCAGCAGTAAAATTATCATGATTTGCACCTAACTGAGTTGGAATGAATAAACAACTTTATAAGGAAGTAAAGGGATAAAGTCTTTCAAAGCAACTTACCCGAGCTTGCTTATCAATGGTACGTTGAGGCATAGCCCTGCCCTTTTCCCTCAGTGCCGGGTGCATCATTTCAGGGTACAAGTGGGGTGGACGCTCAGGACGGGCATGGGGACCCATACCCTCTGAAAAAGAAATAATCCTAATTAAGAAAAACATACCCAAGGATAGGGAAACTCACATTTTCGGTCAACAATAACAGTCGCAGTTACTGTTCATCTACTGGATACGCAAATTGTGTAACAGCATGTACCCATATTTGACAGAATTGAAACTTACAACAGCATTTCCTTGTAACCTTTTCAGATCGGACAGAGACCAAAGCGTAAAAAAGAAAAAACAAATAAAAAGTAGCCAGACGATGTCCAGCTGTTAATTTTGGCTAAAGAGAACACAGGGCTTCAGCCAAGTGTTAGGTAGCAACATGTTACTTTACAATCTGATTGCAGTGCACCTATTTGCTGTCTTTCGTACTAACAGGTGAATTATGGTCAGTTTTAGGTTATTTATCACAATGGATAAACACCTATTATATGCTGACAAGTACCCTACTAATGCAAACATTTAGGATGCTTCATAAACATTGTTAGTGTACATTACAAATAACATCAGTGTTAGAGAAAATCAAACATACAATTCAAGATGATATCGTATATAATAATACTAGAATCACGAAGACACGTGTGTGCAAGAAGTCGATGACATCGAACGTGTATATATAATGATAAGACCATAGCATGTGGTGTTGATCATGATGGAAATTTTGCTCCCAAAAAGGGTTAACTAGATTCGATACGATTATGATATACAGTATGTGTATATATAAATTAGATACGTATTGCCACGAGATTGTAGTATGGATGTGTTTATAGTGATGGCTTACAAAACAAGAAAACAAAATCAACAAGTGATAGTAAATGCCATTAGATTTTAAAACTAGATTCGTCAGAGCGATCGATTATGTCAATTACTGTAAGTGGGTCAATTTTCAGACGTTGACAGGCAATCCAATGCGTTGAAGAATTCAACTTCGAAGTTGTTATTCCAGGAGAAACCAGGACGGTAATAAGTCATAAGTTCAGTCCTCTTCTGCAAAACCGAATCCCACGTAGAAAACTTTCATAAATGACTTTTGTCATATCTCCGATGAGGGATATTTTCAAATAAAATACCATACAGTAGGTTCGTCAAATGTCGTCCATTAATTCGTGATACGTAGAATATTGTCTGTCTTTACAGAAGAGAAAATGCTCAAAACAACGTTAGTGGTATTGATGAAAAAGTATAAATGTGTGCTTGGTCAGATTCATTTTTCTTACTCGATACTAGTTTCTTTCTCCGCTATTTTATATCCACTTATCCCTACTCAACTTCAACGTGAAATAAATGCATCTCGTTGAAAAAGGGCCGCGCTCTGTATGAAGACGCCAAGTTCCTAACCAAAGGAGATTTTGCATAAGGATCTTCCTAGTTTTAAATCATGTCAGAACTATCTCAAGGTAATGCATAAACCTGTTCTCGACTTAATGGCTTTTGTTTTGGGTTATCAATAACCAATGCAAACTATAACTCCTTGGGACAAAATTAAATAAGGGAAATATCGTCTCATTGCTACTCTACTATTTTCCCCACGAAATTTTCAATACTCAAGCCTATTTTCATGACCCAAATTTGTTTTGTCAATTATTTTTAATTTAATTATTAAAGATTTTTTTTTCTCAAATATTCTTATTCAATATTTAAATCTTCACTGAGTAAAAGTTTATACTAAGAATATTCTACTGATATTTCAATCTATAGTTTTAAAATCATCTACGCACCTCTGAGAACTTAATTTGCTCGATGCATTTTATATTCAACGATACTTTGACGACTTTGAGGACGACCATAATTTCCTTGTCAAACGCATCAATTCAAACAAAAGTTGTTAACATACAGGATTAATGTTACCATACGCAAAGTCTATTACATGTTAATCTTGATATATATGGAATATTAATTAATGAAGCAATTGTTAGTTTCATTTTTACGAAACACATCAGGGGATCACTAGTGTGTCAACAGTGTAATAGTACCGATGAGCGTATTGTTAACTTGGGACGTTAGCAAAGGAACAAATCAAACGCAGGGAAAAGTAAAGTTAGTCAAACACAAGCAACACTTCATCACTCAATGGTGCCAAAGGCCAGACCTGCGTGCCATTGGAACTCACGAGGGAGATAAGGGCGTGGCCTGACCCGAGGGGGAGCCGCGGCTGCCACAAGAGCGGGTGTCAATGAGTAACGCGTGGCTAAGCAATTCGTCAGGTTAGACTCGTCTTTGCCTAGCCTGACGTCGCTGACGAGGGCCTCCGACACCTCGACGCCACAGGAGGTCTTGAGGACCTGCCAGCACTCCTCGCCCGTCCACCTCACGGGGGTGCCCGCATCAGCAGAGACATGATGCTGCTCCTCCAGCAGGTAGCACAGCTGGTGCAGGAAGAACACGTTGGCCTCATCCTTCCACAAAACTGTTGGGGTTTGGTTAAGAACAGTGTGACCATGATGACCTCACAGTGAAATGAACATCTTATCAAACTAGCATCGTTACACAAAACCTTGGTGTTGCTTACTGATCTGGACGTGTACTCGCTCTGCACTTTGATACAATAAAGTGACTTAACAGAAACACCAATGCTTATGAATTATTGTTGTATGACTTTGCGCGTTCCAGATAAACACATAGATAATAGGGGTTGGATAACATAATACAGAATAAATGTAGCCTATAAAGACGCAAGTACATCTTTAACTGTCTCGCTAAACTTAATGTAAAATAAAGGTATCTGCACCTCGGCATATTCGTAAAATTTCTCATAAAGAGTGTGAAATAATGTTGGACTTTGAAATCTTTAAAAGTCTACCTATTTCGTTTAAAGGTCATAATGCAATAAACAGTAGTAAACTATGTAAGGGAGGTTAAAAACATGTTGCGATTTCCGTAGATTTGTACAGTATAGCAGAAAGTAATTAATTCCACAAATTCTTCGGCAAAGAGAGAGAGAGAGAGAGAGAGAGAGAGAGATTGATTTAAAGTTTTCAGGCATCCTAGCATCCTAAGAGAGAGAGAGAGAGAGAGAGAGAGAGAGATTAGTTCCAGGTAATTTATAAAATATTCTTGCATTGGAGAATGTCAAAGCATCACTGCTCTCTGCTGGTGTTTAAATATGTAATCTAGTTCATCTCTTAAACAGATATATATATATATATATATATACATATATATATATACATATATATATATATGTATACACACATATATATATATACATATATATACATACATACATACATACATATATATATATATATATATATTATACTATAATTTTCTCACTAAAACTAGTGACTTACTTTTTTTTTTTCAAATACGCCACAAATACGCTTTAATATCGAATTAATAAAGGAATTTCCCCATGGGTCTGAAAAGCCATGGCAGAAAAAATTCAATACTAAAGGGTATTTGTTACTTATTTGAATATATATGTGTGTACAATATATATATATATATATATATACACACACATATATATATATATATACATACGTGATTTTAATCAATGTAAATATCAACCACAATGGCATTTAATACCGACTTATCCAGCCAGAAACTAATACCATAAATGAATTCCAGTGGATATGTATTCCAAAGGTAGAATTCGGTATTAAATGCCATTGTGGTTGATATTTACACACACACACACACACACACACACACATATATATATATATATATATATGTGTGTGTGTGTGTGTGTATGTGTGTGTCTGTACGTGTGTTTAAGTTAACCTTGTATGCTGACATGGAGTACCCTGAAAAACACCTGTTCCATCAACATGCGTCTTGGAGGCCCAAAATGGAGGATGATTATTATACATTATGCATTTGTCACCAAACCCAGGCGACAAGTAGGTTGCTTGACTGCATGTGTGTTAGCCTTGGAGCCAGTTGCCAAAGTTTTGTTGCCTTTGGATTAAACTTCGCTTGGGATTTGGTGGGAAGACGGGAAAAGCCTTCGTTTTCAAGCGTACATGTGCCAAGGAATGTCCCAAGTTATGTTACCTTTTGAACGACAAATACACTTGACAGAGAGAGAGAGAGAGAGAGAGAGAGAGAGAGAGATTGTATTTTAAATTGCGAGGTAGAATGTTAGTGGGAAAAAAGGGATTGATAAAAAAAGGCTCTTAGGAGTCATATATTTACTTAACTAAGATTTAAATCGTACGCAAATAAAAATCTGGAATAAATTTGCATATTATCTCGCGTTGAAGACTTTGGAGTATTAATATATCTTGAGTGCTATCAAAAGATGTTTGCACAGCAATAGCTGAAAAAAAATTACCTCCGTAAATTTTACGTGAATATTTCGTAGCCAAAAATCATTTAATTTTCTTCATTTGGAAATCACGTTTATTTTATCTTCCTGTGATAAATGGATTATCTGCAATGCTTAACATGAAGAATTATTTGATGATAACATGTACTAAAAGAGGAGAGAGTGGGAAACATAAGGGGATTAATAGAGCGAAAACTTGTATAATTACAGCTCTATTCTTATGTAGTTTTAATGCTCCCTAAAATTTCATATTTTAGCTTTTAACAGGATTTTCAATTAGCCTAAATCTAATGTAAATAAAAAGTACCGAAACGATTTCCTATACCAATTGTATATCGTTACAACTAGCCTTTAAAAGTAAGGGTAATAAGTCTCATCGTCAAGAATTCAAGGTTCCCTCTCCCCCTCTTTCTATCCGCCAAACGGTGATCCACAACCGATGACAAACAACCAGGGGATATGTAATTCCTTGCTGAGGTATACAAAGCATAATATATTTCCTGGAAGAAACGCCGGTCCCTCGGTTAGCGAGCTGAGAGAGAGAGAGAGAGAGAGAGAGAGAGAGAGAGAGATTTTACCTAGCCTCTCAAACAGAAGAAAAAAGTTCATGAAAAGCACTTCACTTTCAAGCAGATTTTATGCACTGTAGCCAATAAACTCTCTCTCTCTCTCTCTCTCTCTCTCTCTCTCTCTCTCTCTCTCTACAACACACAAGGCTAATCTGAAAACATTTCTGCTGCAAATATCCTCTGAAAAAATCACACACTATATGGCCGTAAAAACAAAACAATGTCCACACGCATATTTTCCATAAAAGGAGAAAGAAATAATGTAATCAATTATCCGTTTATCGACCAGAGCTTGAGTTCTCTTTACCCCATACACATAATCACAGCCACTTGTTATATATATAGCAACATTCTGACTCCACTTTGCATAGACAAGAGGTTCCCAAAATAGAACTTCTTTCCGACCTTCTAACACTGAATCAACACAGCAGTGCGGCAGGTTTCATCTTCGTAACATAGGTGACCACACCATCCTTTTTGCCCAGATTTTTCATTCTCTCTGCAAGTCCAAACCACAATACTCAACGATGCACTGATTGATTCATATAGGCCTTTACTAGCCCCTCCACACCATTCTAGATTTTCTTTTATTTCTGATTCCAACTACGTATTGCCAATTAGTTTTGTTTAAATTTTTACTCGCCTACATTATATCCACTTCAATTCTGCATAGCTCATTAACCCGACTATTCTATATCTTTTAATCTTTGCAGCCTTTGTTTCTAAGTATCTGCACATATACATTTGTATGTTTACGTCTTTACTTAGGTACTATTGGACACCTTGCTCCGAAAAAGTCCACCCTATCACACTCTTACTTCGTGGCGAGTAACAACAACAAAGCTAGTGTAGGGAGACAAAGCAGAGGTGGTAGGCTGGGATAAACACAGGAACTCGCTGCGTAGTAAAGGTGTGGTTCGGTACACCTCCTCAGAGTAAGTTGTACCTGGAAATCCCGTGTCCAACTGTACAAGTATCTGTTGTCTTATCCGTTCCCCACGTAAATGTATTACAATTCTTTTCCTGATCTCTTCACTACAAGAATGAT
>NC_090725.1:245872223-245874723 GCF_036898095.1 Palaemon carinicauda | reverse complement strand
TATATGTGTGTGTGTGAGAGAGAGAGAGAGAGAGAGAGAGAGAGAGATTACTTTAATAATATGCAATGACTTCGAAATAAAACGTAGAAGCAGTCTCCGCCACAGTTCTTCGTTTACTGCTAAAGCGAAGAGAAGTTTTGGGTGAAAAGTGGCAAGGAAAAAACCTTACGGTTGACTCTTAAATCTACAGGAATTCTCCTCATAAGATAGTCAACTCCAAGCACCTGTATAGACTGCGTCATTTACCTTCTTCTCGTGCCAATTCCTTCAAGCATTTCGCGGGTTTCGAGATATTTCGTTCGAGCTTTTCTCTGTCAATCAATTCATTGACAGTATGGAAGATGCAAAACTCATTACTCTTCGAATTGCAGAGAAATATATATCAAGGGGCTTCTTATATGGGATAACGGATTTCAAAGATTGTCACAAAAATGTGGAATTGCTTAGATGCAGTAACAACAACAACAACAACAACAACCACAACAACAACAATAATAATAATAATAATAATAATAATAATAATAATAATAATAATAATAATAATAATAATAATAATAATATAGCCTCCATCAAATCATAAGACTCAATACTAAACAGTATTCTAGAAGTTTTATTCCAGCTATGACCAAATTGTGGAAAGATCATAATCAGGGAGTCGAATTGGATAAATTTCAAAAGTTCAAACTTAGAGAGAACGTTTTTATGTTGAACAAACTGACACAAGTCTTTCTTTATAGTTTGTATATGAAAGATCTATTTCAATGTTGTCATTGTTCTTAAAATATTTCATATCAATTGTTCATTACTTCTCTAGTAGTTTATTTATTGATTTATCTATTTCCTTTCCTTACTGGGCTATTTGTCCCTGTTGGAGCTCTTGTGCTTATAGCATCCAGGTTTTCCAGCTAGGGTTGTAGCTAAACTAGTAATAATAATAATAATAATAATAATAATAATAATGATAATAATAATAATAAAGCAGTAGGCTAGTAGAAAAAGGGGAATAAAATAAAGAGGAACGTTAAAACCCGCAAACCTTAGCTAAGTCTCTGCAATCTAGCCCCTTTGATACAAGTGGGCTTACACTTTTCGCAGAAATACTGACATCGATTATTTATACAGCAGAGTCCAACTATAATCACTCTTTATCAATAATGAACTTTGCATAGGTCAGAGAAATTTGGAAATGAGCCTATGCATAATCTTAATAATCCGAATGGGCATGTGAGTTTGAAGGAAAGCGGTCATTGTGCAGTTGTCAGAGGTATGAGAAAACAAGAACAGGAGAAGAATCAAACATCCACATCCAGATTGAAACGAAAAAATATAAATAATCATAAACTTTCAAAACAAACAGATGTAATAACAACCAATATTAAAACATGATCTCATATTCAGAGGTAAAAGCAGCAATAATGAGGTAGCATTAATGTTGTGCGACCTAAATTTTAAACAGAATCAACACGAAATAACCTCAGGCCAAAAGGCAAGCAAGCGTCAGACAAGCAACAGCCTTTATGCCGAGAGAGAACCAGGGAATTCCAAGCACATTTAAAAGATTTAATGAGAGTCAAAGGACGTTTTTACTGCAAATTTGATATGAAGAGGGCTTTCAACCAGAGTAATCTTCACATCATTAAAATTTCATCTCTCTAATGGATACCATTTACGTTTATAGCATATTCAATTGGTCAACAAACAGCTCCCAAAAATATTGCTTCCTGAATGCTTGAGCATGACCTTCGATATTTCATATGCACAACATACCGTAGATCTAGAGACATACGAACCTACATAAATAATATGTGTGCACGTGCGTGTGTATGCGATTTATACGCATATGCATATATATATATATATATATATACTGTATATATATATACATATATATATAAATATATATATATATATATATATATATATATTGGTTTATGTTTAACTGTGCTGTTTTAATCAAAATGCGAGTGAGTGTACCTAGGTTCCAATACAGGAAGAGTTATGGGAACAAAAACCTCCAGATAGGAAAGTTTCCGTACCTCAGCAATTCTTCAGGGATGAGGTTAATAACTCAAGGTCTATTTCCTGACTCCAACAGAATTTCTTCTTTCAGTGGTTCAACTAAAGTATACAATTTACGGCTACAGTTAGATGGGGAGTCACACCAAAACTTATTTAAAATCTTGATCAAGTATCCAAATTTATGATTCAGTCCCATATAACCGTCTGTTACATTTCCAGTGTGGATGCAATTCCATGGTCCATAATTCTACGCTCCTTCAACAATCTTGATTTATTTCAGTTTGATCGTACTATAACAGTTTCTTGTGATAACGTCGATTCAAGTTGTAACGACTCCCACTCGAGATTTTCAGGTTCCTTACTTATCCCCAGGAAACTTCTTCCACGCCCGATGTTATCACTGATCATCTAGTCTAGGCTATGTATTATACCAGTCAGCATTCCATCAAGTGTCGGACTGCCATGAAGGGGATTTCAAATT
>NC_090725.1:245854723-245867223 GCF_036898095.1 Palaemon carinicauda | reverse complement strand
ACATTGCAGCTGTCAAGTATTTTCTTTATCAGTTGTATATAATAATAAATATGGGCTTCATAACGAAATGGTCCTTCAAGTGTAATAAACCATTAATATATTCTTGCAAGTCATAAATTGCCACCCATGAAATAATAAAGAGAATAAAGCCTTTTAAATTTCCATTACAATTCATTAAGGAATTAATTTGAGTAATTCATTCCTACCAATAGTCCATTTTCATCAATATTGCTTAAATAATGCAGTCTTTATTTCTTTTGTTTACAAGAATTTTATTCTAAAGGCAACAATCGCCATATTTACCACATTCCTTCTAGCTGGAGATTTCCAAATTTTGGTTATTCAATTAGTTCTGTGAAACACCTAAAGTTACTTCATTGTATTTCCTGAACAAAGGCAAAAGGAGTGTAGAATTTATAAAAATTTGAAAAATACAATCGCTTCTTCAGAAGACAGGCAAGTGCAAGGCTTAAGGAATGTACTATGATTCCACTGCTCTAATTGACCCACAAATTCTACTGAATTATGGAAGGCTACCATCAAACCTCTTACAAAATTCAGACATTCATTTCCCTCAGATGACCTGCTTATCTATTAAGGATCACATGGGTTTTCATAATAATAATAATAATAATAATAATAATAATAATAATAATAATAATAAATTTTGGATTATTTTATTACAGGTAACATTGTGTAGGTCCACTTGGAAATCAAGACTATGAACAGGGAATATTAAAACCCAGACTTTGAACAATTGATTTTAAAACCAATCATATTTCTTACAGATCTAAGGAGCAAAGAAGACCTCCAATCTTAAATATGCGGAAAACCAGAGGTCTATCACGCCCACTGGGTAGAATCCCACTTCCACTTGGTCAACCGAGAGAAAAATTACAATTTCACCAAGTGAAATCATACTTCAGCTGGGGCCACTGTGATAAATCACATTAATTTTCCACTAGGCTGAGATGAAACAAACCAGACGCCCATTACACCAACTGCAGACGATTAGACTACTAATGGGACAACTGAAGAAGGCTACAAAGAAAATGCATTGTACCATCAGAGGAGACCAACATTTTAATTAAACCAATTGAGGATAATCAGGCTTTCAGTAGGTCAAATGAGGCAAACCGACCTGCAATACTGAGAAAATAAGGAAAACCAGCTCTAATTAGGTCATAAGGGAAAACGGGACTTTCATATTATCTATTGGGAAAACCCAGCCTAATATACCCGACTCCCAATAGCACAAAAGCCAGGCTTTAACTCTGCCAAGTCCGGAAAGCCTGATATGTTTATTCACCAGCGAAAATCTGATTTCCATTTGGCCTAGGAATAAAAACAAGATTTTCTTCATGCTAAACGAATGCTATGAGTCCAACCTAGGAAAAACAGACTTCCATCAGGGCAACAGTGGAAAAACAGACTTCCACCAAGGCAAGAGAGGAAAAACATATTCCTAATAAGGCAGCAGGAAAAAATCGACGTCCCTTAGGGCAGCTGCTGAAAAACAGGCTTCCATTATGGTGAGAGAAGAAAAACAGATTCCCAATGGGGTAACTGCTGCAAAACAGGCTTACATTAGGGTAACTGAGAAAAACAGGCTTCCATTATGGCAAGAGGAAAAGCAGATTCCCATTGGGGCAACTGCTGCAAAACAGGCTTTCATTATGGCAAGAGAAGAAAAGGAGATTCCCAATAGGTCAACTGAAGAAAAACCTACTTCCCTTAAGGTAACTGCTGAAAAACAGGCTTACATTAGGGCAACTGAGACAAACAGTCTTCCATTATGGCAAGAGAGGAAAACCAGATTACCATTGGAGCAACTGATGCAAAACAATCTTTCATTATGACAAGAAAGGAAAAGCAGATTCTCAATAGGTCAACTGAGGAAAAAACTACTTCCCTTAGGGTATCTGCTGAAAAACATGCTTCCATAATGGCAATAGAGGACAAACAGATTACCAATAGGGCAGATGAGAAAAAACAGACTTCTCTTATGGCAATGCTGAAAAACAGGCTTCCAATAGGGCAACTGAGAAAAAAAAAAAGTCTTCCATAATGGTAAGAGAAGAAAAATTGATTCCCAATGGGGCAACTGCTGCAAAACAGGCTTACATTACAGCAACTGAGAAAAATCAGGCTTCCATTATGGAAAGAGGAAAAACAGAATCCCATTAGGGCAACTGCTGCAAAACACGCGTTCATTATGGATAGAGAAGAAAAGCAGATTCCCAATAGGTCAACTGAGGAAAACCCTAAGTGACAACTGCTGAAAAACAGGCTTTCATTAGGGCAACTGAGAAAAAGTCTTCCATAATGGTAAGAGAAGAAAAATAGATTCCCAATGGGGCAACTAATGCAAAACAGGCTTACATTACAGCAACTGAGAAAAAAACAGGCTTCCATTATGGAAAGAGGAAAAACAGAATCCCATTGGGGCAACTGGTGCAAAACACGTTTTCATTATGGATAGAGAAGAAAAGCAGATTCCCAATAGGTCAACTGAAGAAAACCTACATCCCTTAGGGCAACTGCTGCAAAAAAGGCTTTCATTATGGGAAGAGAAGAAAAGCAGATTTACAATAGGTCAACTTAAGAAAAACCTACTTCCCTTACGGCAACTGCTGCAAAACAGGCATTCATTAGGGCAACTGAGAAACCCCGTCTTCCTTTATGACAAGAGAGGATAAGCAGATTCCCAATAGGTCAACTGAGGAAATCCCTACTTCCCTTAGGGCAACTGAGAAAAAATAGTCTTCCATTATGGTAAAAGAAGAAAAATAGATTCCAAATGGGGCAACTGCTGCATAACAGGCCTACATTAGGGCAACTGAGAAAAAACAGTCTTCTATTATGGCAAGAGAGGAAAAATAGATTCCCATTGGGGCAACTGCTGCAAAACAGGATTTCATTAAAGAAAGAGAAGGAAAGCAGGTTCCCAATAGGTCAACTGAGGAAAACCTACTTCCCTTAGGGCAACTGCTGCAAAACAGGCTTTTTTTTATGGCAAGAGAAGAAAAGGAGATTCCCAATAGGTCAACTAAAGAAAAACCTACTTTCCTTAGGGCAACTGTTGTAAAACAGGCTTTAATTAGGGCAACTGAGAAAAACAGTCTTCTATTATGACAAGAGAGGAAAAGCGGATTCCCAATAGGTCAACCTAGGAAAACCCTACTTCCCTTAGGGCAACTGCTGAAATACAGGCATTCATTAGGACAACTAAGAGAAGACAGTCTTCCATTATGGTAAGAGAAGAAAAACAGATTTCCAATGGGGCAACTGCTGCATAACAGGCCTACATTAGGGCAACTGAGAAAAACAGACTTCCATTATGGCAAGAGAGGAAAAACCGATTCCCATTGGGGCGACTGCTGCAAAACAGGCTTTCATTATGGCAAGAGAGGAAAAGCAGATTTCAAATAGGGCAACTAAAGAAAAACCTACTTCCCTTAGGGCAACTGCTGACAAACAGGTATTCATTAAGGCAAAAGAAAAAAAACAGTCTTCCATTATGGTAAGAGAAGAAAAACAGATTCTCTTTAGGGCAACTGCTGAAAAACAGACTTCCATTAGGGCAATTGAGGAAAACCAGACTACCATCAAGGCAAGAGAAGAAAAACATACTCCTAATAAGGCAATATGAAAAACAGACTTCCATTAAGGCAGCTACTAAAAAACAGACTTCCATTTGGGCAACTGAGGAATAACAATCTTCCATTACGGCAAAAGAAAAAAAAACAATCTTCCATTATGGCAAGAGAGGAAAAACAGTGTTCCATAATCCATTATGGCAAGAGAGAAAAAAAAATTCCTAATAGGGCAACAGAGGAAAAACAACTTCCCTTAGGGCAACTGCTGAAAAACCGGCTTCCATTATGGCAAAAGAGGAAAAACAGATTCCCAATAGGGCAAATGAGGAAAAACCGACTTCTCTTTAGGCAACTGCTGAAAAAAAAGCTTCCATTATAGCAAGAGAGGAAAAATATATTCCCAACAGGGCAAATGAGGAAAACCAGACTTCCCTTAGGGTAACTGCTGATATACTGACTTCCATTGGGGTAAATGGGGAAAAACTGACTTCCATTCGATAAATGGGGAAAAACAATTTTCCATTAAGGAAACTGCAGAAAAACAGACTTCCACTGGGGGAAATGAGGAAACCCCATTTTTTATTGAGGCAACTGCTGAAAACATGCTTCAATCAGGGCAACAGTTGAAAACAGACTACCATCAGGGCAAGAGAGGAAAAACATACTCCCAATAGGGCAACAGGAAAACAGACTTCAATTAAGGCAACTGATGAAAAATAGATTTCCATTTGGGCATCTGAGAAAAAACAGACTTCCAATATGACAAGAGAGGAAAAAGAGTCTTCTATTAAGGCAAGAGAGAAAAAACAGTCTTCCATTATGGTAAGAGAGAAAAAACAGACTACGATCAGGGCAAGAGAGGAAAAACAGGCTACCAATGAGATAACTGAGAAAAACCACACTTCTTCATTTAGGGTAACTGCTGAAAAGCTGACTTCCATTAGGGCAAATGAGGAAAAACAATATTCCACTGAGGCAACTACTTAAAAACAGACTGTCATTGGGGCAAATGAGGAAAGAATATTTTCCATTAAGGCAACTGCTGAAAAGCCGACTTCCATTAGGGCAAATGAGGAAAAACAATATTCCATTGAGGCAACTGCTGAAAAACAGACTTCCATTAGGGCAAATGAGGAAAAACAATATTCCATTGAGGCAACTACTGAAAAACAGACTCCCATTAGGGCAAATGAGTAAATTTTCTTTTTTATTAAGGCAACTGCTGAAAAACAGACTTCCATCACAGCAAGAGAAGAAAAATAGACTACTATCAGGACAAGAGACGAAAAACACACTCCCAATAGGGCAACAGGAAAAACAGACTTCAGTTAAGGCAACTGCTGAAAAATAGATTGCCATTAGGGCAACTGAGGAAAAAAGTCTTCCACTATGACAAGAGAGGAAAAAACAGTCTTCCATTATGGCAAGAGAGGAAAAACAGTCTTCCATTAGGGCAAGAGAAAAAATAGTCTTCCATTATGGCAAGAGAGGAAAAACAGTCTTCCATCATGGCAAGAGAGGAAAAACAGTCTTCCATCATGGCAAGAGAGGAAAAACAGTCTTCCATCATGGCAAGAGAGGAAAAACAGTCTTCCATCATGGCAAGAGAGGAAAAACAGTCTTCCATTATGGCAAGAGGAAAAACAGTTTTACATTATGGCAAGAGTAAAAAAAGATTCCCAATAGGGCAACTAAGGAAAAACAGACTTCCATTATGACAAGAGAAGAAAAGCAGTCTTGCATTATGGCAAGAGAGGAAAAGCAGTCTTCCGATATAACAAAAGAGGAAAAAAGATTCTCAATGGGACAACCGAGGAAAAACAGATTTTCATTAGGGCAACTGAAGAAAAACAATTTTCCATTATGGCAGGAGAGGAAATATAGACTGCTAATACGGTAACTAAGGAAAAATCATCTTCCATTATGGCAAGAGAGTTAAACAGACTCCAAATAGGGACACTGCTGAAAAATCAGACTCTCTATAGGCTAACTGAAGAAAAACATCTTCCATTTTGGGTAGGAAGGAAAAACATACTCCCAATAGGGCAATTGCTGAAAAAATAACAACTTCCATTTGGGGAACTGAGAAAACCGGTCTTACATTATGGCAAGAAAAAACAGACACTCAATGGGGCAATTGAGGAGAACCAGTTCCATCAGGGCCACTAAGGAAATTCAGAAGCCAGCTGAGAAAAAAAAATCACTCATAATTGTGCACCTGAGAAAAAAAAAATATTTTGGATAAAACTAAGGAAAGCCGAAGAAAAATAGATTTCCTTTAGAGGAACTCGTGAAACGCTGACTTCCATTTTGCCAACTACGGAAAAACTCTTCCATTAGAGCAACCGAGGCAAGTTATATTTTATCCTGTTGCAAACTGAGGAAACAAAGAATGCAATTTAGGCAACCGAGGAAAAGCTGCCTTCCATTAAGGGAACTGAGGAAAAACTAACTTCTTTTTGGCCAACTGAGGAAAACCTGGCTTCCTGCAGAGTAACCGAGGAAAAAATGCCTCCCATTAGAGCACCTACGCAAATCAGGCTTTTATTTGGGGCAACCGAGGAAAAGCCCATTTCCATTTGGGCAACAGGAGAGGGAAAAAAATTCTTTAAGAAAATTTAACTTCTATTTCGGCAGTTTGGGGAAAAAATCTGCTTCCTCGAGACCCTGTAGGAAAACAAACTTTCCTCTTAACATATGGAGGAAGAGCAGACTTCCATTGGGGAAACTGAAAAAAAAAAAAAAAAAAAAAATTACTTCCTTTCGGGTAATGAAGAAAAACAGACTTCCTTAAAAAGCAGTCGAAGAAAAATTGTCAACCTTCAGTTCCCGATTACAAGCAGACTTCCCTGGTGTCAAAATAAGGAAAACAGACTCCCAATAGAATAACTGAGTCATAAAATACTTCCATTAGGGAAACTGAGGAAAAGCAATTACCATATCCAGACAATAACGATGTAAAACGAAGAAAATCAGACATAGCATAGGCCTAATAAGAAAGGCAGACTTTAATAGGGGCTATTGGGGGGAAAACCCACTTAAATCCAGGCAAACAAAGAAAATCAGACTTCTCCTAGGCCAATTTAGGAGACTTTTTACCTCCACGTGAAGTAAGGAAAACAATATATATATATATATATATATATATATATATATATATATATATATATATATATATATATATATACAGTATATATATATATATATATATATGTATATATATATATATATATATATATATATATATATATACATATATATACACAGTATATATATATATATATATATATATATATATATATATATACACAGTATATATATATATATATATATATATATATATATACTGTATATATATATATATATATATATATATATATATATATATATATGTATGTGTGTAACACAGTATATATGAGGACAAATGGGAAGAATAGACTTGAAAAGGAGAAGCTTATGGAAACCAGAATTCCCTTATTCCACTAACCGAGAAAAACTCTGTTACCTTCACGCTAATTACAGAAATAGCGACACCTGGAAAAAACTTATTTAAATATTGGCGCCTGGGAAAACCATATCTAAATATAGGCAATTAAAGAAAACCAGAAATTAATAAGGGCAACTGGAGAAAACCAGAATTCAATAGGAGCAACTATGAAAAACGAGACTTACATAGGAACAACTGGGGAAAACAGACAGAAATAGGGGCAACTATGAAAACCCGTACATAAATGGTTGCAAATAGGAAAAGCAAAGACATGAATACGAGCAACTGGAGGAAACCAGATTTTAATTGAAGCACATAGAAAAATTCTCACTTGAGTAAATAAATCCAGGAAAATCAAAATTCCTTTACTTGATAGTTATAGTCTGCCAGTGGGTCTAATTCCTAAGTTCAGATCCTCCCTACGCTCCCTCCCTACCGTTTCATTAACAAAAAAGTTGGATTTAGGTAGTATTCCTTTATTGGGAGATATTATGGCAGCCTTTCATCCCCCCTTCCTTTAGTGATTTCCTGTCCTAGCCAGAAATCACACCAGCCTCTCCCGACCAGCACGTCAGAGATCATGAACTCCTTTTCAAACGAGTTGATAATTCACGGAAACATCAACATTTACTTTTAAAAGAGGATGGAAGGAAGACTCAAATTTGCAAGCACTATATGAACTTCGTTGTTTGCAAAGACATCCAATGACTATAGCACTAAAACAAATATTCAAATTTTCTTGAACAACATTATAATAGCATGAGCAAAGGAGACTGAATTGTGTCAATAATGCCTCGATCCATATGAATAATGAAAAGAATCGTTGGTAATATACGTAATGGCGTTTGTCGAGACGAGAAGAAATTTCCTATGGTCTCACCTCTAAAATAGTTTCCGACGAGGTCTTCGTTTAGTTTGCCAAATAACCTGGGGCCACAAATTTTAGTGTGCCAAAGAAACTAGGACAAACAATACTTGTTTTGCCAAAGATGGGGCAAGCAGCTACTGTATATTTAAAGCAAACACCCAATCAAATTCGAAGTATGATATATTTTCTCAGTTTCCACATCATATAAAACTTTACTTGATATTTAAATCGGGTACAAAAAAAAAAAAAAAAAAAAAAAAAACTCAAGTAAATTTCGATCTAATTACTTGAAATGTTTATTTCATTATTTTATGTTGACAAGTGACATCATTGTTAGTTTTATTTCCTTTTGTTATTCTCTAATTCACATACCAGAAATGAACTGGTTTAAACAAATTTGCGCCCACCATCCATCCCCTAAAAACGAGAAAAGCTACTAATTTTCCAAATCAGATATATAAATTCTACATCAAATATATCTATCTATCTATCTATCTATACACATATCTATACACACACACAAACACACACACACACACACATATATATATATATATATATATATATATATATATATATATATATATATATATATATATATATATATATATACATGTACAGAATTTATGTATGTTTTCTTCTTTGCGACATGAACTTTGGATATGTGAGCGAATGCGCAATTTAGTGACATTCAAACTATAAGGATCAGCGCGAATGTTATTACCTATTTACGCACAGCTTCGCATTGCAGCAACCCCCCCCCCCCCCTCCCTCCGTGAAGGACACGGCACCAAAACCTTAACAAGTTTGAACGACTCCAAGTTTCTTCACAGATGCACGTACGCAAATTATGGATAAATTAATCGCAATTCATTGACGACTAAAGGATGCTCCTACTATATCAAGGCTATGATAGGGGACAGACTCGAAGCTATAATCATAATCTACTAAATTATCTTTATTGTTACTTTAAGTTTCACAGGGATCTATGATATATATCTTTAACTACGAAAAAAAAAGTAAAGCCTGGTATCTGAAAAATTCGAAAACTGTATTGCAGAACGTCTGGCAAAGTGGACGGCTGCTTCAAATTCCTCAACAAATAAACATTCCGTCTCGTTTGTTCGTTTACCTATTGATTACCAATAACACTTAATTCCAGAAGTAGTCTAAGAAGCAGAACGAAGGTTACGAGCTCATTCTAAATACCATTCCATCACATTTTTATAATCACATCTGTTTTCTTTTAAGTCGTATTTCAATTGATTTCTCAGGCACAATTTATCTTATTAAATCTTATTCACGCATTCAACCACAAAAAATGCATTTGTTTTACAAGCTTCATCCTTATTTACGTACCCAATTTTCACAAAAATGATTTTTATTTTCCAAAAAGCTCTCACAAAACTTAAGCAAAATGTTAAAAACACATATTCAGGGAGATGAATAATAAATGAATGTCAGGTTTTCAGTGCACGGCACTATCTCATATGCCAATCAAGCGCTCAAATGAAATATACAAACCTAAGACCCTATTTCAATAAACCTTTAATTGAAAACTATTCACACACGTCCCTTGACAATATGGTAAGTCGCACAATAAAAGAGCAAATGTAATACACGACACCAAGTTGAAAATTCTATATAAAAAATGAGGTAAATATCAATAAATTTCACGCCACCGCCAATAAAAGACTATTTTTTCGTGGTATTTTCCTTTCAGAAATGCTGTCATTGGCCAAGTCTCCAATTTAAATGGAATTTTTGGGAAATATTCAATAAGAGCAACATCCAGAAGACAATTCAAATACATGCACACGCACGGCACACATTATATATGTATATGTATATATATATATATATATATACATATATATATATATATATATATATATATATATACACATATATATATATATATATATATATATATATATATATATATATATAAAATATATATATAATATAATATATATACTATATATACACGTTTATATATATATATATATATATATATATATATGCCCACACATGTATATACATATATACACACACACACACATATATATATATATATATATATATATATATATATATATATATATATAATATATGTGTGTGTGTTTGTAGGTATATATATATTTATATATATATATATATATGCATGTATATATATATATATATATATATATATATATACCGTATAGCCTATATATATATATATATATATATATATATATATATATACCGTATAGCCTATATACAGTATATGTATATATATACATATATATATATACATATATATATATATATATATATATATATATATATATATATATGATATACATAAATTCATATACATATATTTGTATAATATATATTTGTATATTTTCATATAAAGAAAAGCATTTAATTAGAGCGTCCTTCCAGTATTAACTTAGGTGGAACCTTACTAAAGTATTAGAACATAAGCTAGTTACAACTCAAAGAGCTATGAAAATCTTAATGATGGGATTATCAATAAGATACAGAAAAAGAGCAACATGAATACGAGAGCAAACTAAAGTAGAGGATATACAATCAACATATAAGAAAAAGATGTGGACATGGGAAGGACATAAAAGGAGAATGGAAGACAAATGAAAGGAAAACATTATAACAAAATGGGGTCCTAGAGATTGCAAATGAAGCACAGGAAGGAAGTCATCGATGGACTGACGAGCTAAGAAAACCTGGAGCAAGGTCTAAAGATTTGCTGGTAAGGACAGCCATAGAATGACCATAAACAGACGAGAGTGGAAGGACATGTCTGAGGCCTTTGTCCTGCAGTAGACTATTAACAGTTGACGATGATCATATATATATATATATATATATATATATATATATATATATATATGCTTGTGTGTGTATCTATATATACATACATATACATATATCTACACACATATATATATACATATACATATATGCGTGTGTGTATATCTATATATACAAACTAATACATATATCTATACACACACATACATATATGTATATATATATATACATATATATATGTGTGTGTGTGTGTTTATGCAATATAGTCATGGAAGGGAATAATGAAAAGGCTTGATTGGAGTAAGTACTTTCGTTCATTAGGGACATCGACAGACTCAACAATGAGAATACATATACAAAGACATCGTAATAACACAGATGGGGATTTCACGGCTGTCAGTTTCTTGATAATTCGAGAAATGTCAGATTTTAGATAAAAGAATAATGCCAGATTAACGGAATACAGACCAGGGCATAGATTTAAATTTTGACCTTCGGTACAGGAGAATAAAAAGCTTTCAACAATACTCCTTTTGGTATAGTCGTTTACATGGATTATCTTACTCGTCTCTGACCAGACAAGCCTATGACTAAATCTTAACTAGTAGGAGGCCAAGGCATTATTAAATGAACCCCTTTCGTGGTTATAATACATATTCTATGATCATCACGTATCAGCTTTGGTGATTTCTATACACACAGATATACATATATGTATATATATAATAAAATGGTATATATACATATATATATATATATATATATATATATATATATATATATATATGTATGTATATGTATATATGCATATATAAATGTATGTTTACTCTAGTATAAATATCCATAGATATGCCTATGTACAAATGCATATATTTATATATTTATCTGTGTACATATCGAGCGTCTCTCTCTCTCTCTCTCTCTCTCTCTCTCTCTCTCTCTCTCTCTCTCTCTCTCTCTCTCTCATATATATATATATATATATATATATATATATATATATATATATATATATATGTATATAAATATATATGTATATATATACATATATATATATATATATATATATATATATATATATATATATATATATATATGTGTGTGTGTGTATATTAGTACTAGCCAAGATACAATCCTAATTGGAAAGGCAATATGCTGTATATCCAAGGGTTCTAAGAGAGAAAATAGTCCAGAGATATATTTGTTTGTGTGCACATACTGCAGCAAATAATGTTCATTATAATTGACTGACCAGTGATTAATTAATTTAACCTACTGGTGCTTTGAGTTAAATAAAATAATTTCCGAGAGCATCAATTAAACAAAATGTGCACACCTTCCGGTGCACAAATCGCCTAAATGTAATCAATCAGTGTTCAATCAATGTCTATACAAAGTAGAAAGTATATATATATATATATATATATATATATATATATATATATATATATATATATATATATATATATATATATATATATATAATATACATACATATATATAATATATATATATATAATATATATATAATATATATATATATATATATATATATATATATATATATATTTATCTTATCTCCTACACCTATTGACGTTAAGGGTCTCGATTAGATTTCGCCAATCGTCTCTAACTTGAATTTTAATTCAATACTCCTCAATTAATCCTCTTCAACTGCACGCTATATGGTCCTCAGACATGTAGGTCTGGGTCTTCCAAATCTTCT